>NC_084736.1:78605040-78795040 GCF_033978785.1 Entelurus aequoreus | reverse complement strand
AACAATACCAGTACTTTACCTTTATTATCAACAATACAATTGTTCAAATGCAACAATACATATACGTAATGATAACTTGAGATACGAAAGAATGCAGAAAAATGGAGGGGAAGAAAGAGAAGCAACCTACATTAACCTTGTAGATTGTTATAGTAACAATAGGTTAAGCTTTGTCAGTGTGCCATGTGTTATACCCAGTTTACCCTAGGGCAACAACGTTAATATATGTTTGATGAAACGTGATTATGTGCATGAGTGTATGTGTGCATATGTACTTGTATATGTACAGTATGTGTATGTGTGCTTGTACAGTGAATGTATATGTACAGTATGTGTATATGTGTGTACAGCGAATGTATATGTACAGTATGTGTATACAGTATGTGTGTTTGAACAGTGAATGTATATGTACAGTATGTGTAAATATGTGTTTGTACAGTGAATGTATATGTACAGTATATGTATGTGTGTATTTGTACAGTGAATGTATGTGTAGTATGTGTATGTGTGTGTTTGTACAGTGAGTGTATATGTACAGTATGTGTATATGTATGTGTGTACAGTGAATGTATATGTACAGTATGTGTATATGTATGTTTTTACAGTGAATGTATATGTACAGTATGTGTATACAGTATGTTGGTATAATGAATGTGCGTGTGGATGTACGAACTTTGAGTGTGTAAATATGTACTGTATTTATTTGTATATGTATGTGGGAGCGTAGGTACCTATGTATGTGTGTATGTATGTGTGTGAGTATATGTGAATTTGCATGTACAATACATTTGACTCCCAGTGTGTGTAATAATAATAATATTAATAGATTTTATTTGTAAAAAGCACTTTACATTGAGTAAACAACCTCAAACTGCTACAGTGTATTAAAAAAATAAAAACATAATACAAAAATAAATAAAAGTAAAAACTACAAGAGCCAAATAGCTAGAACTAGTATGCATATATCTAAAAAAAAAAGGCTTTTTTTTTTTATTTTTTTTTTAAAGAAGGGTTTTTAAGCCTTTTTTAAAAGCATCCACAGTCTGTGGTGCCCTCAGGTGGTCAGGGAGAGCGTTCCACAAACTGATTACGATATCAACCGATACCGATATATACAGTCGTGGAATTACGCATTATTATGCCTAATTTGGTTGTGATGCCCCGCTGGATGCATTAAACAATGTAACAAGGTTTTCCAAAATAAATCAACTCAAGTTATGGGAAAAAAATGCCAACATGGCACTGCCATATTTATTATTGAAGTCACAAAGTGCATTATTTTTTTTTTAACATGCCTCAAAACAGCAGCTTGGAATTTGGGACATGCTCTCCCTGTGTCATGATCCGTGGTCCGGATCATGTTTTCGTTAGGAACTATATCTGTTAGTTTAGCTGCAATAGTTCCTGTTTTTTGTGCACTCTTGTTTGTTTTGGTTGCCATGGTTGCGTATGATTTTCACCTGCCGCTCGTGTTCGGGTTATGTCTGATTCCAAGTTTATGCTAAGTGTTTGCTTTATGCCTTGTACACGTACGTTTTTGTTTGTTCATGCCACAGCTAGTAAGTTTTCCTTGTCATAGTTTATGCTAAGTGTTAGTTTAGCTCCAAGTGCCTTCGCCTTGTTTTCCGTTTTTTGTAGTAGTTTGAGTTTTGAGAAGATTAATAAATATGTTCCTACCTGCACGCCTTGTCCGGAATAGTTTGTTTACATCCCGGGGGAACAAATCTCGCAGTAAGCTGTTAAAACCCCCCCGTGACACCCTGAGAGAGCATGAGGAGGTTGGGGGCGTGGGGGGTGTATATTGTAGCGTCCCGGAAGAGTTAGTGCTGCAAGGGGTTCTGGGTATTTGTTCTGTTGCGTTTATGTTGTGTTACGGTGCGGATGTTCTCCCGAAATGTGTTTGTCATTCTTGTTTGGTGTGGGTTCACAGTGTGGCGCATATTTGTAACAGTGTTAAACTTGTTTATACGGCCACCCTCAGTGTGACCTGTATGGCTGTTGACCAAGTATGCCTTGCATTCACTTGTGTGTGTGAAAAGCCGTAGATATTATGTGATTGAGCCGCCACGCAAAGGCAGTGCCTTTAAAGGCCTACTGAAATGATTTTTTAAAATTTAAACGGGGATAGCAAATCAATTCTATGTGTCATACTTGATCATTTCGCGATATTGCCATATTTTTGCTGAAAGGATTTAGTAGAGAACATCGACGATAAAGTTCGCAACTTTTGGTCGCTGATAAAAAAAGCCTTGCCTGTACAGGAAGTAGCGTGACGTCACAGGTTGAAAGGCTCCTCACATCTGCACATTGTTTACACCAGCAGCGAGAGAGATTCGGACCGAGAAAGCGACGATTACCCCATTAATTTGAGCTAGGATGAAAGATTTGTGGATGAGGAACGTGAGAGTGAAAGACTAGAGTGCAGTGCAGGACGTATCTTTTTTCGCTCTGACCGTAACTTAGGTACAAGCTGGCTCATTGGATTCCACACTTTCTCCTTTTTCTATTGTGGATCACGGATTTGTATTTTAAACCACCTCGGATACTATATCCTCTTGAAAATGAGAGTCGAGAACGCGAAATGGACATTCACAGTGACTTTTATCTCCACGACAATACATCGGCGAAGCACTTTAGCTAACGTGATAGCATCGGGCTCAACTGCAGATAGAAACAAAAGAAATAAACCCCTGACTGGAAGGATAGACAGAAAATCAACAATACTATTAAACCATGGACATGTAACTACACGGTTAATGCTTTCCAGGCTGGCGAACCTTAACAAAGCTGATGCTAACGATGCCATTGAAGCTAACTTAGCAACGGGACCTCACAGAGCTATGCTAAAAACATTAGCTATCCACCTACGCCAGCCAGCCCTCATCTGCTCATCAACACCCGTGCTCACCTGCTTCTAAGCGATCGACGGAGCGACGAAGGACTTCACCCGATCATAGATGCGGTCGGCGGCTAGCGTCGGATAGCGCGTCTGCTATCCAACTCAAAGTCCTCCTGGTTGTGTTGCTGCAGCCAGCCGCTAATACACCGATCCCACCTACAACTTTCTTCTTTGCAGCCTCCATTGTTCATTAAACAAACTGCAAAAGATGTCCAGAATACTGTGGAATTTTGCGATGAAAACAGAGCTTTTTTGTATTGGGATACAATGTGTCCGAATACTTCCGTTTCAACCATTGACGTCATGCGCATACGTCATCATCCAAAGACGTTTTCAACCGGAAGTTTAGCGGGAAATTAAAATGTCACTTTATAAGTTAACCCGGCCGTATTGGCATGTGTTGCAATGTTAAGATTTCATCATTGATATATAAACTATCAGACTGCGTGGTCGGTAGTAGTGGCTTTCAGTAGGCCTTTAAGACTCCAGCAAACAATATCCAACAGCAAACAACCAAGCAGACAACTAATTATGGGATATATTCCTCTTGGGACAGGCACAGGAGTGCATTCGTACAGAGTAGTGAGTGAAACAGCACTAATAAAGACAACAAGGCGCAAAATTGGCTATTATTTATTTATGGAACCAGCTAATAGCCGAGTGTCACACACATTTTTGTAAAGACATGCTGCTTGAGTGTTTTAACCATCAAAATAACTAATGAAGTTATTGCCTGTAGTTACAGTATGTCACCTTCCACTTGTTTACTAATGTTACTTCAGCAGTGACCACACCATTTTAAAAGGGTTCGGGAAAAAAATGTAATTGCAAAGTGTTAGTGATGGACAGTGTTGGGTTAGTTACTGAAAACTAGTTACAGTTACTATATTTCAAAAGTAATTCAGTTACTAACTCAGTTACTTACACCAAAAAGTAATGCGTTACTGTGAAAAGTAACTATTTAGTTACTTATGTATATATATATATATTTTTTTTTTTAAGGCCCCCTTTAATGCCCTTTTAGCCTTCATTTCAGTACTGTTATTGCACTGGAGAATAATACAATGTGTTGATCAACTTGACATGCATTTGCATCACTGAACTCTGCTAAGCAATGTGCTCTACATACAACACACAAACAATGTGGTCTACACACAACACACAAAGACAAAGATATGTTTCAAAGGGCCGATTTGTTTCAGGCCAGAACAAATTGACAAAACTATTTTAAATATCTGCAACATAACATACATAAGTAACAAACAGCATAATAACAACATAGCTGTAAACCAAGGAAGGCACACACTACAAACACAAAGCCTAACCAGGCGTTTTTTTCTCTCAAGGAATTGTGAAATAAAATCATGTCTGAAGCCCAGAACACTCTACACATTTCCCCAGTTTCAGTTTAGAGATAAGGAAAGATTGGCCTGGCCCACTAGCATCCCTCTTTATGTTTGTGAACTTTATAGTCTATACATTTAGTGTGTGTACCTTCAGTGCTGCAATGGCTCTATCAATGTTGTCCTGGCTAGCAGTGCCTCGTTAAAATCCAGCCGCTGTTGCTTAGGAGGTGAAGTGTGTCTCTCTTTACTCGCTTCGTCGAAGCATGTTGCTTTTGTAACTGTTTCAGCAGATTTGAATTGCTAGGATAGGATCTTTGATCCAAGACACAACTTACATTTAACTGAAATGTTCTTTTCTTTGTGGTCGACAAAAGACAAGTAGTGAGAATATCTCCATGTTAAGAAACTCGGCTTCGGGCTTCGCCATGTCTTGTTAGTAAACACAGACACGCCCCCTCCCACACACACACACACGCCTCTTCCTTGTCACCTCATGTCCGTCGCCTCTTCTGTAGCTCTCCAATAAAACACACTCATTTAGTAACGCATCATGTAGTAACGGTAACTGAGTAACTGAATATAACAAATAACGCGTTAGATTACTATTTACCGCAGTCCCAACACTGGTGATGGATGCCAAATAAATATAATTCTGTCTGACACCAGTCTGGATGGTCTGGTTTTGCTCTACCATCATTGGTAGAGCAAAACCAGACCAAACGTTTGCGTACGAAAGCCGCATGCAAAGGCGGTTTTCATGAATAACACATCCTAAAGTTTTAACTGGTAATTATATTGTGCTCGTTTTGTTGCACCCTTTCTGCCACTGAGATGTATATGAAGCTATTATATGTTTCAGAAGCTTCAGCTGCCTTTAAAAAAAAACTGCTGTGAAAGCTGCCAAGCCTCGTTGAAGAATTTAGTTGTGTTGGGTTTTTATTGGGTGTCGCATGTTGGTGTAAAAGCAGCTTCAAACAAAATCAACTTCACTGGGACAGCAAGTGGGGCTTTTGTTCTCCTGTCTCGCAATGAGGAAATCTTCAATAGTTGTAAAGACACGTCACACCTTTCTGCGCCATATGCACTTTTGAACACTTATTTTACACATTCCTAACCTTTCCGTGTATATGTAACGATATGAACATTTTATATCATGGTTATTGTGACCAAAATTTTAATAAAGTACTTATACACACTGAAATTTACGGAGCCCCTAAAGGGACATGGGGGATTTTTTCTTTTATATATATATATATATATATATATATATATATATATATATATATATATATATATATATATATATATATATATATATATATATATATATATATATATATATATATATATATATATATATATATATATATATATATATATATATATATATATTTTAGACATGTATCTTGTGCGCACGAGAAACTTTTTATAAAGTTATGAAAATAAAAATTAAATTTTTTTTATATATTTTAATTTTTTTTTATTTTTTAGACATGTTATCTCGTGCGCACAAGATACATGTCTAAAAAAAATAAAAAATAAATTATAAAAAAAATAATTTCCCCTATGTCCCTTTAGGGCAGGGGTGTCCAAACTTTTTCCACTGAGGGCCGCACACTGAGAAATCAAAGCACGCGGGGGCCATTTTGATATAATTTCATTTTCAAAACCTATACAATATACACTTTTTTTTTTTTTAACCTTTGGGCCTCCCTCAAGTTAGGTCCTAGGGACCCAGAAGGGTTTCAGTCTTAAAAAAGGTTAAAAATAAGTCATATATTATTTATTTTTTATTAAACGCTTGAATCTCTAATTCAACTTCATATTTGAAGTTCGACCAACTTCAAATATATATATATATATATATATATATATACATATATATATATATATATATATATATATATATATATATATATATATATATATATATATATATATATATATATATATATATATATATATATATATATATATTAGGGCTGCAACTAACGATTAATTTGATGATCGATTAATCTGTCGATTATTACTTCGATTAATCGATTAATAATCGGATAAAGGAGACAAACTACATTTCTATCCTATCCAGTATTTCATTGAAAAAAAACAGCGTACTGGCACCATACTTATTTTGATTATTGTATCTCAGCTATTTGTAAATGTTGAAGTTTATAAATAACGGTTTATTAAAAAAAAATATATATATATATAATATTTTTTAAATACAAAAAAAAAAAAAGCCTCTGCGCATGCGCATAGCAAAGATCCAACGAATCGATGACTAAATTAATCGGCAACTATTTTTATAATCGATTCTAATCGATTTAATCGATTAGTTGTTCCAGCCCTAATATACTGTATATATATATATATATATATATATATATATATATATATATATATATATATATATATATATATATATATATATATATATATATATATATATATATATACAGGGTTTTTTTTTATTTTTTTATTTTATGAGCTTTTTGTCAAAATCCTATTGTTTGGGGCAAAAAAATATAAAATATACAGTATTTTTCCCAAAATTATTTTCAAAGTGGAATATTTGATGTGAAGTAATTGGATCCCTAAATAGGTCAATAATTAATAGCAAAATAGATTTTTTAATTCCAATAAAATTATTGGGGATCCAAAAGTGCCCCACTCCAAAAGGTCATGCTTTTTTTTTTTTTTTTGCTTTTTTTTTTTTTACAATCAACACTTAAATCTCTATATCAGCTTCAGATATAATATAATATAATTAGTTTAGTATAATCATAATAACAATCCATATAATAATTACTATTAGTATATAATTAGTATGTATTTTTTTAAAATCATTTTCATATTTTTCATGAATTTTTAGTTGTATTCATGTCCTTTTTGTCCTAAAATCAGTCAATAATTCATAGCAACATTGATTTTGATTCATTATTATTTTTTGAAAAATTATTTTAAAAAAAACAAGTGTTATTAGATTCAACAATGCAAACTTTTTCTGATTGCATTTCACCTATTTTCTCTTTTAAAAAAAAAATGTTTTAGTATTTTTAGAATGATGTGCTGCGGGCCGCAAATGGCCCCCGGGCCACACTTTGGACACCCCAGCTTTAGGGGCTCCGTATAAATCAGTATCGCCGCCCATTTGCAAATTCTGTCCACCTTACCCTGCACCACCTCTGTGATGGGAATCCCTGGACCATGTGTGGGTATTCTGTCAGCGGGTAACAGAGAGTGTGTGTGTGTGTGTGTGTGTGTGTTACGCTGAAGCGGAACAGAGGAAGGTTAGACAGACAGGAAGTTTGGCCTGTGCACGTGCACTGAGAAGCACTAAGAAACAAGCCCCGGCTCATTTGTTCCCCCTGACAGCAGAGGAGAGCGATGGCTCTTTACAATATGAGCCTGAGGGAGTACGACAGGTGTGTGTGTGAGAGTAAGGGTATGCAGGTAGAGCACATAAAATTTGAATCAAAGTGTTAGAATGATTGAGTTTGTTTATTCTGCAGCTGTTTGTGTGTGTTTATGTGCCATTGAAGTAAAGGAGTGGTGTGTACGTGTGCTGCGTGGAGATGGCGGTGGCACATCCGAGGTCTGGCCGCCATCATGCGACACCACATGAAGTGGCCCTGAGCTACCTCACACACACACTTGATCATTCACTGCGAATGATGCGAATGTGCAACAGAGGCTTTTCTGTTTGCAAGCAGGTGTCGGGACAGAAAACATGGCTTTATTAAAAAACGTGCGAAGGGGCTGCTTTTCTCTTCCCCCCCCCACCACCGCAATTTGTTACTCCAGGCTCTTGCCAGGTGATGAAATCCAAGCAGCGGGTTCTGACTAATTCATGTGGAGCAGAAAGCACACACACAGACTGCATCGCTGAGAACCGTCAAAAGTGAAAATGTTGTTTTGCTGTTTTAATTTTTCTTTTTTAAAAAGGTGTCCTCCAGTCCTTTTCACAGAAACATGACGTCCCGCGATGCTACTTACTGACTTAAATAAGCCTGCGAGAACTCATTAGTGACACTTTGTTTGTTTTATGTTACTTTAATGTTTGTTCTAACACAGGCATGGGCAATTATTTTGACTTGGGGGCCACATTAGTTGGTAAAGCAGCCTCTGGGGGCCTATATATATATATATATATATATATATATATATATATATATATATATATATATATATATATATATAGATATACACAGGGCTCGAATTTTACCGCGGCAACTGCGGCAAGTGCCGCGACCGCCCTCGCCTTTCGCCTTAATGCATACTTGCCAACCTTGAGACCTCCGATACCGGGAGGTGGGGGGTGGGGGCGTGGTCGGGTGTGGGGTGGGGGCGTGGTTAAGAGGGGAATATATTTAAGCTAGAATTCACCAACTCAAGTATTTCATATATACATATATATATATACATATATATGTATGTGTGGGAAAAAATCACAAGACTATTTCATCTCTACAGGCCTGTTTCATGAGGGGTTTCCTCAATCCTCAGGAGATTTATATACATTTATTTATATACATATATATATATATATATATATATACATACATATATATATATATATACACTACCGTTCAAAAGTTTGGGGTCACCCAAACAATTTTGTGGAATAACCTTCGTTTCTAAGAACAAGAATAGACTGTCGAGTTTCAGATGAAAGTTGTCTTTTTCTGGCCATTTTGAGCGTTTAATTGACCCCACAAATGTGATGCTCCAGAAACTCAATCTGCTCAAAGGAAGGTCAGTTTTGTAGCTTCTGTAACGAGCTAAAGTGTTTTCAGATGTGTGAGCATGACTGCACATGGGTTTTCTAATCATCAATTAGCCTTCTGAGCCAATGAGCAAACACATTGTACCATTAGAACACTGGAGTGATAGTTGCTGGAAATGGGCCTCTATACACCTATGTAGATATTGCACCAACAACCAGACATTTGCAGCTAGAATAGTCATTTACCACATTAGCAATGTATAGAGTGTATTTCTTTAAAGTTAAGACTAGTTTAAAGTTATCTTCATTGAAAAGTACAGTGCTTTTCCTTAAAAAATAAGGACATTTCAATGTGACCCCAAACTTTTGAACGGTAGTGTATATGTATGAAATATTTGACTTTCAGTGAATTCTAGCTATATATATATATATATATATATATATATATATATATATATATATATATATATATATATATATATATATATATATATATATATATATATATATATATATATATATATATATATATATATATATATATATTTATATATATATATATATATATTTATATATATATATATATATATATATATATATATATATATATATATATATATATATATATATATATATTTATTTTATTATACATATAAATAAAAGAAATACTTGAATTTCAGTGTTCTGGAGGCTATCCAGTAGATGGCAGTATTGTCCTGTTTAAGAGTGTCACAACACTGCTGTTTACGGCAGACAAACTGCTTTACGGTAGACTAAACGTGACTGCTGTTGTTGTGTGTTGTTACCGCGCTGGGAGGACGTTAATGAAACTGCCTAACAATAAACCCACATAAGAAACCAAGAACTCGCCCTCCATCATTCTACAGTTATGACGTCATTGGGCAGGCAAGCTGTTTATATTGTGGGAAAGCGGACGTGAGAACAGGCTGTCCCCACTCAGGTCCGCATTGAGCTGGAGGGGGCGTGGCCTCCAGCTCCGGCTGAATACCGGGAGTTTGTCGGGAGAACATTTCTGCCGGGAGGTTATCGGGAGAGTCTCCCGCTAAAAACGGGAGGGTTGGCAAGTATGCCTTAATGCCCCAAAAATTGACCAACCAGAACATGGCTTGACCGCCCTTGACTTTTTACTTGTTTATGGACGAGTTGATGTAACAGTAAGCGGTATTATGATCATTTGTGATAGTTAGTAATACCGTTTATTTTTTTAATTACCGAAAAACCATCATTTATTACCGTATTTTTCGGAGTATAAGTCGCTCCGGAGTATAAGTCGCACCGGCCGAAAATGCATAAAAAAGAAGGAAAAAAACATATATAATTCGCAGTGAAGTAAAAGTCGCATTTTTGGGGGAAATGTATTTGATAAAAGCCAACACCAAGAATAGACATTTGAAAGGCAATTTAAAATAAATCAAGAATAGTGAAAAACAGGCTGAATAAGTGTACGTTATATGAGGCATAAATAACCAACTGAGAAGGTGCCTGGTATGTTAACGTAACATATTATGGTAAGAGTCATTCAAATAACTATAACATATAGAACATGCTATACGTTTACCAAACAATCTGTCACTCCTAATCGCTAAATCCCATGAAATCTTATACGTCTAGTCTCTTACGTGAATGAGATCAATAATATTATTTGATATTTTACGGTAATGTGTTAATAATTTCACACATAAGTCGCTCCTGAGTATAAGTCGCACCCCCGGGCCAAACTATGAAAAAAACTGCGACTTATAGTCCGAAAAATACGGTAATGCATGACATCACAAGGACAAAGGTAAAACCTTCTGGAGGAAAGCTGAAACAAAAATTGAGCTGTTTGGTCACAATACCCAGCAATATGTTTGGAAAAGAAAAGGTGAGGCCTTTAATCCCAGGAACAGCATGCCTACCGTCGAGCATGGTGGTGGTAGTATTATGCTCCGGGCCTGTTTTGCTCCCAATGGAACTGGTGCTTTACAGAGAGTAAATGGGAGTGCAACGCTAAGAACCGTCAAAAGTAAAAATTTTGTTTTGCTGTTTTAATTTTCTTTTTTAAAAAGGTGTCCTCCAGTCCCTTTCACAGAAACATGACATCCCGTGATGCTACTTACTGACTTAAATAAGCCTGCGAGAACTCATTAGTGACACTTTGTTTGTTTTATGTTACTTTAATGTTTGTTCTAACACAGGCATGGGCAATTATTTTGACTTGGGGGCCACATTAGTTGGTAAAGCAGCCTCTAGGGGCCTATATACTGTATATATAGATATATACAGGGCTTTAATGTTACCGCGGCAACCGCCTTTCGCCCTAATGCCCCAAAAATTGACCAACCAGAACATGCATTGCAAAAAGTTAGTGTTCAAAAACAAGGAGAAAAAAAATACAAAAATGAGGGGTATTTTATTTGAACTAAGCAAAATTATCCGCCAATAGAACAAGAAACTTCGGCTTGTCAAGACTTTCCAAAACAAGTAAAATTAGCTAACCTCAATGAACCCAAAAATACCTTAAAATACTGGTAAGTATATTCTCACTAATAACAAGTGCACTTTTCTTGGTAGAAAAAAAAAGAGAGACCTTTTTTGTTCAATATGTTGAAAAATATTCTTAAATGAAGTAAATGCTAGTGCCATTATCTTGACATAATGATATGCGCTTGGCATCATGATTATAATTATTACTTTAAAAAAAGTAGTTTTATACTTGTGAGTGTTGATGACACAGCTTTGCAACAGTTGATATTCTAGTTCCAAGCACAATTTACTCAATATACAGTGTTTCCCACACATTCATTTATTTGTGGCGGCCCGCCACGGAAGAATTACATCCGCTACAAATAAAAAAAAAAATGTATATATATATATATTTTTTTGTCCTGTCCAGCTTCTCAGGCAAATCATATAGTTGATGTAGATGCCCATATCGGCTGTTAAATTTACTTTACAAAAGAGAAGTGTAGGATACTTCTATTGTTGCCTTATTTGTATTTCACCAGTACTGTTTTCTATTTATTTGTTACTGACTGTGGCAGGACACCTCTGCCTCTGTTTCACTTTATGTTGCTGGTAAATAATATGGTTGTAGTAGTAGGCTAAAGTTAAATTATTTAGTATGCACTAATTAAAGGGGCAGAGCTTTAAGAGACATTTTAGCTTTTATATTTTATAAGATATATTTTTTGTAAGAACCACAATTAATAAATATATTTCAGTGAATAACTTATTGTTCAAATCTGTATATAAATATGTACATAAAGTTTTGTAATTATATTGTAAAATGGATGGATGGACGTTTAAAACAAAACTGTTATTATTAATTAGTAAGTATACATTTTTTGAGCCTTTTTAGAGAAAATCATATCATTGTAGTAAATTATGCAAATTACTCGATGATGTCATGGTGACCACACCCATAGCCACGCCCCCACCGCCACAGGTATCTTGGCAGTTTATGGGAAACACTGATATAGGTCATCAAATCTCAGCAACAAGCTGTAATATCTTACTGAGATCATTTAGGACCAAAACACTTAAAACAAGTAAAACACTCTAACATAAAATCTGCTTAGTGAGAAGAATTGTCTTATCAGACAGAAAATAATCAAATATCACCCTTGTTTGAGATTTTTAATCTTACTTAGATTTCAGTTTTTGCAGTGTGCCGTGACCACCCTTGACTTTTTACTTGTTAATGGACGAGGGATGTAACAGTAAGCGGTATAATGATAATTTGTGATGGTTAGTAATGCCGTTTAATTTTTCAATTACTGAAAAACCATCATTTATTAATGCATGACATCACAAGACAAAGATAAAACCTTCTGGAGGAAAGCTGAAACAAAAATTGAGCTGTTTGGTCACAATACCCAGCAATTTGTTTGGAGGAGAAAAGGTGAGGCCTTTAATCCCAGCAACAGCAGGCCTACCGTCAAGCATGGTGGTTGTTGCACAGGTGGCATCCTATGACAGGTCCACGCTGGAAATCACTGAGAGCGGCCCATTCTTTCACTAATGTTTGTAAAAACAGTCTCCATGATTAGAACACCTGATTCTCATCATTTGGATGGGTGGCCAAATACTTTTGGCAATATAGTGTACACATATATATATATATATATATATATATATATATATATATATATATATATATATATATATATATATATATATATATATATATATATATATATATATACATATGCAACCAAACAGCTGGTTTGTATTCAATACAATACTTTCAGTTTAAACGTTTTGTAGGGCTCAACAAAAGAAAATACTTTGTCACATTGCCCTAATGCAGGGGTGTCCAAACTTTTTCCACTGAGGGCCGCATACTGAAAAATCAAAGCAAGCAGGGGCCATTTTGATATTTTTTATTTTAAAAAATTAATACAATATATGTATAGAAAATATACATTTAGGCCTCCACTCAGGCTTGATCCACCAAAGGACCCCAAATGGTTTTGGTAAAAAAAATATTAAAAAATGTGTCATTGTTTAGTATTATTATTATTATTATTCAAGGTTTAAATCTCTAGATCAACATGAGGTCTATCTGTCAATATAAAGTTGTTAAAGATTTAAGTTGTATGCCCTTTTTGTCAAAGAAAATCCCGTTTTTTTTAATGAAAAAAACAAAAAAATGCAATATTTTCACCCAATACATTTTTGAAGTGGAATATTTGAGATTATATAATAATTGGAGCCTTAAAAATGTCAATAACTCATAACAACATTGATTCATTCATTATTATTTTTTGAGCAATGACACTTCAGTGTTTCCCATAAACTGCCAAGATACCTGTGGCGGTGGGGGCGTGGCTATGGGCGTGGTCACCATTACATCATCGAGTAATTTGCATAATGTACTACAATGATTTGATTTTCTCTAAAAAGGCTCAAAAAATGTACACTTACTAATTAATAATAACAGTTTTGTTTTAAACGTCCATCCATCCATTTAACAATATAATTACAACACTTTATATTTCTTATATTTATATACAGATTTGAACAATAAGTTATTCACTGAAATATATTTATTAATTGTGGTTCTTACAAAAAATATATCTTATAAAATATAAAAGCTAAAATGTCTCAAAGCTCTGCCCCTTTAATTAGTGCATACTAAATAATTTAACTTTAGCCTACTACTACAACTATATTATTTACCAGCAACATAAAGTGAAACAGAGGCAGAGGTGTCCTGCCACAGTCAGTAACAAATAAACAGAAAACAGTAGTGGTGGTAGATAGACACAGAGCTTCATCAAACATCTGATCCACTGAACAAAGAGTTCCAAAAATCTTGAACTTTAGACTGCCATCAGTTTTACTCCCTACACTGAACCATGTGTTTCCTACTGCCTGCAGACTTTGCACCCTTTGTTATATACACATGTTGTGTTTCTAATATAAATACATTTAATAAAGTCAAATACAAATAAGGCAACAGGGGAAGTATCCTACACTTCTCTTTTGTAAAGTAAATCTGAAGAGCCGATATGGGCATCTACATCAACTATATCATTTGCCTGAGAAGCTGGACAGGACAAAAAATAAAAAATAAAAATATTTATTTTTATTTTTTTTATTTATTTTTTTATTTTTTTTATTTTTTATTTTTTTTATTTGTGGCGGACGTAATGATTTCGTGGCAAAGTTTAAAAAAATAAATCATACTTTTTTTTTTTTTTTTACATTTAAAAAAATAGTCTCAAGATCAACTTCAGATCCATCCGTCAATTATAAGATTTATTGTTGTGTATGTTTTTTGTTTGTTCCTTTTAGGCCCTTCTTCTTCAAAAAAAACAAAACCTGTTTTTTTAAATGGTAAACACAAAATATGCAACATTTCCCCCAAAAAATATCTCAAAGTGGAATATTTAATGTGATGTAATTGAAACCTTTAATAGGTCAATAATTAATAATGACATTGATTTTGATTCTTTTTTCTTTTCTTTTTTAAAGAAACAGCCTGCCTGGCAGCTTTGTGTTATTAGAGTAAACATTGCAACATTTTTTTTATAATAAATAAATAAATAATAATTTTTATAATAAATAAATAATTTTTGTTACATTTCACCTGGTTGCTCTTTTATACCACTTTTTATGTTTTTTTTTAATCGTATTCTTAGAATGTGCCGTTAAAAAATGACCTGCGGGCCGCACTTTGGACATCCCTGCCCTAATGGCAAAGACTATATCCTGACTAACGCACTGTAGTCCAGGGGTCGTACTTATCAAGCTTCTTAGAGTGCCATTTTACACTTAAGTCCTGAGAATTTGCGAAATTTAGTCCTACTCTCAAACTTAAGAATAAAAGCTTTTTATCAACGTTCTTAAGTCTAAGAATCACTCCTACTCTCCACGATATTTAAGAGACCTTCAGAGGTGTCTTAAGTGGTTAGGAGTTGCCAGCAGGGGATGGCACTGAGGCGAGAGAGACGTGCGCGAACGTTCAGGGAACGGAACAATGTTTTTTGTTTTTTTTTGATGACGAGCAGCTGATCAAACCGTATCGTTTAGACAGAGCGGATATTATTTTTGTCACAGATTTAATACTTTCCGATTCCTTGTTGATTTCTGCATGTGTCTGCAGTGGGCTAGTATATATAGAGCTACCCACACCAGTTTCAAATTAGTTGCCTAATTAATGAATTGGAAAGAAAATGTTATGACAGTAGCGTATGTGTGTGGCCGTGAGGTGAGTGACGTCAGTGAGTGTGTGGGCGAGAGAAGAGAGGGAGCGGTAGCGTGAGTGCCGGCGGGGACTAGTTTGTTTTGTATTATTTTGTAGTTTATTGTCAAAATATACACTCCCATTGTCCACTTCAATATTTCCAAGATATTTCTTTATTCTTAGACAACGGATTCCCTTCCGTGATTGGTCATTTCTATGGACACAGAAATGACGTCACCTAAAATTCCGTTTACGGCACATAGTAATGTCGTAATTCAGCTCTGAGTGTGACACTTAAGATTCAGTCCTACACTTCGCTGAAAGTGTGATAAGACGCTTGATAACTAACTTTTAAGTGCAGCTTTCAGCCAAGAATTTATTTACTCTTAAGTCAACTCTTAGCAGACTTCTTAGGAGTAATTCTAAGAAGCTTGATAAGTACGGCCCCAGAGCTACTTATCACATCTGCGGTCCCCTCCAAGGTTTCTCACTGCACCCAATGGCTTGAGTTTTTTTCCTTGCCCAGATGTGGGATGTGAGCCGAGGATGTCGTTGTGGCTTGTGCAGCCCTTTGAGACACTTGTGATTAAGGGCTATATAAACAAACTTTGATGGATTATGATTGCTTATACATCCTACCAAACCCTGAAGGGAATTACATAACGTGCCACATCTCAGCATCAACGGATTGTTGTTTTCTGTCTGGGAAAGTAGATGCTTAACATTCAGTTTCAAAGTTATTATTATTCTACCAAGATAGTGGGTTTTTTTTTGTGCATATTCCTGCTTGGTTTAGCCAGAAAAACAGCGCCTGTTCCTGCACTTGATTGCACTCCTTATAATGAGTAACTACGTGCATAAGTCTTTGATGCGTCTTCAAAAAAGGGATGTCAAGGAATCCCAGGCATTATGATTCTGCAGCACACTAACTGGTAAACAAACTGTCAGCACAGAAACCATGGCCAACAAGGATTATATCTTGTCATGACATCACACCAGCACGCCCGTAGCCAAGGCTTCAAAGTCCGTATTCAATGACAGCCCTGCTGGATTCATTGGCACAAAGAAAAAACTTTTAGCTGTTTCTTAGTAGGACCAGCCTTCCCTATGGTGGATGTTGGTTTGAAATTTTAATTATCGTAAATCCGTGATTGATTACCGCACTTTGATGAACTCACTGTTAGGCCTGGGCTGATAATAAATATTGCCCGATGATATATTGCCCCACACAATTATTGCACATAAACGATATTAGCTACAAAGCTACGAACAACGGGCTTTCTGCTCCGCCGCTCCCAGTCTGTGGAACGCTCTCCCTGACCACCTGAGGGTACCACAGACTGTGGATGCTTTTAAAAAAGGCTTAAAAACCCTTCTTTTTTTTAAAAAAAAAAGCCTTTTTTTTAGATATATGCATACTAGGGCTGCAACTAACGATTAATTTGATCATCGATTAATCTGTCGATTATTATTTCGATTAATCGATTAATAATCGGATAAAAGAGACAAACTACATTTAAGTTAAAGTTAAAGTACCAATGATTGTCTCACACACACTAGGTGTGGTGAAATTTGTCCTCTGCATTTGACCCATCCCCTTGGGGAGCAGTGGGCAGCAGCGGCGCCGCGCCCGGGAATCATTTTGGTGATTTAACCCCCAATTCCAACCCTTGATGCTGAGTGCCAAGCAGGGAGGTAATGGGTCCCATTTTTATAGTCTTTGGTATGACTCGGCTGGGATTTGAACTCCCAACCTACCGATCTCATTTCTATCCTTTCCAGTATTTTATTGAAAAAAAAACAGCATACTGGCACCATACTTATTTTGATTATTGTTTCTCAGCTGTTTGTACATGTTGCAGTTTATAAATAAAGGTTAATAAAAAATATAAATAAAATTAAAACAATTTTTTTTAGAAAAATAAAATTAAAATGGCCTCCGCGCATGCGCATAGCATAGATCCAACGAATCGATGACTGCATTAATCGCCAATGCCACGCTGCCGTCAGTCTACCCCAGGGCAGCTGTGGCTACGAAAGTAGCTTACCACCACCAGGTGTGAATGAATGATGGGTTTTTAACATGTAAAGTGACTTTGGGTACTTAAAAAAGCGCTATATAAATCCCAGGTATTATTATTATTATTATTATTATTATTATTATTATTATTATTATTATTATTATTATTAATCGATTAGTTGTTGCAGCCCTAATGCATGCTAGTTCTAGCTATTTGGCTGTTCTGGTTTTTATTTGTATTTATTTTTTATTATCTTTTTATTTTTATTTTATTTTATTTTTTAATACATTGTAGCACTTTGAGGTTGTTTACTCAATGTAAAGTGCTTTTTACAAATAAAATATATTATTATTATTATTATTACTGTCAGCATTATTTTGAAAGCAAATTAAGCAGTAATAAAAATGCAGGTATTCCTTTCAAGCGCAATAAACTTAGATTGATCTCATTAAAGTTAAAGTTAAAGTACCACTGATAGTCACACACACACACTAGGTGTGGTGAAATTATCCTCTGCATGTGACCCATCCCCTTGTTCCACCCCCTGGAAGGTAAGGTGGCCACGCTCGGTATTCATTTTGGTGATTTAACCCCCAATTCCACCCCTTGATGCTGAGTGCCAAGCAGGGAGGTAACAAGTCCCATTTTTATAGTCTTTGGTATGACTCGGCCGGGGTTTGAACTCACGACCTACCGATCTCAAGGCGGACACTCTAACCACAAGGCCACTGAGCGGCTTTACCATTAGTACATTACCGTTAGTTTACCATTGTCATCGGAACGTCAAGAACTTTTAATTATCCTCAATAATAAGTGTAATAGTGTTGAATGTGCTACACACTTTTTTATAAATAGAGACAAAAACCCACAATTTTGCATGTTTTTTTGCTTCTAATGCTTCACTGAAAGTGTTTTAGTTGTAGTATTGTGTTTTAGTTGTAGTATTGTGTCTGTGTTAACGGCTAAACATGTATTGTTCTAAATATTGGTTTGTACTTTAGCACTGTAAGATTTATTTAAATGAAAAGTGTGGCGCAAATAAAATATATCATGGTTTAATTCTGGTGGGCGTTCGACTCTGTGGTTGTCCTACTTTTTCCAGCCGTCTTTGAATGCACCGTAAAGCCTCCCCCGCCTCGTATTTCTTGAATCGATCATTCTGACAGCACAGCTTGTAGGTTCAATGTGCACGATTGAATAGCTTAATTGCTTTGGTTCTTAATGTGGGAAAACCTTAATGTCTCGTTTTCATGGTAGCATTTAAGCGGGCGAGCTAGTACCAGTCAGTCCAAGAGTTTATCAAAGTGCAGTTATCAATCACGGTTTTTTGATTACTTTAATTTAAAACAGTAATACCAACCATCGAGAGTTTTACTGTGGTTATCATTAAAACTGTGTATTGTTACATGACATCACATGCAACCCAGATACCGTAACATGGCACTGTTGGATTTTACATGAATCGGTGCCCGATAGGACTGGCGGGTTATGGTAGGTGCCAATAAAGTACCAGATTCAGTGGCCATCTGATGTAACAACAATCATTTGTACAAGAATTACACTTCAGGTTTTATTGATTAAAGCCATATTTTTGCTGAA
This sequence comes from Entelurus aequoreus, assembly GCF_033978785.1. Taxonomy (NCBI): domain Eukaryota; kingdom Metazoa; phylum Chordata; class Actinopteri; order Syngnathiformes; family Syngnathidae; genus Entelurus; species Entelurus aequoreus. The sequence goes on along the minus strand of NC_084736.1, from coordinate 78,775,755 downwards.
AGGATTTAGTAGAGAACAACGACGATAAATATCGCAACTTTTGGTATCTGACAAAAAAAAGCCTTGCCCCTACCGGAAGTAGCGTGACGTAGCCAGTTGAACATTTCCGCAAAGTTCCCTATTGTTTACAGTGACGGCGGCCAGAAATGAGAGCGATTCGGACCGAGAAAGCGACGATTTCCCCATTAATTTGAGCGAGGATGAAAGATTTGTGGATGAGGAACGTGCAAGTGAAGGACTAGTGGGGAGTGGAAGCGATTCAGATAGGGAAGATGCTGTGAGAGCCGGGTGGGACCTGATAGTCAGCTGGGAATGACTACAACAGTAAATAAACACAAGACATATATATACTCTATTAGCCACAACACAACCAGGCTTATATTTAATATGCCACAAATTACACCTAGGTGTTTGTTATGCTAGCTCCTAGCTCCCGTCCATATAACCCGCCAATACAATTCAAACACCTGCACAACACACACACTCACTCAGACCAAATGACCGTTCACCTAACCCAGGGGTCGGCAACCCAAAATGTTGAAAGAGCCATATTGGACCAAAAATACAAAAACAAATCTGTCTGGAGCTGCAACAAATTAAAAGCCATATAACATACAGATAGTGTGTCATGAGATATACATTGAATTGAGAGGACTTAAAGGAAACTAAATGAGCTCAAATATAGCTACAAATGAGGCATAATGATGCAATATGTACAAATAGCTAGCCTAAATAGCATGTTAGCATCGATTAGCTTGCAGTCATGCAGTGACCAAATATGTCTGATTAGCACTCCACACAAGTCAATAACATCAAAAAAACTCACCTTTGTGCACTCACGCACAACGTTAAAAGTGTGGTGGACAAAATGAGACAGAAAAAGAGGTGGCATAAAACACGTCCTGGAAAGTCGGAGAAAGTTATACATGTAAACAAACTAAGGTGAGTTCAAGGACCGCCAAAATTAGTAGGACAAAACGGTGCTCGCCAAATACTCGAATCAGTGAAGCATGTTTAATATAAACAGTGTGATTTATAACAATTGGGGAGGTTTGTGTCATGTTTGTCATACAGAAACCATATTAAAACAAAAAATATATTTTTTTCCCCTCATCTTTTTCCATTTTTCATGCATTTTTGAAAAAGCTTCAGAGAGCCACTAGGGCGGCGCTAAAGAGCCGTATAGAGCCGCGGGTTGCCGACCCCTGACCTAACCCAAGGTTTATAAAGCTTATATATTTAACCAAAGTTACGTACGTGACACGCACGTACGGGCAAGCAATCAAATGTTTGGAAGCGCAGCTGCGTACTCACGGTACCGCGTCTCCAAATCAAAGTAATCCTGGTAAGAGTCTGTGTTGTCCCAGTTCTCTACAGGCGCCTGTGTATCGAAGTCAATGTCCTCCTGGCAAGAGTCTCTGTTGTCCGAGTTCTTCGATCTTGACTGCATCTTTCGGGAATGTAAACAATGAAACGCCGGCTGTGTTGTATTGCTGACTTCCCTCGCCAAATACTCCGCTTCGCACCGACAACTTTCTTCTTTGCTTGCTCAGCTTCTTTCTCCATAATGCAATGAACAAATTGCAACAGATTCGCCAACACAGATGTCCAGAACACTGTGGAATTTTGCGATGAAAACTGACGACTTTAAGCTGGCCGCGGTGCTGGACTAAAATGTCCTGTCTAACTCGTGACGTCACATCCGCAGCGTCGTCTTACCAAGACGTTTTCAGTAGATATTTCGCGGGAAATAGTAATTTAGTAATCTAACCCGGCCGTATTGGCATGTGTTGCAATGTTAAGATTTCATCATTGATGTATAAACTATCAGACTGCGTGGTCGGTAGTAGTGGCTTTCAGTAGGCCTTTAAGAGTTTGTGAAAGTTTGACTCCTACCGTGTTTATTTCCCTGACGACCTCCTTAAAGTGTTGTAATCAATCAGAAATAGTATGCACCAAACATTGAGAAGTGTGGGGAGAGTGTTTTACCTATTACCCATAATTAAGTTATATATAGTGCTTGAACATGTTTTATTAATGTCCACAAAGGTCAATGAGCAGTAGGGGTGTTATGTGTGACCGTGTGTTGACTTTATTGGTTGATTATAACTAATTTACACCATGAGTGGGAAAAGTTGTTCTGATTACCCTATTTTCCGGACTATAAGGCAGACCTGGGCATTCTGCGGCCCGTGGGCCGCATCCGGCCATTTGTGCGTCCCTGTCCGGCCCGCGTGAGGCCAATTATAAATTACAAAATAAATTTAAAAAAGTATCTATGTCGAGTGTGCAATACAACGGTGCTGCTTTTGTTTTGAAAATCATTATTTGTATTACTTCCGTGTGGACGTGTGCGTGTGCGTGATTGTGAGTGAATGTGAACAGCTGCGATCACAGATGACAAAATAAAGTTGAAAAAACATCTATGTCGTGCGCGCGATACAACTGTGCTGCTTTTATTTTGAAAAGTATTATTTATGGGCGTGTGTCCGTGTGTAACCTGCGAGTGAAGGTGCACATGCAGCGACAAGTGATGCACGGTTTACACCCGAGACGCTAAAAAGAGAAAAGTTGATGAAGAATGGCGTGTTTTCAACAAGACATGGACTGCCAAGCAACGTTCCCTCTAAGGTGCGTGCCTGCGCAATTGCGCACTGCTCAAGCGTCCGCTGCGCGCAGCAAATATATGCCGCGCACCAAATCAAATCCCATCTGAATTCTAAACAAAATAAACATATTTATTCTATGTAATTTTGCAATGCAACTTTGAGTGACAGTGAGAACAAGCGGCCCTAACGGTGTTCGTCAACACCGTTCAATTGAACACCGTTCAATTATTGTAACGTCTATCGAGATGCTTCGAGGACAGGAATTATATCGATCACTTTATTGAGCAAAACTGTTTATATTCGGACATAACCACACCAAAAACATAAGTAAAACGATTTTATCTCGAAAAACTAGTCATTTTCTGCCGTACAAACCAGGCCAAAACCAACTTGTCATCTGTCACCAACACGCATAGCACTAAACTACTGGTGCGTTTATGGCCACACAAAAAGTCGGACAACTCAAACACCACACAAAGTTACACTATGACTCCTCAGTCATACGTGTGCTTATTTTACTGTCATTTATTATTAATGTTAATTTATTTATATTAGTCATGGAATGCTGTTACACACACTATGTTGAAGTATTACTATTATTATTAATTATTATTATTATTTATCTTACGGTATATATCAAAAATAATATTGAGCAAAATTTAATTGAAATATTGTCCATGTGGCCCTCCAGCAGTGCTCGGGTTGCTCATGCGGCCCCCGGTAAAAATTAATTGCCCACCCCTGCTATAAGGCATACTTAAAATCCTTTTTTCCCTCAAAACTCAACAGTGCACCTTATAACCCTAATGTACGGAATAATTCTGGTTTTGCTTTCCGACCTCGAAGCAATTTTGTTTGGTGCATGGTGTAATGATAAGTGTGGGACTTTTGCCGACTTTTCCAACTTTTATCCCACCCCTCCCCGTGGGACTCGGCTGGGTGTGTTATGGACATTTTGGGCATCCCGGGACTTGCGCGGGCGGCGGCAGGACTTGTGGGACTCGAACCCAGGGAGGTATTTTGGACACAATTGCTACTTTTGACCATTTTGGCCGCCTTTTCCCCGCCTTCCTGTGCACCATTGCTGGGTGTGATTTGGACATTTGGACAAAAATAGTTTCAAGCATGTTTGACTCAATATAGATCATCAAATCTCAGCAACAAGCTGTAATATCTTACTGAGATCATTTAGGACCAAAACACTTAAAGGCCTACTGAAAGCCACTACTACCGACCACGCAGTCTGATAGTTTATATATCAATGATGAAATCTTAACATTGCAACACATGCCAATACGGCCGGGTTAATTTATAAAGTGCAATTTTAAATTTCCCGCTAAACTTCCGGTTGAAAACGTCTTTGGATGATGACGTATGCGCGTGACGTAGCCAGTGAAACAGAAGTGAATACAATACAAAAAAGCTCTGTTTTCATCTCGTAATTCCACAGTATTCTGGACATCTGCGTTGGTGAATCTTCTGCAATTTGTTTAATGAACAATGAAGACTGCAAAGAAGAAAGCTGTAGGCGGGATCGGTGTATTAGCGGCGGACTACAGCAACACAACCAGGAAGACTTTGACTCGGATAGCAGACGCGCTAGCCGACGCTAGCCACCGACCGCACGGATGATCGTGGTGAAGTCCTTCGTCGCACAGTCGATCGCTGGAATGCAGGTGAGCACGGGTGTTGATGAGCAGATGAGGGCTGGCTGGCGTAGGTGGAGCGCTAATGTTTTTATCATAGCTCAGTGAGGTCCCGTTATACTAAGTTAGCTTCAATGGCGTCGTTAGCAACAGCATTTTTAAGCTTCGCCAGGCTAGAAAGCATTAACCGTGTATTTACAGGTCCATGGTTTAATAGTATTGTTGATCTTCTGTCTATCCTTCCAGTCAGGGGTTTATTTATGTTGTTTCTATATGCAGTTAAGCACGATGCTATCACGTTAGCTCCGTAGCTAAAGTGTTTCGTCGATGTATTGTCGTGGAGATAAAAGTCACTGTGAATGTCCATTTTGCGTTCTCGACTCTCATTTTCAAGAGGATATAGTATCCGAGGTGGTTTAAAATATAAATCCGTTATCCACAATAGAAAAAGGAGAGAGTGTGGAATCCAATGAACCAGCTTGTACCTAAGTTACGGTCAGAGCGAAAAAAGATATGTCTTGCACTGCATTCTAGTCCTTCACTCTAACGTTCCTCATCCACGAATCTTTCATCCTCGCTCAAATTAATGGGGTAATCGTCGCTTTCTCTTGAAAACAATGGGAAAATATGTGGAGGCTATCAACTGACTACGTCACGCAAGGCTTTTTTTTTATCAGATCCCAAAAGTTGCGATCTTTATTGTCGTTGTTCTCTACTAAATCCTTTCAGCAAAAATATGGCAATATCGCGAAATGATCAAGTATGACACATAGAATGGATCTGCTATCCCTGTTTGAATAAAAAAATGTCCGGATGGTTATTTTCCTCTTCGGTCTGGAGGACACGACGTCCACAGTTTCCAAAAACAATTTGAAATGTGGACTCGTCAGACCACAGAACACTTTTCCACTTTGCATGAGTCCATCTTAGATGAGCTCAGGCCCAGCGAAGCCGACGGCGTTTCTGGGTGTTGTTGATAAACGGTTTTCGCCTTGCATAGGAGAGTTTTAACTTGCACTTACAGATGTAGCGACCAACTGTAGTTACTGACAGTGGGTTTCTGAAGTGTTCCCGAGCCCATGTGGTGATATCCTTTACACACTGATGTCGCTTGCTGATGCAGTACAGCCTGAGGGATGGAAGGTCACGGGCTTAGCTGCTTACGTGCAGTGATTTCTCCAGATTCTCTGAACCCTTTGATGATATTACGGAGCGTAGATGGTGAAATCCCTAAATTCCTTGCAATAGCTGGTTGAGAAAGGTTGTTCTTAAACTGTTCAACAATTTGCTCACGCATTTGTTGACAAAGTGGTGACCCTCGCCCCGTCCTTGCTTGTGAATGACTGAGCATTTCATGGAATCTACTTTTATACCCAATCATGGCACCCACCCGTTCCCAATTGGCCTGCACACCCGTGGGATGTTCCAAATAAGTGTTTGATGAGCATTCCTCAACTTTATCAGTATTTATTGCCACCTTTCCCAACTTCTTTGTCACGTGTTGCTGGCATCAAATTCTAAAGTTAATGATTATTTGCAACAAAAACATTTGTTTTATGAGTTTGAACATCAAATATGTTGTCTTTGTAGCATATTCAACTGAATATGGCTTGAAAATGATTTGCAAATCATTGTATTCCGTTTATATTTACATCTAACACAATTTCCCAACTCATATGGAAACGGGGTTTGTAAATAAATAAGTAAAATCTCATAAAAATGGAGCTGTGGTCCACACTTTTGACACCCCTGGAATACATATTTCACCGGCAAGGCAAGGTTTTACCAAATGAACGAAGAGGGTGTGTCTGCTTAACACTCTCACATGACTCCCACCAGGCAAAGGTTGGTGTGCGAACATGCATGTGTGTGTGTGTGTGTGTGTGTGTGTGTGTGTGTGTGTGTGTGTGTGTGTGTGTGTGTGTGTGTGTGTGTGTGTGTGCACTTGTCTCACCATCCTTGTGTGGACATACACTTGATAAACCACCCTTTCTGTGAGGATCTTTTGACTTGTGAGGACATTTGCCTGGTCCTCACAACTACAAAAGTAAAAAAAAATTTTTACTTTGTGTGTTTTGCATTCTGAAGTGAGGTTGCAACTAGGGATGTCCGATAAATGCTTTAAAATGTAATATCGGAAATTATCGGTATCGTTTTTTTAATTATCGGTATCGTTTTTTGTTGTTGTTGTTTTGTTTTGTTTTGTTTTGTTTTTATTAAATCAACATAAAAACACAACTTACAATTATTGCACCAACCCAAAAAACCTCCCTCCCCCATTTGCACTCATTCACACAAAAGGGTTGTATCTTTTTTGTTATTAATATTCTGCTTCCTACATTATATATCAATATATATCAATACAGTCTGCAAGGGATACAGTCCATAAGCACACATGATTGTGCGTGCTGCTGCTCCACTAATAGTACTAACCTTTAACAGTTAATTTGACTCATTTTCATTCATTACTAGTTTCTATGTAACTGTTTTTATATTGTTTTACTTTCTTTTTTATTCAAGAAAATGTTTTTAATTTATTTATCTTATTTTATTAATTTTTTTAAAAAGTACCTTATCTTCACCATACCTGGTTGTCCAAATTAGGCATAATAATGTGTTAATTCCACGACTGCATATATCGGTTGATATCGGTATCGGTTGATATCGGTAATTAAAGAGTTGGACAATATCGGAATATTGGATATCGGCAAAAGGCCATTATCTGACATCCCTAGTTGCAACTCTCTATTCCCATCTAGGGCTAGATGTATATTTTTTCATCATTCTAGCTATAGTGGAAAGGGGGGCCCTCACAACCCACTAACCAAACGTGGGTCCACACAAAGTAGGCAAGACATGTATGTGTGTGTGTGTGTGTGTGTGTGTGTGTGTGTGTGTGTGTGTGTGTGTGTGTGTGTGTGTGTGTGTGTGTGGTTGCAGACATCACCACCCCGCACCCCCATTGTGTCAGTCTGGCAAGTGGCATCTCACAAGGAGCTGAAGAAGGGGGAGTCAGGAGGGAGACGAGTGAGAGCCTTGATGTGAGAGTTTGTTGTTAGAGGGTTTATTAATAAAGATGACCTCAGCTGCTTAGGGGGTGTGTCTCTTACTTAGTTTCTGCTTCCTGTCAACACACTCCATCCATCCATCCATTTCCTATTGCTTGTCCCTCTCGGGGGTTTTTGGTGGGGGTTGGAACCCATACCAATGTATCACGGTTGATTAGGATTTTACCCAAAATACACTTGGGGACAATATTGTCGATGCACTTAAGTAAGACAGAAAATAAAGCCAGTCGTATTTTATTTTTATTTCATTTTTTGCACCTACTAAATCACTTAAGTCAGTCTTGTAAAGTCTTTAGCAACTATGACTCATCCTGACTGGTGGAACCTATAAGCCCACATAAGTCCAGCTCTTTTACTGGTGGTGATTAGAACTCCACCTGGTTGCAGGACCGACATTCACACTCATATTCACACACGAGTGTTCAATCAATCAATCAATCAATCAATATTTACTTATTTAGCCCTAAATCACGAGTGTCTCAAAGGGCTGCACAAGCCACAACGACATCCTCGGCTCAGATCCCACATCAGGGCAAGAAAAAACTGGGATAACAATGAGAAACCTTGGAGGGGACCGCAGATGTGGGGACCCACCCCCTCCTGGGCGACCGGTGCAATGGACGTCGAGTGGATCTAACATAATATTGTGAGAGTCCAGTCCATAGTGGATCTAACACAGTAGTGTGAGAGTCCAGTCCATAGTGGATCTAACATAATATTGTGAGAGTCCAGTCCATAGTGGATCTAACACAGTAGTGTGAGAGTCCAGTCCATAGTGGATCTAACATAATAGTGAGAGTCCAGTCCATAGTGGATCTAACATAATAGTGGGAGTCCAGTCCATAGTGGATCTAACATAATAGTGAGAGTCCAGTCCATAGTGGATCTAACATAATATTGTGAGAGTCCAGTCCATAGTGTATCTAACATATTAGTGAGAGTCCAGTCCATAGTGGATCTAACATAATAGTGGGAGTCCAGTCCATAGTGGATCTAACATAATAGTGAGAGTCCAGTCCATAGTGGATCTAACATAATAGTGAGAGTCCAGTCCATAGTGGATCTAACATAATAGTGAGAGAGTCCAGTCCATAGTGGATCTAACATAATAGTGAGAGTCCAGTCCATAGTGGATATAACATAATATTGTGAGAGTCCAGTCCATAGTGGATCTAACATAATAGTGTGAGAGTCCAGTCCATAGTGGATCTAACATAATATTGTGAGAGTCCAGTCCATAGTGGATCTAACATAAAAGTGTTAGAGAGTCCAGTCCATAGTGGATCTAACATAATATTGTGAGGGTCCAGTCCATAGTGTATCTAACATAATATTGTGAGAGTCCAGTCCATAGTGGATCTAACATAATATTGTGAGAGTCCAGTCCATAGTGGATCTAACATAATAGTGTGAGAGTCCAGTCCATAGTGGATCTAACATAATAGTGAGAGTCCAGTCCATAGTGGATCTAACATAATAGTGGGAGTCCAGTCCATAGTGGATCTAACATAATAGTGAGAGTCCAGTTCATAGTGGATCTAAGATAATAGTGGGAGTCCAGTCCATAGTGTATCTAACATAATAGTGAGAGTCCAGTCCATAGTGGATCTAACATAAAAGTGAGAGTCCAGTCCATAGTGGATCTAACATAATAGTGAGAGTCCAGTCCATAGTAGATCTAACATAATTATGTGAGAGTCCAGTCCATAGTAGATCTAACATAATAGTGAGAGTCCAGTCCATAGTGGATCTAACATAGTAGTGAGAGTCCAGTCCATAGTAGATCTAACATAATTATGTGAGAGTTCAGTCCATAGTGGATCTAACATAATAGTGAGAGTCCAGTCCATAGTAGATCTAACATAATTATGTGAGAGTTCAGTCCATAGTGGATCTAACATAATAGTGAGAGTCCAGTCCATAGTAGATCTAACATAATTATGTGAGAGTTCAGTCCATAGTGGGGCCAGCAGGAGATCATCTTTAGCGTCAGCAGCGCAGAGACGTCCCCAACTGATGCACAGATGAGTGGTCCACCCCGGCTCCCGACTTTGGACAGCTAGCACCTGGGTTCACCTGCCTCTGGTTAGTGGTCGGCATGCTCACCTGTTGTCGACCACTAATCAGAGAGCTATTTATTCACCTCTCTCGCCACGCTCAGTCCGGCTTCATTGTTTGCTACACGCAAACCTGTTACGTTAGTATTTCTTGTCTCCTAGTCTATGCTTCCTGTGCTAAGAGGGTAGCCTCAGCTTCCCGTGCGATCGGCACGTGGTTCCTTCTGCTCGTTTTCTGTTTTTGGTACATTTTTGATTTTGAAGATTAAATCATGTTCCTACCTGCACGCCTTGTCCGGAGTGGTCCGTCTGCATCCCGGGGGAACGAACCGTTACACCCCTACAATTGTGTCAAAGTCATGATTTTTTTTATTTTCATGCTTGAAATAAGAAATTATTACTTTAAAAAAAGTAGTTTTATACTTGTGAGTGTTGATGACACAGCTTTGCAACAGTTGATATTCTAGTTTCAAGCATGTTTTACTCAATATAGGTCATCAAATCTCAGCAACAAGCTGTAATATCTTACTGAGATCATTTAGGACCAAAACCCTTAAAACAAGTAAAACACTCTAACATAAAATTATCTTATCAGACAGAAAATAAGCAAATATCACCCTTATTTGAGATATTCAATCTTACTTAGATTTCAGTTTTGGTGTGAACTAATACGGGTGCAACGCGGCTGGAAACAAGGATAATCCTTCTGGATCTGACTCCCTTTTTGTCTCCCGCTACGTCTATGTGATGATGTGCGATGGTGCATCATTATGTTGGGATAAGTAGGTTAAGTCCACCAAAAAATATAAAATTTTTTTATATAAAATTTTATTTTTTTTTATTAAAAATATTTATTTTTTTATATTTATAATACGAGAGTTGATGAGTAATTCTGTTTGTGTCAAGCATCTTTGAATGTCATCCCTGTGGCTCTGGTTTTTTTCCTGGAAGCTTGAATGGTGTAAAGTTGCAGTTTATTTAGTCTGGACCAAAAAAATGTGTGTCATATTTTTGGAGCGTCGGGCTCCCGTAGTCAACTGTAAATCTATGAGCGTTAACCATAACCACATGGCCGTTACTGTGGTTAAAAAAGAGCACAATTGCCATCACGACGTACCACACCACAACCAGGTGTGAAAACCGGTGGAGCCCATTTGAGACATTAATCACACCGGGTATTGATTTCAGTTTTTTTGGAACGTGACCATTCTGTAGGAAACTGATGTTGGTTGATCCAGACATTTGATACCCGACTATCCATTTAATCCCGCTTTTCCGGGTTCCGCACTGCAAAAAGTCAGTGTTCAAAAACAAGAAAAAAAATACAAAAATGAGGGGTATTTTACTTCAATCAATCAATCAATGTTTATTTATATAGCCCTAAATCACAAGTGTCTCAAAGGGCTGTACAAGCCACAACGACATCCTCGGTACAGAGCCCACATACGGGCAAGGAAAACTCACCCCAGTGGGACGTCAATGTGAATGACTATGAGAAACCTTGGAGAGGACCGCATATGTGGGTAACCCCCCCCCCCCCCCCCCCCTCTAGGGGAGACCGAAAGCAATGGATGTCGAGTGGGTCTGACATAAAATTGTGAAAGTCCAGTCCATAGTGGGGCCAGCAGGAACCATCCCGAGCGGAGACGGGTCAGCAGCGTAGAGATGTCCCCATCCGATGGACAGGCTAGCGGTCCACCCCGGGTTGGGAGCAGAGTAGAAAAGAAAAGAAAAGAAACGGCAGATCAACTGGTCTAAAAAGGGGGGTCTATTTAAAGGCTAGAGTATACAAATGAGTTTTAAGATAAGACTTAAATGCTTCTACTGAGGTAGCATCTCTAACTTTTACCGGGAGGGCATTCCATAGTATTGGAGCCCGAATAGAAAACGCTCTATAGCCCGCAGACTTTTTTGGGGCTCTGGGAATCACTAATAAGCCGGAGTTCTTTGAACGCAGATTTCTTGCCGGGATACAATCGGCAAGATAGGCAGGAGCTTGACCGTGTAGTATTTTATACGTAAGTAGTAAAACCTTAAAGTCGCATCTTAGGTGCACAGGAAGCCAGTGCAAGTGAGCCGGTATAGGCGTAATATGATCAAACTTTCTTGTTTTTGTCAAAAGTCTAGCAGCTTGAGCTAAGGAAAATTATCTGCCAATAGGACAAGAACATTTGGCTTGTCAAGACTTTCCAAAACAAGTAAAATTAGCTAACCTCAATGAACCCAAAAATACCTTAAAATAAGTATATTCTCACTAATAACAAGTGCACTTTTCTTGGTAGAAAAAAAAAAAAAGAGTCCTTTTTTCTCAATATGTTGAAAAATATTCTTAAATGAAGTACCATATTTCCTTGAATTGGCGCCGGGAATATGGTATTCGCATGCCTTGAAATACAGCCGGGTCAAACTCGTTTCACAAAATCATTAGCGCATGCTTGGCACTTCCGCCGGGTCAAATATGAGTCATTACATGACTCCCGCCTCCTGGTGGTAGAGGGCGCTAGTGATCCTTCTTGTGACTGCTGGTACTGCAGAAGAGTGCTGCAGAAGAAGACAACCGGCAGCAAGAGTGCGCAGCCATTGTTTGCTTGGACTTTTACCATGAAGGATTACATATCTAAAATAAAACAGTTTTCTCAACTGGACTTTCAATCGAAGCAGGAGGTAATACTTAAAAGGAAGATCTCCATCGAGACAGAGAGACTTTTAAAACTGAAGAAAAATAAGGAAGACTTCTATATCGATGCTTTTCTTCAAAAGGAGCTGGCATGGACTCATTTATACCTAAAGGTAAGACAATAATAACGTTTTTTTTGTTAAATGTGCTTTTCATGGTAAGGTAAGCGCCGGAGTGAGAAGAGGTTTTAAAATAATTAGCGCATGCTTGGCCATCCCGCAGGCTTCTGGTAAGCGCCGGAGTGACAGGAGGTTTTAAATTAATTAGCGCCCCTGCGGCTATTTAAGGAAATACGGTAAATGCTAGTGCCATTATCTTGACATAATGATATGCGCTCGGCATTACATTTCTTGAAACCAGCAAACTTATACTAAAAACTAATTTATTGTTCTTAATGGAAAGGCAACAAGGCGACCGCTTGTTACTCTCGGGGTCTCCTAGCCGCTCAGGCTAATCATATGCTCTAAAAATGCATTTTTCCATCGACAACATGACATCATTGCGCCAAGTGCGTGCTCTTTCAGTCAATTAAAGCTTGTTGTGAAAAACGAGTTGGAATTTCACCAGAAAAAGGTCACAATTTCACAATAAAAACGTATTAATAAAAGTCGTCATTTTACTCAGCGCAAGTCAAAATTTTACAAGAAAAACTTTACTCGATACATTTTACTCGATAGCTTTTCGCAATTTGACAAGAAAAGCTTCAAGTGTTGGCAATTCTATGAAAAGAGTCGTAATTTTACTCGACAAAAGTCACAATTTTTTTTAAGAGAACTTTCAAATGTTGCCCATATTGTAATGATCATTGGAATTTTCCTTGAGAGTCATAATTTTAAACAAAAAAATGTCACTATTTTACAAGAACAACAAAAAAGTTGGCAAAATCGTGATAAAAGTCAGAATTTTATATGACAGCCAAATTTTTCTTTATTGTAATTTGGAAGAATTTACCTGAGTACTACTATATGAGTACGTATTTTATATTGTTTCATTGGAAATAAAACAGCAAAGTCCATTTGGCTGTCATCTGTTTTAATTACGAGACACAATTGTGTCAAAATCATGATTTTTTTTTTTCATGCTTGAAATAAGAAATGATTACTTTAAAAAAGTAGTTTTATACTTGTGAGTGTTGATGACACAGCTTTGCAACAGTTGATATTCTAGTTTCAAGCATGTTTTACTCAATATAGCTCATCAAATCTCAGCAACAAGCTGGAATATCTTACTGAGATCATTTAGGACCAAAACACTTAAAACAAGTAAAACAACATAAAATCTGCTTAGTGAGAAGAATTATCTTATCAGACAGAAAATAAGCAAATATCACCCTTATTTGAGATATTTCATCTTACTTAGATTTCAAGTTTTTGCAGTGCGGGTTGTGGGGGCAGCAGTCTCGGTAGGAAAGCATATACTTTCCGGTCTCTGGCCATCTTTTCCAGTTCCACTCAGTGCACACCGAGGCGGTCCCTTGCCAGCTGCGAAACATAACGCCTCCAGCATGTCCTATGTTTACCCCGTGGCCTCCTCCTTGCAAGGGAGGCATCTGTACTCCAAGCCTTCTTGCCTCAACTTTGAGCTTCTCAACATAAATACTGTATTTTCCGGACCATAGGGCGCACCGGATTATAAGGCGCACTGCCGATGAATGGTCTATTTTTGGTCTTTTTTCATATATAAGGCTCAACGGATTATAAGGCCTACTGAAATGAATTTTTTATTTATTTAAACGGGGATAGCAGATCCATTCTATGTGTCATACTTGATCATTTCGCGATATTGCCATATTTTTGCTGAAAGGATTTAGTAGAGAAAATCGACGATAAAGTTCGCAACTTTTGGTCTGTGATAAATAAAAGCCTTGCCCCTACCGGAAGTAGCGTGACGTAGTCGGTTGATAGCCTCCTCATATTTTCCTATTGTTTTCAATGCAGCTAGAGCGATTCGGACCGGGAAAGCGACGATTACCCCATTAATTTGAGCGAGGATGAAAGATTTGTGGATGAGGAACGTTAGAGTGACGGACTAGAATGCAGTGCAAGACATATCTTTTTTTCGCTCTGACCGTAACTTAGGTACAAGCTGGCTCATTGGATTCCACACTCTCTCCTTTTTCTATTGTGGATCACGGATTTGTATTTTAAACCACCTCGGATACTATATCCTCTTGAAAATGAGAGTCGAGAACGCGAAATGGACATTCACAGTGACTTTTATCTCCACGACAATACATCGGCGAAGCCCTTTAGCTACGGAGCTAACGTGATAGCATCTGGATCAAATGCAGATAGAAACAAAATAAATAAATCCCTGGATAGACAGAAGATCAACAATACTATTAAACCATGGACATGTAACTACACGGTTAATAATTCTCAGCCTGGCAAAACTTAACAATGCTGTTGCTAACGACGCCATTGAAGCTAACTTAGCAACCGGACCTCACAGAGCTATGATAAAAACATTAGCGCTCCACCTACGCCAGCCAGCCCTCATCTGCTCATCAACACCCGTGCTCACCTGCGTTCCAGCGATCGACGGCGCGACAAAGGACTTCACCCGATCATCCGTGCGGTTGGCGGCTAGCGTCGGCTAGCGCGACTGCTATCCAAGTAAGTCCTTCTTGTTGTGTTGCTACAGCCAGCCGCTAATACACCGATCCCAACTACAACTTTCTTCTTTGCAGTCTCCATTGTTCATTAAACAAATTGCAAAAGATTCACCAACGCAGATGTCCAGAATACTGTGGAATTATGAGATGAAAACAGAGCTTTTTTGTCTTTTTTCAATGGGGGTACCGATACTTCTGTTTCACTGGCTATGTCACGCGCATACGTCATCATCCAAAGACGTTTTCAACCGGAAGTTTAGCGGGAAATTCGCTGGAACGCAGGTGAGCACGGGTCGTGATGAGCAGATGAGAGCTGGCGTAGGCGCAGAGCTAATGTTTTTAGCATAGCTCTGACGAGGTTCCGTAGCTAAGTTAGCTTCAATGGCGTCGTTAGCAACAGCATTGCTAGGCTTCGCCAAGCTGGAAAGCATTAACCGAGTTTGGTAGTATTGTTGATCTTCTGTCTATCCTTCCAGTCAGGGGCTTATTTGTTTTGTTTCTATATGCAGTTAAAGGCCTACTGAAATGAATTTTTTTTATTTAAACGGGGATAGCAGATCTATTCTATGTGTCATACTTGATCATTTCGCGATATTGCCATATTTTTGCTGAAAGGATTTAGTATAGAACAACGACGATAAAGATTGCAACTTTTGGTATCTGATAAAAAAAAGGCTTGCACCTACCGGAAGTAGCGTGACGTAGTCAGTTGAACATATACGCAAAGTTCCCTATTGTTTACAATGATGGCCGCATGAAGTGAGAGAGATTCGGACCGAGAAAGCGACAATTTCCCCATTAATTTGAGCGAGGATGAAAGATTTGTGGATGAGTAAAGTGCAAGTGAAGGACTAGTGGGGAGTTGAAGCTATTCAGATAGGGAAGATGCTGTGAGAGCCGGGGGTGACCTGATATTCAGCTGGGAATGACTACAACCATTTGTTGTTAGCGGGGCTAACGAAAAAGCTAAATGCTAATCCACAAAGAAGCGCTAATAAGGAGTCTGTTAAACTAGAACTAGCCAGCGCCAGGCTGGATAATCCCTGCACACATAGCAATTCTTCTAGAATAATATACAACTCACATAATGTTTTTTCTGCGTCAGAGGTGGACATGCATTTTACTGAGGTGGCAAACAATCTAAAAATTCCTGTCATATCAATTCCTAGATATGGTCGAAATTATTTAAAGTGCACTATGCATAATAAACGTAACATTATTAATATTGCTACTACGGATACTTTCAACAAAAACTCCTCAAAACAGCCCACTACCTATAATATGGGCTTTTTAAACATAAGGTCATTGTCTTCCAAAACGTTATTAGTTAATGAAGTCATCAGAGACAACAATCTTGATGTCGTTGGTTTAGCCGAGACCTGGCTCAAACCAGACGAATTTTTTGCGCTGGGTGAGGCGTCTCCTCCTGGCTATGCGGGAACGCATATTGCCCGCCCCATTAAAAGGGGTGGGGGTGTTGCACTAATATACAACAAAAACTTTAGCCTTACCTCGGACCTAAATAATAAATATAACTCGTTTGAGGTGCTCACTATGAGGTTTGTCACACCGCTGCCTCTCCACCTGGCTGTCATCTACCGCCCCCCTGGGCCCTATTCGGACTTTATCAATGAATTTTCAGAGTTCGTTGCTGATCTAGTGACGCACGCCGACAATATAATCATAATGGGAGACTTTAACATCCATATGAATACCCCATCGGACCCTCCATGCGTGGCGCTCCAGACTATAATTGATAGCTGTGGTCTTACACAAATAATAAATGAACCCACGCATCGCAACGGTAATACGATAGATCTAGTGCTTGTCAGGGGTGTCACCACCTCTAAAGTTACGATACTCCCGTACACTAAAGTAATGTCCGATCATTACCTTATAAAATTCGAAGTTCGGACTCATTGTCAACAAACTAATAATAATAATAATAACTACTATAGCAGCCGCAACATTAATACTGCCACAACGACGACTCTTACTGACCTACTGCCTTCAGTAATGGCACCTTTCCCAAATTATGTGGGCTCTATTGATAACCTCACTAACAACTTTAACGACGCCCTGCGCGACACCATTGATATTGTAGCACCGCTAAAGCTAAAAAGGGCCCCTAAAAGGCGTACCCCATGGTTTACAGAAGAAACTAAAGCCCAGAAATTATCATGTAGAAAGCTGGAACGCAAATGGCGTGCGACTAAACTTGAGGTTTTCCATCAAGCATGGAGTGATAGTTTAATAACTTATAAACGCATGCTTACCTCAGCTAAAGCTAAATATTACTCAAATCTCATCCACCTCAACAAAAATGATCCTAAATTTTTGTTTAGTACAGTAGCATCGCTAACCCAACAAGGGACTCCTCCCAGTAGCTCCACCCACTCAGCAGATGACTTTATGAATTTCTTTAATAAGAAAATTGAACTCATCAGAAAAGAGATTAAAGACAATGCATCCCAGCCACAACTGGGTTCTATTAACACAAATATGACTGTATATACGACGGACATTGCCCTCCAAAATAGTTTCTCTCTCTTTGATGAAATAACATTGGAGGAATTGTTAAAATGTGTAAATGGGACAAAACAAACAACATGTTTACTTGACCCAATTCCTGGGAAACTTATCAAGGAGCTTTTTGTTTTATTAGGTCCATCAGTGTTAAATATTATAAACCTATCACTTTCCTCTGGTACTGTTCCTCTAGCATTCAAAAAAGCGGTTATTCATCCTCTACTCAAAAGACCTAACCTTGATCCTGACCTCATGGTGAACTACCGGCTGGTGTCCCACCTACCGTTTATCTCGAAAATTCTCGAAAAAATTGTCGCACAGCAGCTAAATGAACACTTAGTGACTAACAATCTCTGTGAACCTTTTCAATCCGGTTTCAGGGCAAATCACTCTACGGAGACAGCCCTCGCAAAAATGACTAATGATCTATTGCTGACGATGGATTCTGATGCGTCATCTATGTTGCTGCTTCTTGATCTTAGCGCCGCTTTCGATACTGTTGATCATAATATTTTATTAGAGCGTATCAAAACGCGTATTGGGATGTCAGACTTAGCCTTGTCTTGGTTTAACTCTTATCTTACTGACAGGATGCAGTGTGTCTCCCATAACAATGTGACCTCGGACTATGTTAAGGTAACGTGCGGAGTTCCCCAGGGTTCAGTTCTTGGCCCTGCACTCTTTAGTATTTACATGCTGCCGCTAGGTGACATTATACGCAAATACGGTGTTAGCTTTCACTGTTATGCTGATGACACCCAACTCTACATGCCCCTAAAGCTGACCAACACGCCGGATTGTAGTCAGCTGGAGGCGTGTCTTAATGAAATTAAACAATGGATGTCCGCTAACTTTTTACAACTCAACGCTAAGAAAACGGAAATGCTGATTATCGGTCCTGCTCAACACCAACATCTATTTAATAATACCACCTTAACATTTGACAACCAAACAATTAAACAAGGAGACTCGGTAAAGAATCTGGGTATTATCTTCGACCCAACTCTCTCGTTTGAGTCACACATTAAGAGTGTTACTAAAACGGCCTTCTTTCATCTCCGTAATATCGCTAAAATTCGTTCCATTTTGTCCACAAGCGATGCTGAGATCATTATCCATGCGTTCGTTACATCTCGTCTCGATTACTGTAACGTTTTATTTTCGGGCCTCCCTATGTCTAGCATTAAAAGATTACAGATGGTACAAAATGCGGCTGCTAGACTTTTGACAAAAACAAGAAAGTTTGATCATATTACGCCTATACTGGCTCACTTGCACTGGCTTCCTGTGCACCTAAGATGCGACTTTAAGGTTTTACTACTTACGTATAAAATACTACACGGTCAAGCTCCTGCCTATCTTGACGATTGTATTGTACCATATGTCCCGGCAAGAAATCTGCGTTCAAAGAACTCCGGCTTATTAGTGATTCCCAGAGCCCAAAAAAAGTCTGCGGGCTATAGAGCGTTTTCTATTCGGGCTCCAATACTATGGAATGCCCTCCCGGTAAAAGTTAGAGATGCTACCTCAGTAGAAGCATTTAAGTCTCATCTTAAAACTCATTTGTATACTCTAGCCTTTAAATAGACTCCCTTTTTAGACCAGTTGATCTGCCGTTTCTTTTCTTTTCTTTTCTACTCTGCTCCGGGGTGGACCGCTAGCCTGTCCATCAGATGGGGACATCTCTACGCTGCTGACCCGTCTCCACTCGGGATGGTTCCCGCTGGCCCCACCATGGACTGGACTTTCGCTGATGTGTTGGACTCTCACAATATTATATCAGACCCACTCGACACCGAGGATGTCGTTGTGGCTTGTACAGCCCTTTGAGACACTAGTGATTTAGGGCTATATAAATAAACATTGATTGATTGATTGATTGATTGATACAACAGTAAATAAACACAAGACATATATATACTCTATTAGCCACAACACAACCAGGCTTATATTTAACATGCCACAAATTAATCCTGCATAAAAACACCTGTTTGTTTGTTATGCTAGCTCCTAGCTCCTATGCTAGCTCCTAGCTCCATAGAACACACCAATACAATTCAAACACATGATCAACACACACAATCACTCAGCCCAAAAGACCGTTCACCTAACCCAAGGTTCATAAAGCTTATATATTTTAAAAAAGTTACGTACATACGCAAAAAAAAGTTGCGCACATACGGTCAAGCGATCAAATGTTTAGAAGCCAAAGCTGCATACTCACAGTAGCACGTCTGCGTCTTTGTCATCCAAATCAAAGTAATCCTGGTAAGAGTCTGTGTTGTCCCAGTTCTCTAGAGGCGTCTGTGTATCGAAGTCAAAAGTCCTCCTGGTTAGAGTCTCTGTTATCCGAGTTCTTCCATCTTGACTGCATCTTTCGGGAATGTAAACAAAGAAGCGCCGGCTGTGTACTGTTGTTGCTGACTACGTTCGAAAAATACGTCCATTTCGCACCGACAACTTTCTTCTTTGCTTGCTCAGCTTCCTTCTCCATAATGCAATGAACATGATTGCAACAGATTCACGAACACAGATGTTAAGTTAAGTTAAGTTAAAGTACCAATGATTGTCGCCAGAATACTGTGGAATTATGAAATGAAAACAGAGCTTTTTCGTATTGGCTTCAATGTGGAAGGCATACCCGTGTTCGCCGGGCCACGTCACGCGCATACGTCATCCTCAGAGGCGTTTCGAACCGGAAGTTTAGCGGCAAATTTAAAATGTCACTTTATAAGTTAACCCGGCCGTATTGGCATGTGTTATAATGTTAAGATTTCATCATTGATATATAAACTATCAGACTGCGTGGTCGGTAGTAGTGGCTTTCAGTAGGCCTTTAAGCCCGATGCTATCACGTTAGCTCAGTTGCTAAAGTGCTTCACCGATATATTGTCGTGGAGATAAAAGTCACTGTGAATGTCCATTTCGCGTTGTCGACTCTCATTTTCAAGAGGATATAGTATCCGAGGTGGTTTAAAATACAAATCGGTGTTCCACAATAGAAAAAGGAGAAAGTGTGGAATCCAATGAGCCAGCTTGTACCTAAGTTACGGTCAAAGCGAAAAAAGATACGTCCTGCGCTGCACTCTAGTCCTTCACTCTCACGTTCCTCATCCACAAATCTTTCATCCTCGCTCAAATTAATGGGGTAATCGTCGCTTTCTCGGTCCGAATCGCTCTCGCCGCATTGAAAACAATCGGAAAATGTGAGCAGCCCTTCCTCCGGTGACGTCACGCTACTTCCGGTACGGGCAAGACTTTTTTTTTTATCAGCGAGCAAAAGTTGCGAACTTTATCGTCGATGTTCTCTACTAAATCCTTTCAGCAAAAATATGGCAATATCGCGAAATGATCAAGTATGACACATAGAATGGATCTGCTATCCCCGTTTAAATAAAAAAAAATCATTTCAGTAGGCCTTTAATCATAATTAGTGTAGTTTAGAATTAAAATGTGGAGCCAGGTTGAGTGGGAGGCAGGCATTGCAGGTGTCATTTCATTTGGCCAGGCCAGCTCGTGCACGATCCCTGTGGGATGTGACTGAAGCTCTCTCAGGATCCCAGAGGGCCCAGCTGTCACCACAGAGGGGGGAGGGTAGCGTTCACATTGCCCTCTCCATCCCACTAAAGGGAACACACACGGGCTCGTCAGGACCGTGTCTTCCTTCAGAAGAGTACGACCATAAAATAATATAAATTACGGGATTCATTGACGTACACCCACACACGACTGCGAATGTGGGTGTGCACTGGTGAATCCTCTCAACATGTTCACGTAGTCCATAAACAACATAAACCCACAAATACACTACATGAATAAATATATGCATGAATGGATTTATAACACACTGTAAATTTCCTCTTTATTAAAAATCCTTTTCCCCCTGTAGGCTGGATGGATATTTTGCTATTTCAGCTGCAGCTTCTCCCATGTTTTGTTGGAAACAGGGCAACTACCGTAGATGGAGAGTTCCTCGAAACAGGATACGGTTGCCTGGTTATTCCGAGTGATAAGAAGTAGAAAGACTCACGGGTTTGACCATCGATTAAATCAGGAGCATAACAGGAAGCAGAAGTTTGAAAAAATGTTTTAGTTAGAAGAAAATAACATTTGAATGTTCTGTACAAAGTATTGTTGATGCTGATACAGTTATTATACAGTTAATATAGTTATTTAAAACAGTGGTCCCCAACCACCGGTCCGCGGCCCGGTACCAATTGGTACCGGGCCGCACAAGAATTTAAAAAAAAAAAAAAAAAAAATTTTTTTTATTTTTTTTTATGAAATCAACATAAAAAACACAATATATACATTATATATCAATATAGAGCAATACAGTCTGCAGGGATACAGTCCGTAAGCACACATGATTGTATTTATTTATGTAAAAAAAAAAAAAAAAAAAATTAATACACCCCCCCCCCCTGAACATTTGTGCAATATTATGATAATAGTCGTAATTTTACTCGACAAAAGTCACAATTTCGGAAGAAAACTTGAACATTTTGGCAATATTATAATAATAATATGAATTTTATTTGGCAAAATTACGACAAAAGTCATAATTTTACTCAAAAACAACCAAAACATTTGCAATATTGTGAAAAGTCAGAATTTTATATGACAAATGTCACCATTTTGCATTACAAAAGTAATATTTTTTCATAAAAAAGTAATAATTTTATGAGAAAATATTGCAGTATTACAAGAAACAGAAATAATATGAGAAATTGTTCCCAATTTTATAAGACAAAAGTCGACACATTGTGACAAAAAGACTGCTTTTAGTTTATTTGTATTTTTTTTATAATTGGTTTTTAATCTTTATTAATTACTTCAAGTTATTACAGTATGTCTGTATATGCATATGTATTTATTAATTTTGACCAGAGGGGGTGCATTTAACTTTCTTACACACACACATGTTATTACATATGTTGGCCAGAGGGGGAGCACTTAAAATGTTTACATACACTTGTTATTTCATATGTTGACCATAGGGGGGAGCACTTTTAAAACATACACAGTCAATTTGAAAAACCCTTCCTTTTTGGGACCACCCTCATTTTGATAGATTTCACCACCAGAGGTGCAAATGAGACATTCTCTATTAGATGCGATGGTTTTCCGTATTGGGACCATGATTTATGTCATCACTTGTTCACACCTCCTCATATGGAAGCTACTTTTCCTGGTTGATGTCTCAAGAAGGGTAGACATACAAGAACACACACACACACACACACACACACACACACCCATTCATGTATTTCTTACCTTCTTGAGACCTCCGAAAAATGCCTCCCTCTTTAGGACCACCCTTTCTAGATATGTAAAGATTAGTATTTACAACATTAATAACATATACATACTATACAAATATTAAAAAAAAAGCTTGTTGTGAAAAATGAGTTGGAATTTCACCATAA
The DNA here is from genome assembly GCF_033978785.1 of Entelurus aequoreus. Classification (NCBI taxonomy): domain Eukaryota; kingdom Metazoa; phylum Chordata; class Actinopteri; order Syngnathiformes; family Syngnathidae; genus Entelurus; species Entelurus aequoreus. Next base: position 78,753,126 of record NC_084736.1, on the reverse strand, counting down.
AAAGGTAACAATTTCACAAGAAAAACTTAGAATTTTGGCAGTGTTATAATAAAAGTCGTCATTTTAAGTCAAAATTTTACAAGAAAAACTTTACTCGATAAATTTTACTCGATAACTTTCACAATTTGACAACAAAAGCTCAAAATGTTGGCAATTTTATGAATAGAGTCACAATTTTTGAAGAGAACTTTCAAATGTTGGCAATATTGCAATGATAATTGGAATTTTACCTGGCAAAATTATGACAAAAGTCATAATTTTACTCCAAAAAAAAATGCAATATCGTGATAAAAGTCAGAATTTTATATGACAAATGTCCCCATTTTGCATTAAAAAAAGTAATAATTTTACATAAAAGAAAGTAATAATTTTACGAGAAAATATTGCAATATTACAGAAACAGAAAGAATATGAGAAATTGTTACCAATTTTATAAGAAAAAAGTCAACACATTGTGAGAACAAGACTGCTTTCAGTTCATTTTTTGTTTGTAATTGGTTTTTAATCTTCATTATTTACTTTGTTATTACAGTACGTCTCTATATACATATGTATTTATTTTTTTAATTAATTTTGGCCATAGGGGGCACATTTCAATTTCTTACACAAGTCAAGTCAAGTCAAGTCAACTTTATTTATATAGCACATTTTCAACAACTTTTTAGATTGCACCAAAGTGCTTTACAGGTTAAAAAAGCATGGAGCAAACAAAAAACAAACAAAAAAAAACCAACAACAAAAAAAAAAAAAACTAAGCAAAAAAAAAAAAAAAAAACAAAGAACATAAACAATGAGTGTGCTAAACAAGATAATGCAAATGCAATACGGTAAAAGGGGTCGAATAAAAAGTTTAAAAAAATTTGCAGAATAAAAAAAAAAAAAAATAATAAAAGTGCTACAAATTGAAAAATACAACTAAAGCGAAGGGGTGGGAGGGGGGGGGACTAGAAATGGTGGCCTAGTGGGCGGACTCAGCTCAGGTCAAAGGCCAGCGAGACACACACTTTGTTATTACATATGTTGGCCAGACGGGGAGCACTTCAAATTTTTACATACACTTGTTATTTCATATGTTGACCCGAGGGGGGAGCACTTTTAAAACAGACACAGTCAATTTGAAAAATCCCTCCTTTTTGGGACCACCCTCATTTTGAGGGGTGAAAATGAGACATTCTCTATTAAATGCGATGGTTTTCCGTATTGGGACCATGATTTATGTCATCACTTGTTCACACCTCCTCATATGGAAGGTACTTTTCCTTGTTTCCTTGTTACCATGCATTTGATTAACGTGGACCCCGACTTAAACAAGTTGAAAAACGTATTCGGGTGTTACTATTTAGTGGTCAATTGTACGGAATATGTACTGTACTCTGCAATCTACTAATAAAAGCTGCAATCAATCAATCAATCAATGTCTCCAGAAGGGTAGAAATACAAGAATACACACACACACACAACTTGCACACAGACCCGTCGCTCATTGACTCCCCGCTCTCAGGGTTTCTGCTAATTTGCCAATCTTTTAACCATGTGGTTAAATGTTAATGATATTATGTAGTAGGTCACATGGCCTTTTTTTCCCTGAGCTGTTAAGTCTGAAATGTCTTTTTAGCATCCAACAAACTACACATCGATCCAGTTTCGTCCTTGCCATCGACTTGAAAGTAAGCGGCACTTTACCAACTCTTTTAACCGCTCCTCCCCGCTGGTAAAAACCAGGTCAATATATTCTAGTGGCCTGTAATGCCAGAGGCTTTGAAAGCATCTGTGCTTTGGACAGCACTTCCAAGTTTTGGAACTGGCAAAGTGTGTATTCACTTGTGGTGATGGTAATGGGTATTTATCAAAATAGCAAAACATCTCACCATCCATTTAAACAGCAGTTTTTTCCAGTTCCGAGTCAAAACACAAGAAACGAGAGGTTTTACATCAGTTTCAACTGTTAGTTCGAGGTTAGAGAAACATTTCTTCAAACATGAACCAACATTGTGATTAATGCCAGGTAGTCAGGTCGGGCTTAAGATGTACCCCACCTGCCGCATTCGGGCAGATGGGGCTCGTAAACCTGGTAAGGCAGCCCATCTAGGAGAAGGAAATCTCCAATCTCAAAACCACCGCTGCCTTGCGGTCAACCCACTTGAGGGTAAGGCTAAGGGAGTAAACCCCGACAGAAAATCAGGAGCCAGAGTCCTGAAGGCGGTTTTATGTTGTAGCGTCGCTGGTGCCAAGTTGTATCGACACTCGTCGCTCCCTTGGATCCACCAGCAATGCGGAGAGGGGGGGCGTGCTGCCTGGACAAGAGTTTGCCCTCCATAGTTCTATGCCCAGGCCATGTAGATCCAGTGGAGAGGTCCACTGGAGAGATCACTCCAGCAGATACCGGTTCTAAGCCCATCCAATTGGCGAAGGAAACAGGTGCCAGGGGCCATCTCCGTCCGTGGGAGGGACCATCCCAGTGAGACCCCCGCTTTTTGGATCTACCCCATCGTCGGAAGGATGCCGACGAATGGTAGATGATCGGGGTATAACAATACATGGATCCAGACGGAACCTTTATTTCGGCACATTGGCAAACCAATTACGCATTAAAAGTAAAGGACAGGAAATGTTTTTTAACGTCACGTTACGGAGCGCTGTAAGTGACTGATCCGTTGGCGGTCCCGTCTTGTCCCCCTGTAACGTATGTCTGCTCTTTGTGTGACTGTGCCGAAAATTACATTTCAGTTCTTATGTGTCTTGTACATGTTAAAGAATGGACAACAATAAAGAATCTTGAATCTTGAATTGAGTTGAGAAACACAAACAGTAAAAGCCAGCCTTTGGCTAACGAGAGTCATTGTAAGCAACGGTGCCAAGAAGAGCCTGGAGACCATATTCCGTCGTAAAGTCTACTATTATAAATGAATAGACGACAGCATCGTGCTGCTATTGTTCAGTTGAGAACCGGAACGGAAATATAAGCTGGAACTATTAATCAGAACCTCCGAGAATGTGTGGTCTTTATCGTGCCAATTCACGCAACTTCATCCAACCCTTCAAACTTCCTCGCATATGGTAATCAAATTTGTCCCTGACCAATGTACATCAACTGTTTAATCACAACATACTTGTGTCTTGTGTAGTAGACAAACCAGGAAACAGTAACAAATATCTCAACTTTGTATTTCTCACACATAGGGGTGGAACGGTTGACAAAATCCATGGTTCGGATCTTGTTACTGCTTGTGGTTGCGGTTTTTGGTTTGGTTCGGTGTACGTTGTTGTTGTGCTTTTGGATGATTGGGGTGTAACAATACATGGATCCAGACAGAACCTTTATTTCGGCACATTGGCAAACCAATTACGCATTAAAAGTAAAGGACAGGAAATGTTTTTAAAGTCAGGTGTTGAGTTGATAAACACAAACAGTAAAAGCCAGCCTTTGGCTAAGAGTCATTGCAAGAAGAGCCTGGAGACCCTCTTCCGTCGTAAAGTCTCTTATTAAAGAACACCAAACCTTCTGGAAATGGACAAGAATAAATGAATAGACGACAGCATCGTGCTGCTATTGTTCAGTTGAAAACCGGACCGGAAATATAAGATGGAACTATTAATCAGAACCTCCGAGAATGTGTGGTCTTTATCGTCCCAATTCACGCAACTTCATCCAACCCTTCAAACTTCCTCGCATATGGCATTTAAATTTGTCCCTGACCAATGTACATCAACTGTTTAATCACAACGTACTTGTGTCTTGTGTAGTAGACAAGTCAGGAAATAGTAACAAATATCTCAACTTTGTATTTCTCACACATGGGGGTGGAACAGTTGACAAAATCCATGATTCGGATCTTGTCACTGCTTGTGGTTGCGGTTTTTGGTTTGGTTCGGTGTACGTTGTTGTGCTTTTGGATGATTGGGGTGTAACAATACATGGATCCAGACAGAAACTTTATTTCGGCACATTAGCAAACCAATTACGCATTAAAAGTAAAGGACAGGAAATGTTTTTAACGTCAGGCGTTGAGTTGATAAACACAAACAGTAAAAGCCAGCCTTTGGCTAAGAGTCATTGCAAGAAGAGCCTGGAGACCCTCTTCCGTCGTAAAGTCTCTTATCAAAGAACACCAAACCTTCTGGAAATGGACAAGAATAAATGAATAGACGACGGCATCGTGCTGCTATTGTTCAGTTGAGAACCGGAACGGAAATATAAGCTGGAACTATTAATCAGAACCTCCGAGAATGTGTGGTCTTTATCATGCCAATTCACGCAACTTCATCCAACCCTTCAAACTTCCTCGCATATGGCAATCAAATTTGTCCCTGAGCAATGTACATCAACTGTTTAATCACAACATACTTGTGTCTTGTGTAGTAGACAAACCAGGAAACAGTAACAAATATCTCAACTTTGTATTTCTCACACATAGGGGTGGAACGGTTGACAAAATCCATGGTTCGGATCTTGTCACTGTTTGTGGTTGCGGTTTTTGGTTTGGTTCGGTGTACGTTGTTGTTGTGCTTTTGGATGATTGGGGTGTAACAATACATGGATCCAGACAGAACCTTTATTTCGGCACATTGGCAAACCAATTACGCATTAAAAGTAAAGGACAGGAAATGTTTTTAACGTCAGGCGTTGAGTTGATAAACACAAACAGTAAAAGCCAGCCTTTGGCTAAGAGTCATTGCAAGAAGAGCCTGGAGACCCTCTTCCGTCGTAAAGTCTCTTATCAAAGAACACCAAACCTTCTGGAAATGGACAAGAATAAATGAATAGACGACGGCATCGTGCTGCTATTGTTCAGTTGAGAACCGGAACGGAAATATAAGCTGGAACTATTAATCAGAACCTTCGAGAATGTGTGGTCTTTATCGTGCCAATTCACGCAACTTTATCCAACCCTTCAAACTTCCTCGCATATGGCATTTAAATTTGTCCCTGACCAATGTACATCAACTGTTTAATCACAACGTACTTGTGTAGTAGACAAGTCAGGAAATAGTAACAAATATCTCAACTTTGTATTTCTCACACATGGGGGTGGAACGGTTGACAAAATCCATGGTTCGGATCTTGTCACTGCTTGTGGTTGCGGTTTTTGGTTTGGTTCGGTGTACGTTGTTGTGCTTTTGGATGATTGGGGTGTAACAATACATGGATCCAGACAGAACCTTTATTTCGGCACATTGGCAAACCAATCACGCATTAAAAGTAAAGGACAGGAAATGTTTTTAAAGTCAGGCGTTGAGTTGATAAACACAAACAGTAAAAGCCAGCCTTTGGCTAAGAGTCATTGCAAGAAGAGCCTGGAGACCCTCTTCCGTCGTAAAGTCTCTTATTAAAGAACACCAAACCTTCTGGAAATGGACAAGAATAAATGAATAGACGACAGCATCGTGCTGCTATTGTTCAGTTGAGAACCGGAACGGGGATATAAGATGGAACTATTAATCAGAACCTCCGAGAATGTGTGGTCTTTATCGTGCCAATTCACGCAACTTCATCCAACCCTTCAAACTTCCTCGCATATGGTAATCAAATTTGTCCCTGAGCAATGTACATCAACTGTTTAATCACAACATACTTGTGTCTTGTGTAGTAGACAAGTCAGGAAATAGTAACAAATATCTCAACTTTGTATTTCTCACACATAGGGGTGGAACGGTTGACAAAAATCCATGGTTCGGATCTTATCACTGCTTGTGGTTGCGGTTTTTGGTTTGGTTCGGTGTACGTTGTTGTGCTTTTGGATGATTGGGGTGTAACAATACATGGATCCAGACCGAACCTTTATTTCGGCACATTGGCAAACCAATTACGCATTAAAAGTAAAGGACAGGAAATGTTTTTAAAGTCAGGCATTGAGTTGATAAACACAAACAGTAAAAGCCAGCCTTTGGCTAAGGGTCATTGCAAGAAGAGCCTGGAGACCCTCTTCCGTCGTAAAGTCTCACCAAACCTTCTGGAAATGGACAAGAATAAATGAATAGACGACGACATCGTGCTGCTATTGTTCAGTTGAGAACCGGAACGGGGATATAAACTGGAACTATTAATCAGAACCTCCGAGAATATCTGGTCCTTATCTTGCCAATTCACGCAACTTCATCCAACCCTTCAAACTTCCTCGCATATGGTAATCAAATTTGTCCCTGACCAATGTACATCAACTGTTTAATCACAACATACTTGTGTCTTGTGTAGTAGACAAGTCAGGAAATAGTAACAAATATCTCAACTTTGTATTTCTCACACATGGGGGTGGAACGGTTGACAAAATCCATGGTTCGGATCTTGTCACTGCTTGTGGTTGCGGTTTTTGGTTTGGTTCGGTGTACGTTGTTGTGCTTTTGGATGATTGGGGTGTAACAATACATGGATCCAGACAGAACCTTTATTTCGGCACATTGGCAAACCAATTACGCATTTAAGGAAAGGACAGGAAATGTTTTTAAAGTCAGGCGTTGAGTTGATAAACACAAACAGTAAAGGCCAGCCTTTGGCTAAGGGTCATTGCAAGAAGAGCCTGGAGACCCTCTTCCGTCGTAAAGTCTCACCAAACCTTCTGGAAATGGACAAGAATAAATGAATAGACGACAGCATCGTGCTGCTATTGTTCAGTTGAGAACCGGAACGGGGATATAAACGGGAACTATTAATCATAACCTCCGAGAATGTGTGGTCTTTATCGCGCCAATTCACGCAACTTCATCCAACCCTTCAAACTTCCTCGCATATGGCATTTAAATTTGTCCCTGAGCAATGTACATCAACTGTTTAATCACAACGTACTTGTGTCTTGTGTAGTAGACAAACCAGGAAACAGTAACGGTTGACAAAAATCCATGGTTCGGATCTTGTCACTGCCTCTGGTTGCGGTTTTTGGTTTGGTTCGCTGTACGTTGTTGTGCTTTTTCGCATATATCCCAGTAGTCGAATGTAAAGTAAGTTATTTCATGAATAGTTACAGAGCTGGTGTTTGCAATCCAGTAGATCCCACTTCCAAGATCGATACTCGAGACTTCATTAATGTCTGGGGTACGGCTCTTTGTTGTTGAGACTCTCAGGATGGTTTGCACCAGAGATTCATCGATGAGATGACTCCTAAGCGCTGATTTTAAAGATAATATACACGTCATTGCACATCTAATAAGTCACTATATTGATGAAAAAGGTTTGACTGATTGGAACTTGTATTAGTAGATTGCACAGTACAGTACATATTCCGTACAATTGACCACTAAATGGTAACACCCGAATAAGTTTTTCAACTTGTTTAAGTCGGGGTCCACGTTAATCAATTCATGTTACAGTTTGTGCCGATCTTCTCTGGTCGTTTTGTCCGGCTTTTAGGAAAATGCACAAACAGTCAGTGAATGTGTTTTTATGTGGATATAAATATTTATTGTAAACGCCGCTCGCGTAGGAAAATATTTTTTAATACTGTGCACTTTTAACGGTTGTTGCTCATTCCTGCTTTGGAGTTGTATTTTCCGACAGTTGGATACATCCTAACGGGTGATTAGATGAGCCCGGGGAAAATAATGTTTATGCATGTTGATTTTTACTGATTGTACAGATGTTGGTAGACAAGGGCAATATCCGTGAGTCTTCCGTAGAAGACTTGGCAGGTCTGCCAAAGTGCTCCCATACAGTCGATCCATAAAATACCACAGACTCATTCCTCTAGCTCTGTATCCGCAATTTTTTTTTTTAAAGAAATCAGGCACTTTAAGTTACCAACCATCAAAACAACCTGTGAAATCCAATAAGAAATTATTAATGCTGCACTTCATTAATTGAGGAACCTTAATTTCCCCGAAAATCATACTTGCCAACCTTCAGACCTCCAATATCGGGAGGTGTGTGTGTGGGGGGGGGGGGGGGGGGGGGGGGGGGGGGCTTAGGGCGTGGTTAAGAGGAAAGTATATTTACAGCTAGAATTCACCAAATCAAGTATTTCATATATATATATTTTATATATATATTAAAGATTAAAGATTAAAGTACCAATGATTGTCACACACACACTAGATGTGGTGAAATTTGTCCTCTGCATTTGTCCCATCCCCTTGGGGAGCAGTGGGCAGCAGCGGCGCCGCGCCCGGGAATCATTTTGGTGATTTAACCCCCATTCAAATCCCAGCCGAGTCATACCAAAGACTATAAAAATGGGACCCGTTTTCTTCCCTGCTTGGCACTCAGCATCAAGGGTTGGAGTTGGGGGTTAAATCACCAAAATGATTCCCGGGCGCGGCGCCGCTGCTGCCCACTGCTCCCCAAGGGGATGGGTCAAATGCAGAGGACAAATTTCACCACATCTAGTGTGTGTGTGACAATCATTGGTACTTTAATCTTTAATCTTTAAACTCCAACCCTTTGTTGCTGAGTGCCAAGCAGGGAGGTTATGGGTCCCATTTTTATAGTCTTTGGTATGACTCGGCTGGGATTTATAAATATATATATATATATATATATATATATATATATATATATATATATATATATAATATATATATATATATATATATATATATATATATATATATATATATATATATATATATATATATATATATATATATATATATATATGTATGAAATACTTGACTTTCAGTGAATTCTAGCTATATATATATATTTTTTTTAATTTTAGTATACATATAAATAAAAGACATACTGGAATTCCATTGTTCTGCAGGCTATCCAGTAGGTGGCAGTATTGTCCTGTTTAAGAGTGTCACAACATTGCTGTTTACGGCAGACGAACTGCTTTACGGTAGACTAAACGTGACTGCTGTTGTTGTGTGTTGTTACCGCGCTGGGAGGACGTTAATGAAACTGCCTAACACTAAACCCACATAAGGAACCAAGAACTCTCTCTCCTTGTTGTGCACTCTACTCTCTAAAAGCCGTAGATGTTATGACGTCATTGGGCAGGCAAGCTGCTGGGAAAGCGGACGTGAGAACAGGCTGTCCCCACTCAGGTCCGCATTGAGCTGGAGGGGGCGTGGCCTCCAGCTCCGGCTGAATACCGGGAGTTTGTCGTGAGAAAATCTCTGCCGGGAGGTTGTCGGGAGAGGCGCTGAATACCGGGATTCTCCCGCTAAAAATGGGAGGGTTGGCAAGTATGCCGAAAATTGACATTTTTAATACATTTCACTTTTTCTGTCTCTTTACAGAGTGTAAACATAAACACATCATTATCAAGGAGATTAATTAGTAGATATTACCTGATTTGCTTTGCCACCTACAACACAACATATGCCAATGCTTTGACGGAACCTAGATACCAAGGTAGGTACAGAACTGTGATTATGGCATGGTGTGCCGTTACATCCTGAATAAATGATGAGGATACAGTGTCGCGATGATCATAATACTGTGTGGTGATGCTTGGGATTGTTCACATAGCTAACTTAGTTTAAGTTAGGGCTGGGCGATATGGCCTTTTATTAATATCTCGATATTTTTAGCCATGTCACGATACACGATATATATCTCGATATTTTGCCTTAGCCTTGAATGAACCCTTGATGCACATAGATAGTTAGATAGATAGATAGGTAGGTAGGTAGGTAGGTAGGTAGGTAGGTAGGTAGGTAGGTAGGTAGGTAGGTAGGTAGGTAGGTAGGTAGGTAGGTAGGTAGGTAGGTAGGTAGGTAGGTAGGTAGGTAGGTCTTTATTGTCATTGCACAAGTACAACGGAACTTTGTTTTCAGCACAAACCCGTTCAAGATTAGACAAACAAACAGTGTACAGGGTTACAGGACAGATGGGTCGCCACAAGGCGCCCCGTAAAATATGGGGAAAAAGGTAAAACGCTGGGGAAGGATGAGTAAAAAAATACAATCTAGACTGGGCTCCTAAGGGGGCCCAGTCTGGAGTGGGACAAAACCACAGCAAAGCACATATACATATTACAACGTACATCTCGAGATATCTAGCAACAGAGGGGAGGGAGTGCGGGGTCATGGTGGTAGGCCGCAGCTCTCAGGCGCTGACCATCACAGCAGTATGATGATTCTATGTGTCTACATTAAAACATTCTTCTTCATACTGCATTAATATATTCTCATTTTAAACTTTCATGCAGCGAGAGAAACAACAACTAAGTCAATTTAGCAAAAGTGTATTTATTAAACAGTTATTAAGCAGTGGCACAAACATTCATGTCATTTCCAAAACAGAAAGTGCAAGATTATCAGACATTCTAAAACAAGCTATTAGTGCACTGTGACAGTCTCTCCCTGTCGGGGTTCCATGGACCACCAAGGACTGACATGACTGCAAGCAGTTTGTGACTTTGTTTATTTTTCAATAGTACTCAGTCTCTGGTCGGGTCGCTTTTCAGCTCCTTCCTCTTCCACTGCTCGCTCTTCCGGTCGCTTTTCAGCCTCCCGTCTTCGTCTGTCTCTCGCTCTCCGTCTCCGTCGCTCTCGCTCTGCACGTCTTCGTTTCTGCCTCGCCGTTCACGGCTGCCGCCCTTTTTACAAACTGAGAGGAGATTATATAATTGTGCCCAGGTGGGCGATCCACGCACCTGACATTCATTACTTTGCCGCTGGTCCGCCGTCCACGCCTCCTCGCCGCCATCTCGGAGTTGGTCCCGGCGTGCCCCGCCTCGCCGTCGGTCTGCCGGCCACGCCTCCCCACATGCACTTTTGTGCATGATGTCACTAAGATGACATATCCAAACAACACTAAAGTGTACTTTTTGTACAGAACGCCACTACAATAGTTTAAAACAAACTTTTGTCACACAAGATATTTCAAAAACTGTCAAATAAAAATGAGCTGCATTATAGGAAATCAAATAGTGTATTTAATGTGGAAATGGAAGACGCCAGGCTCAATTGGGTCAGTGCCGGTTGATTCGGCATTTTGTTGGGTGTGGCACCGGTTCACGAGTGGGGGAAGAGTGGATCGTGAGATCGACAGGCGGATCGGTGCGGCGTCTTCAGTAATGCGGACGCTGTATCGATCCGTTGTGGTGAAGAAGGAGCTGAGCCGGAAGGCAAAGCTCTCAATTTACCGGTCGATCTACGTTCCCATCCTCACCTATGGTCATGAGTTTTGGGTTATGACCGAAAGGACAAGATCACGGGTACAGGCGGCCGAAATGAGTTTCCTCCGCCGGGTGGCGGGGCTCTCCCTTAGAGATAGTGTGAGAAGCTCTGCCATCCGGGGGGAGCTCAAAGTAAAGCCGCTGCTCCTCCACATGGAGAGGAGCCAGATGAGGTGGTTCGGTCAGGATATGGTCAGGATGCCACCCGAACGCCTCCCTCGGGAGGTGTTTAGGGCACGTCCAACCTGTAGGAGGCCACGGGGAAGACCCAGGACACGTTGGGAAGACTATGTCTCCCGGCTGGCCTGGGAACGCCTCAAGGATCCCCCGGGAGGAGCTGGACGAAGTGGCTGGGGGGAGGAAAGTCTGGGCTTCCCTGCTTAGGCTGCTGCCCCCGCGACCCAACCTCGGATAAGCGGAAGAAGATGGATGGATGGATGGATGGCACCGACCGGAGATGTTGACATGCGGAGTTTCAAGCACTCTTCACTCTCTAGCGGGTGACTTTTCAAATGATGCTACAAATTAGTAGTGCTGCTACTTTTTGTAGCGACGCTTTTGCCGCATACTTGACATATTGCGGTTGTCTGTTCGACATCTTCCCGCTTGAAGCCAAACCACCGCCAGACGATTCCCAAGCTGTTTTTTTTGGGAATGAATTCATCTTCCTTCATTGGTTACCAGATTCACATCTTTCTCTCTCTCGTATTACCACTCGCACCGCTCCGCTTGCACCACCTGCTACAGCTAACTTTACCCATGCCGCTACCTCTCCGCTCGGCGAGGGCGTATGACGTTGCACGCGTGACGATATGTGACGTATGTAAGAAGGTGCACTTGTTTTATGTCTCTGTGAGAAGGAGAGACAAGAAAGAGTGAGAAAAGCCTGTAGTGTAATGCCCGCACCTAAAAGCAACTGCGTGAGAACGTATACCGTATTTTCCGCTCTATAAGGCGCACCTAAAAACCTCCAATTTTCTCAAAAGCTGACGGTGCGCCTTATAATCTGGTGAGCCTTATATATGGACCAATATTGAGCCACAACAGGTCTCGCAACTATGGGATGCATAACGTAACCCCAGCCTCTACTGTAGCGTCTATTCTATGGGCCTTATAATGCGGTGCGCCTTATATATGAACAAAGTTTTAAAATAGGCCATTCATTGAAGGTGAGCCTTATAATCCGGTGCGCCTTATAGTGCGGAAAATATGGTACTCGAATATCACGATATAGTCATTTTCTATATCGCACAGAGACAAACCCGCGATATATCGAGTATATTCCAGATATCGCCCAGCCCTAGTTTAAGTTGTTACTTTTTTGGTGTTGTTGCCACTATAAATGCTATTAATGTTCATCCTTGAAATGGTAGTGGGCGCGGAGAGACACTTTCCTCGCCGATTAAAACATCAATGCTGATTTCGGAAAAGCAAAAATGGAGTAATAACACAATTTATAGGCAGTATTCGTATGCAAGATAAGAAGTTTGTCACCATCAGCTGTTTCATCGGTCATGGCATGGTACACTGACTCATCGATGTATTGCACGGGCACGGATCCAGGACTTCCATGAGGGTTTTTCAGCGCGGCGCTGTAATAACCTCAACAAATGGCGACCACCTCGAAATTCAGGGTCGTAAATTACAAGGCGCTGTAATGAGCTGCACTTAAAGGGGTCAAAGTTTATGACTAAATCACTGCAGAGGACAATGGCTGTAAAACCTAAGATGGGAGTGGGACTTCTGACTGGTATTGTTCTGCCCTTGGCCAGATGTCCGCCAAATGAGGAGTGTGCATATCCGACATGTGTGTAATTAAGCAGCCTTTTTAAAAAGGATTGTTTGGCTCTAACATGGACTGACTGTCATTTTGTTGGACTTCTAAAATCATTTGACATAATTAATCACACCCTTGTGTGGTGTTCGGGTCTGTGGGACCCGTTTTCATTTTTTATTAAAAGAAAAATGACACAATTAATTTTTCAAACTGAGACTCACTGACTTTGGCTCATTTTCTGTGAAGAACATATATCAGAATACATATTTAATGACCACACACCATACACCCCCCCTACACATTTCTATTACATATAAGATGTCCGGGTCCACTGGACCCGGGGCTAATAGGAGTGTGGAAATTGATGTTCTGTGTACCACACGCACCCACCTACCCACCTACCCACACACACACACACACACACAGCAGGCCTAGACAGGAGGAGGACAGAGAGTACACTGCAAAAAGTCAGTGTTCAAAAACAACAAAAAATGAGGGGTATTTTATTTGAACAAAGCAAAATTATCTGCCAATAGAACAAGAAAATTCGGCTTGTCAAGACTTTCCAAAACAAGTAAAATTAGCTAACCTCAATGAACCCAAAAATACCTTAAAATAAATATATATTCTCACTAATAACAAGTGCACTTTTCTTGGTAGAAAAAAAAAGAGACCTTTTTGCTCAATATGTTGAAAAATATTCTTAAATTAAGTAAAAAAAAAATGTTCATGTTGTTAAAACGTAAAATGGACAGATATAGCTGAAGTTGATCTCCTAACTTAAGTGTTGAAAGTTAAAAAAAATAAATAATAATAGAAATGTATCACTTTTTGAGTGGAGCACCTTTTGGATCCCAAATATATTTAGTGGTATTTTATTTATCTTTTCAGTGATTACTCAAAAATATTAAAGAATTAAAATCAATGGTGTCCTGCATTATTGATCTTTTAGGGCTCTAATTACTAAATACTGCATATTTCAGTTTTACTATAAAAAACAAAGTTGTTTTTGACAAAGCCATAAAACATTTTTTTTTTAAAGTAGATATAGAGATTTACTGTAAGCGTTAAATAAAAAATAATAATACAAATGTTACTTATTTTTAACATTTTCATGACTGAAACCCTTTATGGTCCCCGGGACCCCTAAAGGTAAAATACATTTAAAAAATCCATATATTTTGTTATGGTTTGAAAATGAAAAATATCAAAATGGCCCCCACATGCTTTAATTGTTCCGTTTGCGGCCCTCAGTGGAAAAAGTTTGGACACCCCTGCTATAGGTGAATAGCCATGCCTTGAGGCGTTCTTTCCGGTCCATTATTTTTGCTGCTTGTGTGACATCACAGGAAATGACGTATGACTAAGCTACGTCATTTCCTGTGATGTCCCACAGGGCATTTCCTGTGGGACGGGATTCGTTCCCAGGGATTCGAATAAAGAACCAACTCTTTTTCTTTACTATAGTGGCCTCGATAACAGGAACCGGTTCTCAAAAAGGGATTCGAGTCCATGGAATCGGTTCTTTTCTTATCGAACGGTTCTTTTCTTATCGAACAACCGGGAGAACCGGTTTCGAACATCATCCCTACCCACAGGACTTCCCGGGGTACATGGTCGAATGCCTTCTCCAAGTCCACAAAGAACATGTAGACTGGTTGGGCAAACTCCCTTGCACCCTCAAGGACCCTGCCGAGAGTATAGAGCTGGTCCACAGTTCCAGTTACAGACTTATCTTTTCCAAGGCTTGTAAGAGCTAACACAACTTGTCTACTTCTCAATCGTCTCAACCCGGAAGTGCCCAAACTAATGACGTGTAGTATTTTCTTATCGCCACAAGATGTCAGTAAGAGTCTACAATCAAATGGGCATAACATTGCAGGTCCCACAGGGCATTTCTTGTGGGACGGGATTCGTTCCCAGTGATTCGAATAAAGAACCAACTCTTTTTCTTTACTATAGTGGCCTCGATAACAGGAACCGGTTCTCAAAAAGGGATTTGAGTCCATGGAATCGGTTCTTTTCTTATCGAACGGTTCTTTTCTTATCGAACAACCGGGAGAACCGGTTTCGAACATCATCCCTACCCACAGGACTTCCCGGGGTACATGGTCGAATGCCTTCTCCAAGTCCACAAAGAACATGTAGACTGGTTGGGCAAACTCCCTTGTACCCTCAAGGACCCTGCCGAGAGTATAGAGCTGGTCCACAGTTCCAGTTACAGACTTATCTTTTCCAAGGCTTGCAAGAGCTAACACAACTTGTCTACTTCTCAATTGTCTCAAACCGGAAGTGCCCAAACTAATGACGTGTAGTATTTTTTTATCGCCACAAGGTGTCAGTAAGAGTCTACAATCAAATGGGCATAACATTGCAGGTCCCACAGGGCATTTCCTGTACGTGGGACGGGATTCGTTCCCAAGGATTCGAATAAAGAACCAACTCTTTTTCTTTACTATAGTGGCCTCGATAACAGGAACCGGTTCTCAAAAAGGGATTTGAGTCCGTGGAATCGGTTCTTTTCTTATCGAACTGTTCTTTTCTTATCGAACAACCGGGAGAACCGGTTTCGAACATCATCCCTACCCACAGGACTTCCCGGGGTACATGGTCGAATGCCTTCTCCAAGTCCACAAAGCACATGTAGACTGGTTGGGCAAACTCCCTTGCACCCTCAAGGACCCTGCCGAGAGTATAGAGCTGGTCCACAGTTCCAGTTACAGACTTATCTTTTCCAAGGCTTGTAAGAGCTAACACAACTTGTCTACTTCTCAATCGTCTCAACCCGGAAGTGCCCAAACTAATGACGTGTAGTATTTTCTTATCGCCACAAGGTGTCAGTAAGAGTCTACAATCAAATGGGCATAACATTGCAGGTCCCACAGGGCATTTCCTGTACGTGGGAAGGGATTCGTTCCCAGGGATTCGAATAAAGAACCAACTCTTTTTCTTTACTATAGTGGCGTCGATAACAGGAACCGGTTCTCAAAAAGGGATTTGAGTCCGTGGAATCGGTTCTTTTCTTATCGAACTGTTCTTTTCTTATCGAACAACCGGGAGAACCGGTTTCGAACATCATCCCTACCCACAGGACTTCCCGGGGTACATGGTCGAATGCCTTCTCCAAGTCCACAAAGCACATGTAGACTGGTTGGGCAATCTCCCTTGTACCCTCAAGGACCCTGCCGAGAGTATAGAGCTGGTCCACAGTTCCAGTTACAGACTTATCTTTTCCAAGGCTTGCAAGAGCTAACACAACTTGTCTACTTCTCAATTGTCTCAAACCGGAAGTGCCCAAACTAATGACGTGTAGTATTTTTTTATCGCCACAAGGTGTCAGTAAGAGTCTACAATCAAATGGGCATAACATTGCAGGTCCCACAGGGCATTTCCTGTACGTGGGAAGGGATTCGTTCCCAGGGATTCGAATAAAGAACCAACTCTTTTTCTTTACTATAGTGGCCTCCATAACAGGAACCGGTTCTCAAAAATGGATTTGAGTCCATGGAATCGGTTCTTTTCTTATCGAACTGTTCTTTTCTTATCGAACAACCGGGAGAACCGGTTTCGAACATCATCCCTACCCACAGGACTTCCGGGGTACATGGTCGAATGCCTTCTCCAAGTCCACAAAGCACATGTAGACTGGTTGGGCAAACTCCCTTGCACCCTCAAGGACCCTGCCGAGAGTATAGAGCTGGTCCACAGTTCCAGTTACAGACTTATCTTTTCCAAGCTTGTAAGAGCTAACACAACGTGTCTACTTCTCAATGGTCTCAACCCGGAAGTGCCCAAACTAATGACGTGTAGTATTTTCTTATCGCCACAAGGTGTCAGTAAGAGTCTACAATCAAATGGGCATAACATTGTAGGTCCCACAGGGCATTTCTTGTGGGACGGGATTCGTTCCAGTGATTCGAATAAAGAACCAACTCTTTTTCTTTACTATAGTGGCCTCGATAACAGGAACCGGTTCTCAAAAAGGGATTTGAGTCCATGGAATCGGTTATTTCTTATCGAACTGTTCTTTTCTTATCAAACAACCGGGAGAACCGGTTTCGAACATCATCCCTACCCACAGGACTTCCCGGGGGTACATGGTCGAATGCCTTCTCCAAGTCCACAAAGCACATGTAGACTGGTTGGGCAAACTCCCTTGCACCTCAAGGACCCTGCCGAGAGTATAGAGCTGGTCCACAGTTCCAGTTACAGACTTATCTTTTCAAGGCTTGTAAGAGCTAACACCACTTGTCTACTTCTCAATCGTCTCAACCCGGAAGTGCCCAAACTAATGACAGTGTAGTATTTTCTTATCGCCACAAGGTGTCAGTATGAGTCTACAATCAAATGGGCATAACATTGCAGGTCCCACAGGGGCATTTCCTGTACGTGGGAAGGGATTCGTTCCCAGGGATTCGAATAAAGAACCAACTCTTTTTCTTTACTATAGTGGCCTCGATAACAGGAAACCGGTTCTCAAAAAGGGATTAGAGTCCATGGAATCGGTTATTTTCTTATCGAACTGTTCTTTTCTTATCGAACAACCGGTAGAACCGGTTTCGAACATCATCCCTAGTCCTGGTACTGATTGCTGCACAGGAACTGTTCCATGCACAAGCAGACCGACACCATTTGGAAAAGTGCTCAAATCTCGCCTCTCTGATTAGCATTCCGTGACAATGTCGGAGATCAAACAGAACAGCGAGTTATGCTTCTGTTGGGGCTCATTGGGAAAAAGTGACGGGTACATAGTCGTTCCATTTTGGCTCAGCTCATCAGGGGAGCCGTCAGCTCCGACAATCTCAAATTAGGCGCGGTGCAATTAAAGGCCCCGAGCTGTCACGATTGAGCAAAGACTCATATAGTGTCTGCAGACGCACACATTCATCGGACGTGGAGCCTATGTTAGAAATGTACATTTGCACACATCCTCCTACCTGTAAGCACAAGCGATTAGCTCAGAAAGTGCGGGTTTAAACTGTTAGTCACTGCTGATTCACAAGCTTTTTGGCTGCGTTCCTCACGGTCCCTTGCGGAGCTGCCTGTCAAACACACACACAGGCAGGCAGAAGGCAGCTGGAGGTGTGTGAATGAATGAATGTGTGTTTGACAGTGTTCTTGCTTTTTGAACTAGACCTCCCTTTCAACCTCAATTTTGCTCCCCCGTTTTGAAAGTAGCCCGGTATGAACGCGTGGACAAATGCATATTTCAAAGAGCGTGTGCACATGTGTCGTTTTAACGTTTTGGCGGCTGTGTTCTCCTGGACGGAGCCAGTGGAAAAGCTGGATGACTAACTTGACTATTTAGGAAAAATCCACCGGGGTTGGCTAATGCACTGCCATGCAGTCACATAGTCGTGTGTGCATATTCAGTGAGCACCAGTATATTGCATTTTGCAAACAGGAATAGAAATGAAGCCGGTGATGATGGGGGTGCATCTGTTTACTTCTACAAGTACAAAAGCACCCATGGCTTTTTAGCGGGCAGGATTATGCAAAAAAGTATAGCAAGTTTGTGGGTTGAGTAGAATGAACATACACTATCCAAGGCCTGGGTAATTATTTTGACTCGGGGGCCAAATTTAGAGAAAAAAATGTGTCTGGGGGCCGTTATTTCTATTTTTAGGAAAACTAATACAAAACCTCACAATAATGTCTGATTGAATGTAGGGCTGCAACAACTAATCGATTAAAATCGATTATTAAAATATTTGCCGATTAATTTAGTCATCGATTCGTTGGATCTATGCTATGCGCATGCGCAGAGTTTTCCGTTTTTTTTTTTTTTAATAATTTTTTTTATTTTTAAATAAACCTTTATTTATAAACTGCAACATGTACAAACAGCTGAGAAACAATAATCAAAATAAGTATGGTGCCAGTATGCGGTTTTTTTCCAATAAAATACTGGATAGGATAGAAATGTAGTTTGTCTCTTTTATCCGATTATTAATCGATTAATCGACGTAACAATCGACAGATTAATCGATTATCAAATTAATCGTTAGTTGCAGCCCTATTTTTTTTAATTTTTTTAATTATTTTTTTTTTTTTTTTTTTTTTTTAAATAAACCTTTATTTATAAACTGCAACATGTACAAACAGCTGAGAAACAATAATCAAAATAAGTATGGTGCCAGTATGCGGGTTTTTTTCAATAAAATACTGGATAGGATAGAAATGTAGTTTGTCTCTTTTATCCGATTATTAATCGACGTAATAATCAACAGATTAATCGATTATCAAATTAATCGTTAGTTGCAGCCCTAATTTTATTTTTATTTTTTATAATTTTTAAAAAAAACAATTTAATTTAAATAAACCTTTATTTATAAACTGCAACATGTACAAACAGCTGAGAAACAACAATCAAAATAAGTATGGTACCAGTATGCGGGGTTTTTTCAATAAAATACTGGATAGGATAGAAATGTAGTTAGTCTCTTTTATCCGATTATTAATCGATTAATCGACATAATAATCGACAGATTAATCGATTATCAAATGAATCGTTAGTTGCAGCCCTAATTTTATTTTTATTTGTTATTATTTTTTTTATTTTTTTTATTTAAATAAACCTTTATTTAACAGGTTTTTATAAACAACAATAAAACGTATAATTGACGGATAGATCTGAAGTTGATTTCGAGATTATTGTGTCAAAAGTAAACAGTAAAAAAAATTTAATTTATTTTTTAACGCTATAATTATTTGGATACCCAATAATTTTAGTGTGATTTGTTTTTAAAGTGTCATCGCTCAAAAAATAATAATGAATTAAAATCAATGTTGTTATGAGTTATTGACCTTTTTAAGGCTCCTATTATTATATAATCTCAAATATTCCACTTAAAAATTTTATTGTGTGAAAATATTGCATATTTTGTATTTTTTCCATAAAAAAACTGGGTTTTCTTTGACAAAAAGAGCATACGACTTAAATCTTTAAAAACGTTATATTGACAGATAGACCTAATGTTGATCTAGAGATTTAAAACTTGAATAATAATAAAAATAATAATACTGAATAATGACACATTTTTAATATTTTTTTGACCAAAACCCTTTGGGGTCCCCGGGATCAAGCCTGAGTGGAGGCCTAAATGTATATTTTTTATACACATATTGTATTGGTTTTTAAAATATAAAAATGGCCCCCGCTTGCTTTGATTTTTCAGTGTGCGGCCCTCAGTGGAAAAAGTTTGGACACCCCTGCAATAAATCATTCAAAAAAGTACAAAAATGAACAAAACAAGCAAACACAAGGAGAGCGTGCCGATTGCACGGGCAATGCCTATAGCACGGGGAGCTAACAGAATAGCTAACAAGGAACAGTAGGACGGGACTTAGCGCAAGAAAAACCGTAGGGAACCAACGGGACAGTTGCATTAAGCAAACAAAAGCACCAGACTGAGTGTGGCCAAAGCCAGGACGAAATAGCTCTCTGATTAATGTCCGGCAGCAGGTGAGCGTGCCGAACACTTATCAGAGGCAGGTGAAAACAATCAGCACCCATGACAACCAAGAAACACCAAACAGGGGTGCAGAAGCAGAACTTAAACCACAAGTGAATCAAAACCCAAAGTAAACTATGATCCGATCATCAGAGGGTCAAATGTGCGAGAAAATGAGAGCAGACGGTGTTGACAGACAATGTCGCAACCTTGTGTGGGAACCGCAGGTGCAGAAACACAAACGAAGAATCCCTGTGGGATGCAGAAACTGGCAGGGAAATTTTCCGTGCAACGTTCATATTGTTGTTACTCAGCCAGCGTTTGTGGGTCTGATGGACCCGTCGCATTTTGTGGCTTTTAATGCCTCACAATCAAACACTTTTATGTTAAAATACTGAAAAGATGTTTATTGGGATAAGGTAAACATCTGTTCAGTATTTTAACATAAAAGTGTTGGATTGTGAGGCATTAAAAGCCACAAAATGCAACGGGTCAGATGTTTATTGGGATAAGGTAAACATCTGTTCAGTATTTTAACATAAAAGTGTTGGATTGTGAGGCATTAAAAGCCACAAAATGCAACGGGTCCATCAGACCCACGAACAGGGCCGGCCCGTGGCATAGGCCGTATAGGCAAATGCTAAGGGCGCCGTCCATCAGGGGGCGCCACGCCAGTGCCACAAATGTTGGAGAAAAAAAAAAGAAAAAAAGTTGGTACTATTATTCCTAAATACAAAAAAATAATCCCACGTTAATTAAAATGCAAAGTAAAGCCTATTTAATAGAAATATTATTTGTTACAACATTACGCCCCCCCCCCCCCCCCTCCCCCCGCAAGGTGCGCCCCCTCCCTTCCCGTATCATGACTGTTTATGGACGTCACCACATCAAAAAATCAACACAAGATGTCAAAACGGCCAAAACTGTCAGGTGCCCAGGGAAGAAAAAATAGAAAAGAAGAGGAGGAGAAACGAGAAAAAGACAAAGGTAGCAGGGAGGTAACATTAGCCTACATGAAATTATTTGTCTGTTACAGAATGTGATAGTAACCTGGCTTTTTAGCATTAAGCTAATGTTACATGATTCGGCAATTGCTAATCAATAAATAGCTAGTTCTGTTTTAACGTCGGGTTAGTATTGTGGAGGGGGCTAAATTGTTATGGAAAATAATTATGTAACGTTAGGTAATTACAGTACTCCCTTACATTCCTCAGGGACATTTGTATTAGATCTTTTAAGCAGGTGTTTTCCGTTTACATTGTTATTGCCTTCTGGTTAGCTAATGTTTGCCCTGCAGGTAATAGTCACTTTTCCACCCCTTTATATATTAGGTATAGTTGTAAGCCTAGTTGTTAAAGTGCACATCATTAATGTTAATTAAGCAATATCACATGAGAGGGAATGCTGTTTTTTAATTTGAGCACTGCTGTGATTCGGTTAAAGATAATCATAACATAACATTCTCATATAATATGTTAATTTGCTTTCTTTAAGTAAAAAAAAAAGGTCAAAGACAAAGCTATTCGGTTTCTTGTGAGTATATACACTTCACTACCGATGTGGGGAGGCGCCACCTAAAATCTTGCCTAGGGCGCCAGATTGGTTAGGGCCAGGCCTGCCCACAAACGCTGGCTGAGTAACAAGAATATGAACGTTACACAAGGGTTAACTAACAAAATCATTTTGGCATCATGCAGTGTATCGTAACAGCAATCATTTCTAAAAACATCCGCGTGCTGTCTGTGCCGTATAATTAAGTCATCATGGAGTATCAGGCCTGTTTGCAGGCATGGATGGTCAGCGCTTTCCAGTCTTCTCTGTCGTCTGCCCCATGTGTGAGTTCTACATTGATATTTCCGATAAAATTTCTTATTCAGGCAATATATGTTGTTCGTTATCGACTTGGACCTTTCTTTCCTGCTAGTTTTCCTGTTAACATCAGTTTTTCTAAGGTGTCTTTTCCAATATGTCCGAGGAATTTCGAATCGTTGCAATTAGAGATCCTCTTGTTTTTGCCCACTCCAAAACCTCTTCATTACTTTTCTTTGCAGTCCACGGTATGCCGAGTATATTTCTGAAGAACCACATTTCAGTTGCCTCCAATTTCCCCAGTTGTTGACTATTTCAAGTCCAGTATTCACAGCCGTGAAGCAGGATAGACCGTAGATACCGTATTTCCTTGAATTGGCGCCGGGAATATGGTATTGGCATGCCTAGAATTACAGCCGGGTCAAACTCGTTTCGCAAAATAATTTGCGCATGCTTGGCACTTCCGCCGGGTCAAATAATGAGTCATTAAATGACTCCCGCCTCCTGGTGGTAGAGGGCGCTAGTGATTGATGGAAGCAGATCAGAATCATATCCATATTTAAGTGTTACTTCTTTCTAAAAACTCCTATAGTCATATTTACATCAGCTAATGTCTTGTGTGGTACAAAGTGCTTGGATTCGAGTGTCCTTGGTTAGAGTCAGAGCGCTGTCTTTGTTGAGACTGCCATTACATTCCTGAGATACGGAGCACAGCTAGACTGGGGAAACAGCAGGTGGGGGGGACAGGAGAAGGAGGAAGTAGACAGGAGTTCCGGGGTTTTGGTAGACCGATCTGGACCGGGCTAGGGAACGCTTGGGTGCTGGATTGGGCTCAGGTTTGTCCTCTAAGCTTGGAGAATAAACCACAAAATACCAACTTCTGCCTGGTGATTGAAAATAAACAACAGCATATCGCCATAAAAAGAATCTGGGAGAGACTAGCAATTTGAATTCCCCATTGGAGGAATGCTGGTCAACGCAACAATTTGGGGGCTCGTCCGGGATTTCTTGCAACTGCTGGTACTGCAGAATACCTGTGCTGCAGAAGAAGACAACACCAGCAAGAGTGCTCAGCCATTGTTTTACCATGGAGGATTACATATCTAAAATAAAACCGTTTTCTAACAGTTTACATTGTGCATACAGTACAAGTAAATCACATTCAAAAATCCCAATAATTAACTTAAATCACAAGTGCGTACGCCTTTGGTTGTCTAAAAAACATGTTTTTGCTTTCCCTGCAAAGGGAGTGAGTGAATTCAAGGTCGTAGCTCAGATGGGAGCTTTTTCTTTGACAAGAAAGCAGGCTGTCCTACATTTTGGGATGCTCTACTGCCCTCGAGTAGTAACTCGGGTACATATAGTGAAGCGCGTTGCACCGTGCAAACTTGTTTTGGGTAAAGCATGGCTGCCCAACACCCACCTGGAAAGATGGCAATACCTGCACACTGCAAAAACTGCAATCTAAGTAAGATGAAATATCTCAAATAAGGGTGATATTTGCTTATTTTCTGTCTGATAAGATAATTCTTCTCACTAAGCAGATTTTATGTTAGAGTGTTTTACTTGTTTTAAGTGTTCTGGTCCTAAATGATCTCAGTAAGATATTACAGCTTGTTGCTGAGATTTGATGACCTATATTGAGTAAAACATGCTTGAAACTAGAATATCAACTGTTGCAAAGCTGTGTCATCAACACTCACAAGTATAAAACTACTTTTTTTTAAAGTAATCAATTCTTCTTTCAAGCATGAAATAAAAAAAATCATGACTTTGACACAATTGTGTCTCATAATTAAAACAGATGACAGCCAAATGGACTTTGCTGTTTTATTTCCAATGAAACAATAGAAAACACGTACTCATATAGTAGTACAGTTGGCACAGTACAGTAAACTGACAGTTAATATTTAAACATTTGACATTTTAAATAATTTTGAACATAAATAGTTCATGCACATTCAGATTCAAATTACAATAAAAAAAATGTTTTAGCCGGGGGCCGGGCTGTATATATGCGCACTAATTGTCTGAAAGAGCACGCACTTGGCGCGATGATGTCATGTTATCCATGGAAAAATGCATTTTTAGACAATATGATTTGCCTGAGCGGCTAGGAGACCCGGAGAGTAACAAGCGCTTGTTGAACAATAATTTAGTTTTTAGTATAAGTTTGCTGGTTTCAAGAAATTTAATGACAAGCGCATATCATTATGTCAAGATAATGGCACTAGCATTTACTTAATTAGGAATATTTTTCAACATATTGAGCAAAGGTCTAATTCTTTTTCTACCAAGAAAAGTGCACTTGTTATTAGTGAGAATATTCTTATTTTAAGGTATTTTTGGGTTCATTGAGGTTAGCTAATTTTACTTGTTTTGGAAAGCCTTAAAAAGCCGAAATTTTCTTGTTCTATTGGCAGATAATTTTGCTTAGTTCTAGTAAAATACCCCTCATTTTTGTATTTTCTTTTCTTGTTTTTGAACACTGACTTTTTGCAGTGAACTGCTGAAAAACACAAAAAATAGGAATTTAGAGGAAGAAAAGAAAGACGGTGTACGTCTAAAAAAAACAAACGAAGAAGAGCCAAAACGTGAATAAATATTGGACCGGCGTATTCAAGATGAGGGCCAGTCTTGGACTAACTCTTTTCCTTCCAGACATGTTCCATTCTCCTATATTGTGTGGGTATCCTTTTGCGTGGCAAGGTCTGTTACCGATTGTCTGCAACAAAATACAAACTAAATGATCCTTTGATGCAACTTCAAACTGTCAACAACCAATACGTGTGCACCTACAGCTCTCAAGTGCGATTTAGTGCACTTCCAGAGAGGAGAAGACTCAGAGGGACTATCAGCGAGGTGCCCAGGGCCGCAGTTTGAATTCTGCCTGGTCAATCAATCAATCAATCAATCAATCAATGTTTATTTATATAGCCCTAAACCACAAGTGTCTCAAAGGGCTGCACAAGCCACAACGACATCCTCGGTTCAGAGCCCACATAAGGGCAAGGAAAAACTCACAACCCAGTGGGATGTCAATGTGAATGACTATGAGAAACCTTGGAGAGGACCGCAGATGTGGGTAACACCCCCCTCTAGGGGAGACTGGATGCAATGGACGTAGAGTGGGTCTAGCATAATATTGTGAAAGTCCAGTCCATAGTGGATCTAACATAATAGTGAGAGTCCAGTCCATAGTGGATCTAACATAATAGTGAGAGTCCAGTCCATAGTGGATCTAACATAATAGTGAGAGTCCAGTCCATAGTGGATCTAACATAATAGTGAGAGTCCAGTCCATAGTGGATCTAACATAATAGTGAGAGTCTAGTCCATAGTGGATCTAACATAATAGTGAGAGTCCAGTCCATAGTGGATCTAACATAATAGTGTGAGAGTCCAGTCCATAGTGGATCTAACATAATAGTGAGAGTCCAGTCCATAGTGGATCTAACATAATAGTGAGAGTCCAGTCCATAGTCGATCTAACATAATAGTGTGAGTGTCCCAGTCCATAGTGGATCTAACATAATAGTGATAGTCCAGTCCATAGTGGATCTAACATAATAGTGTGAGAGTCCAGTCCATAGTGGATCTAACATAATAGTGAGAGTCCAGTCCATAGTGGATCTAACATAATAGTGTGAGAGTCCAGTCCATAGTGGATCTAACATAATAGGGAGAGTCCAGTCCATAGTGGATCTAACATAATAGTGAGAGTCCAGTCCATAGTGGATCTAACATAATAGTGAGAGTCCAGTCCATAGTGGATCTAACATAATAGTGTGAGAGTCCAGTCCATAGTGGATCTAACATAATAGTGAGAGTCCAGTCCATAGTGGATCTAACATAATAGGGAGAGTCCAGTCCATAGTGGATCTAACATAATAGTGAGAGTCCAGTCCATAGTGGATCTAACATAATAATGAGAGTCCAGTCCATAGTGGATCTAACATAATAGTGAGAGTCCAGTCCATAGTGGATCTAACATAATAGTGAGAGTCCAGTCCATAGTGGATCTAACATAATAGTGAGAGTCCAGTCCACAGTGGATCTAACATAATAATGAGAGTCCAGTCCATAGTGGATCTAACATAATAGTGAGAGTCCAGTCCATAGTGGATCTAACATAATAGTGAGAGTCCAGTCCATAGTGGATCTAACATAATAGTGAGAGTCCAGTCCACAGTGGATCTAACATAATAGTGAGAGTCCAGTCCATAGTGGATCTAACATAATAGTGAGAGTCCAGTCCATAGTGGATCTAACATAATAGTGAGAGTCCAGTCCATAGTGGATCTAACATAATAGTGAGAGTCCAGTCCATAGTGGGGCCAGCAGGAGACCATCTCAAGCGCTGAGATGTCCCCAACTGCGGTCCACCCCGGGTCCCGACTCTGGACAGCCAGCACTTCATCCATGGCCACCGGCCCTGTGCCCCCCCCCCCCCCCCCCCCCCCAAAGAAACTTCCTCACATTCAATATGTTGCACATTACCATACTGCATGGATTAACATGAGTTCAGTTATTCCAGAACAGAAACATTTGGCCGTCTCCATTCCACAATTGTTTTAAACAGATTCAGCAGAATTTAACCGGTTGACGGTGGTAGGAAAAAACTGTTTTTCAGTCTGCTGGTTTTTGTTTTTTCTGCTCTATATCGTCTGCCTGATGGCAGCAGTTCAACAAGTCTGTGACCAGGGTGTGACATGTCCTTTATTATTTTTACTGCCATATTAATGTAGCGCAAACTGTATAGTTCTCCTAGAGGAGGGGGGGTGCAGTTATCCTCTGGGCAACTTTAATGACCCTCTGGAGCGGTAGAGCAGCAGTAGAAGGCCACCAGCAGTTTTTTTGAGGGATGTTATTTCGCCGCAGTAATGCTCAAAAAGTAAAATCTCTGCTGGACTTTCTTCACCTACTTGGTGATGTTTTCGCCCCAGTTTAGGTTATGTTAGATCCACTATGGACTGGACTCTCAATATTATATTAGATCCATTATGGACTGGACTCTCACTATTATGTTAGATCCACTATGGACTGGACTCTCAATATTATATTAGATCCATTATGGACTGGACTCTCACTATTATGTTAGATCCATTATGGACTGGACTGTCACTATTATGTTAGATCCACTATGGACTGGACTCTCACTATTATGTTAGATCCATTATGGACTGGACTCTCACTATTATGTTAGATCCATTATGGACTGGACTCTCACTATTATGTTAGATCCACTATGGACTGGACTCTCACACTATTATGTTAGATCCACTATGGACTGGACTCTCACACTATTATGTTAAATCCACTATGGACTGGCTCTCACTATTATGTTAGATCCACTATGGACTGGACTCTCACTATTATGTTAGATCCACTATGGACTGGACTCTCACACTATTATGTTAGATCCACCATGGACTGGACTCTCACAATATTATGTTGGATCCACTATGGACTGGACTCTCACTATTATGTTAGGCCCACTATGGACTGGACTCTCACACTATTATGCTAGATCCACTATGGACTGGACTCTCACAATATTATGTTAGATCCACTATGGACTGGACTCTCACACTATTATGCTAGATCCACTATGGACTGGACTTTCACACTATTATGCTAGATCCACTATGGACTGGACTCTCACTATTATGTTATATCCACTATGGACTGGACTCTCACTATTATGTTAGATCCACTATGGACTGGACTCTCACTATTATGTTAGATCCACTATGGACTGGACTCTCACACTATTATGCTAGATCCACTATGGACTGGACTCTCACAATATTATGTTAGATCCACTATGGACTGGACTCTCACACTATTATGCTAGATCCACTATGGACTGGACTTTCACACTATTATGTTAGATCCACTATGGACTGGACTCTCACTATTATGTTAGATCCACTATGGACTGGACTCTCACACTATTATGTTAGATCCACTATGGACTGGACTCTCACACTATTATGTTAGATCCACTATGGACTGGACTCTCATTATTATGTTAGATCCACTATGGACTGGACTCTCACACTATTATGTTAGATCCACTATGGACTGGACTCTCACACTATTATGTTAGATCCACTATGGACTGGACTCTCACACTATTATGTTAGATCCACTATGGACTGGACTCTCACACTATTATGTTAGATCCACTATGGACTGGACTCTCACACTATTATGTTAGATCCACTATGGACTGGACTCTCACACTATTATGTTAGATCCACTATGGACTGGACTCTCACTATTATGTTAGATCCACTATGGACTGGACTCTCACACTATTATGTTAGATCCACTATGGACTGGACTCTCACACTATTATGTTAGATCCACTATGGACTGGACTCTCACACTATTATGTTAGATCCACTATGGACTGGACTCTCACACTATTATGTTAGATCCACTATGGACTGGACTCTCACTATTATGTTAGATCCACTATGGACTGGACTCTCACTATTATGTTAGATCCACTATGGACTGGACTCTCACACTATTATGTTAGATCCACTATGGACTGGACTCTCACACTATTATGTTAGATCCACTATGGACTGGACTCTCACACTATTATGTTAGATCCACTATGGACTGGACTCTCACACTATTATGTTAGATCCACTATGGACTGGACTCTCACACTATTATGTTAGATCCACTATGGACTGGACTCTCACACTATTATGTTAGATCCACTATGGACTGGACTCTCACACTATTATGCTTGATCCACTATGGACTGGACTCTCACAATACTATGCTAGATCCACTGGACCTGGTCGCCCAGGGCCCTGAATGAAAAGGAGTTTGACCCCCCTGGTTTAAAGTGTCAAAAATAAGCATTTTTATGGGCACATCCATTATTTGCGATTTCTTTCCTTTTCGCGAGGGAATTTGGTATCTGAGGGTTTTTCAAAGGCGGTGTTACAAGTTAGAATTGGGTTTGTTATGACTCATTCTTTGCACAATTGTTTTTTTATGACATTTTCATCACTGAAACCTCATCTATATTTATAGTCGATGCCATGAAGCTGGAATTCCTGTAGCTTGTTTATGGACTGGAATGAGTGAAGTGTGATGGTGTCGGAGCTCTGTTGGCCGCCTCTGTGGAACCCAAGCCAGCGCATATGTTACTGGCAGTATCGGCAAGGCCCTTGGCGCTCCTGTTGTGACTGATGTTGACGCGGTTCTGATCCTGGTCTCTGCTCATGAGCACACCTACACAATCTCTTGGTTATACGATGTGCTCTGTGAACTCTGGGATCCAGTGTGTGTCCGCCTTAAGGGTTCCAGCATATGTGTCATGGTTTGTGTGACCTAATTCAGCTTTGTCGACTTTGAAGTGTAACTACTTTTGAACGAGCAAGAGGCTTCTCTTTATTGCTAATATTTACCATCCATATTGATCTTTGCTAGCTCAACTCAGGTGTGTGATTGGCTCTCGACTTGTTCTGTGTCTGCTTAATCCGAATCGGTGCTATTTGCTTGTTGTAACTGTCTCAAAAAGTATTTAAATGTCTATTTTTTAAACTCTAAATCTGATGATAAACATGTCAAACTACTGTGTATTACATTTATACATATATACTAATAGCATGTTAACAATAAATTCAACACCAAAGTGGACTTATTATGCAAAACCGACTCTTGGTACCTGATTTTGTCTATTTGGGATTTGCAGAAGTCCAGAAAATGTTAAATCAAACCATGGAGGAATACTTTTCCAAACAAGTCGTTTGGAATTTGCCAAACTTGTGACATTTTTCCCGGCAGATATCTCCATATATCGCAAAGATTTACCCGAACAGCTTTGAATAGCTAGAACTAGTATGCATATATCTAAAAAAATGTTTTTTTTTTAAAAAAAGGGTTTTTAAGCCTTTTTTAAAAGCATCCATAGTCTGTGGTGCCCTCAGGTGGTCAGGGAGAGCGTTCCACAAACTGGGAGTGTTGTTGTTTTTTTTACACTTACATGTTGCGGTTAATAGTATTCTATCTTTATTTGTGGTTATTTATACTTTCTATGTTCATCAGTCAACTCACTGGTGTGTATTTTCAATCTATCAAGATAAAAACAGTAATATCAAAATCAAATTACAGGATGTTATTGATGTAGTTTGTTAATTTTCCTCAACTGGTGCACTAACATCATGTGGTTTATTTGTTGTACATATGTATTATCATCTACAGAGATACAATGAATTGCTATTGCGACATCTAGTGGACACATTTAGAACAGCAGTTACTTCCACTCAAAAATTCCGGCTCATTTGTATACTTAGCAAACTCATCAGTATTTAAATGTCTATATTTTAAACTCTAAATCTGATGATAAACATGTCAAACTACTGTGTATTACATTTATACATATATACTAATAGCATGTTAACAATAAATTCAACACCAAAGGGGACTTATTATGCAAAACCAACTCTTGGTACCTGATTTTGTCTATTTGGGATTTGCAGAAGTCCAGAAAATGTCAAATCAAACCATGGAGGCATACTTTTCCAAACAAGTCGTTTAGAATTTGCCAAACTTGTGACATTTTCCCGGCGGGTATCTCCATATATCGCAAAGATTTACCCGAAGAGCGTTGCCCAAATCTGCTATTGTAGCCCAACGTTGTAGTTGATAAATTCCTTTGTTTATAATAATAATAATAATAGATTTTACTTGTAAAAAAAAAAAAGCACTTTACATTGAGTAAACAACCTCAAAGTGCTACAGTGTATTAAAAAAAGATAAAAAAGATAATAAAAATAAATAAAAATAAAAACTAGAACAGCCTAATAGCTAGAACTAGTATGCATATATCTTAAAAAAAAGGCTTTTTTAAAAAGAAGGGTTTTTAAGCCTTTTTTAAAAGCATCCACAGTCTGTGGTGCCCTCAGGTGGTCAGGGAGAGCGTTCCACAGACTGGGAGTGTTGTTGTTTTTTTTACACTTACATGTTGCGGTTAATAGTATTCTATCTTTATTTGTCGTTATTTATACTTTCTATGTTCATCAGTCAACTCATTGGTGTTCATTTTCAATCTATCAAGATAAAAACAATGATATCAAAATCAAATTACAGGATGTTATTGATGTAGTTTGTTCAATTTCCTCAACTGGTGCACTAACATCATGTGGTTTATTTGTTGTACATATGTATTATCATCTACAGAGATACAATGAATTGCTATTGCGACATCTAGTGGACACATTTAGAACAGCAGTTACTTCCACTCAAAAATTCCGGCTCATTTGTATACTTAGCAAACTCATCAGTATTTAAATGTCTATATTTTAAACTCTAAATATGATGATAAACATGTCAAACTACTGTGTATTACATTTATACATATATACTAATAGCATGTTAACAATAAATTCAACACCAAAGGGGACTTATTATGCAAAACCAACTTTTGGTACCTGATTTTGTCTATTTGGGATTTGCAGAAGTCCAGAAAATGTCAAACCAAACCATGGAGGCATACTTTTCCAAACAACTCGTTTGGAATTTGCCAAACTTGTGACATTTTCCTAGCAGATATCTCCATATATCGCAAAGATTTACCCGAAGAGCTTTGTCCAAATCTGCTATTGTAGCCCGACGTTGTAGTTGATAAATTCCTTTGTTTATAATAATAATAATAATAGATTTTACTTGTAAAAAAAAAGCACTTTACATTGAGTAAACAACCTCTAAGTGCTACAGTGTATTAAAAAAAATTAAAAGATAATAAAAATAAATAAAAATAAAAACTAGAACAGCCTAATAGCTAGAACTAGTATGCATATATCTAAAAAAATGTTGTTGTTTTTTAAATATAAGGGTTTTTAAGCCTTTTTTAAAAGCATCCACAGTCTGTGGTGCCCTCAGGTGGTCAGGGAGAGCGTGCCACAAACTGGGCGTGTTGTTGTTTTTTTTACACTTACATGTTGCGGTTAATAGTATTCTATCTTTATTTGTGGTTATTTATACTTTCTATGTTCATCAGTCAACTCACTGGTGTTCATTTTCAATCCATCAAGATAAAAACAATAATATCAAATTCAAATTACAGGATGTTATTGATGTAGTTTGTTCAATTTCCTCAACTGGTGCACTAACATCATGTGGTTTATTTGTTGTACATATGTATTATCATCTACAGAGATACAATGAATTGCTATTGTGACATCTAGTGGACACATTTAGAACGTTAGTTACTTTCACTCAAAAATTCCGGCTCATTTGTATACTTAGCAAACTCATCAGTATTTAAATGTCTATATTTTAGACTCTAAATCTGATGATAAACATGTCAAACTACTGTGTATTACATTTATACATATATACTAATAGCACGTTAACAATAAATTCAACACCAAAGTGGACTTATTATGCAAAACCAACTTTTGGTACCTGGTTTTGTCTATTTGGGATTTGCAGAAGTCCAGAAAATGTCAAATCAAACCATGGAGGAATACTTTTCCAAACAAGTCGTTTGGAATTTGCCAAACTTGTGACATTTTCCCCGGCGGATATCTCCATATATCGCAAAGATTTACCCGAAGAGCTTTGCCCAAATCTGCTATTGTAGCCCAACGTTGTAGTTGATAAATTCCTTTGTTTATAATAATAATAATAATAGATTTTACTTGTAAAAAAAAAGCACTTTACATTGAGTAAACAACCTCTAAGTGCTACAGTGTATTAAAAAAAATAAAAAGATAATAAAAATAAATAAAAATAAAAACTAGAACAGCCTAATAGCTAGAACTAGTATGCATACATCTAAAAAAAAGGCTTTTTTAAAAAGAAGGGTTTTTAAGCCTTTTTTAAAAGCATCCACAGTCTGTGGTGCCCTCAGGTGGTCAGGGAGAGCGTGCCACAAACTGGGAGTGTTGTTATTTTTACACTTACATGTTGCGGTTAATAGTATTCTATCTTTATTTGTGGTTATTTATACTTTGTATGTTCATCAGTCAACTCATTGGTGTTCATTTTCAATCTATCAAGATAAAAACAATAATATCAAAATCAAATTACAGGATGTTATTGATGTAGTTTGTTCAATTTCCTCAACTGGTGCACTAACATCATGTGGTTTATTTGTTGTACATATGTATTATCATCTACAGAGATACAATGAATTGCTATTGCGACATCTAGGGGACACATTTAGAACAGCAGTTACTTCCACTCAAAAATTCCGGCTCATTTGTATACTTAGCAAACTCATCAGTATTTAAATGTCTATATTTTAAACTCTAAATCTGATGATGAACATGTCAAACTACTGTGTGTTAAATTTATACATATATACTAATAGCATGTTAACAATAAATACAAACAATAAAGGGGACTTATTATGCAAAACCAACTTTTGGTACCTGATTTTGTCTATTTGGGATTTGCAGAAGTCCAGAAAATGTTAAACCAAACCATGGAGGCATACTTTTCCAAACAAGTCGTTTGGAATTTGCCACACTTGTGACATTTTTCCCGGCAGATATCTCCATATATCGCAAAGATTTACCCGAAGAGCTTTGTCCAAATCTGCTATTGTAGCCCAAGTTGTAGTTGATAAATTCCTTTGTTTGTAATAATAATAATAATAATAATAGATTTTATTTGTAAAAAAAAACAAAAAACACATGATGTTAGTGCACCAGTTGAGGAAAATGAACAAACTACATCAATAACATACTGTAATTTGATTTTGATATAATTTTTGTATCTTGATATATTTAAATTAACACTAATGAGAGTTGACTGATGAGCATAGAAAGTATAAATAACGACAAATAAAGATAGAATACTATTAACCGCAACATGAAAGTGTAAAAAAAAACAAAAAACACTCCCAGTCTGTGGAACGCTCTCCCTGACCACCTGAGGGCACCACAGACTGTGGATGCCTTTAAAAAAAAGGCTTAAAAACCCTTATTTTTAAAAAAGCCTTTCTTTTTTTTTTTTAGATATATGCATACTAGTTCTGGCTATTTAGCTGTTCTAGTTTTTATTTTATTTTAATTTTTTATTATGTTTTTATTTTTATTTTTTTAATACACTGTAGCACTTTGAGGTTGTTTACTCAATGTAAAGTGCTTTTTACAAATAAAATCTCTTATTATTATTATTATTAACAACATTATGATTTGTACATTTTCAGAATGTGTTTTCTCTATTTTTGAACAAAAAACAACAACCAACTGTGTCAGCTTTGTGTAACTACTGTCAACATTTCAACTTGTTTTTGCTCATTTACACCTGTTTTCTCTTTGTGTCATGTAACTTTTTATGTATATTTGTTCCTTTTTATTTAGTCGTGATATGTTTAGCATGTGCCACGTAAAAAAAAAATTGCTTCGAGCTACAAATGCAGGGGTCACCAACCTTTTTGAAACCAAGAGCTACTTCTTGGGTACTGATTAATGCGAAGGGCTACCAGTTTGATACACACTTAAATAAATTGCCAGAAATAGCCAATTTGCTCAATTCACCTTTAACTCTATGTTATTATTAATAATTAATGATATTTACACTTAATTGAACGGTTTAAAAGAGGAGAAAACACGAAACAAATGACAATTACATTTTGAACCATAGTTTATCTTCAATTTCGACTCTTTAAAATTCAAAATTCAACCGAAAAAAAGAAGAGAAAAACTAGCTAATTCGAATGTTTTTGAAAAAATTTAAAAAATAATTTATGGAACATCATTAGTAATTTTTCCTGATTAAGATTAATTTTAGAATTTTGATGACATGTTTTAAATAGGTTAAAATCCAATCTGCACTTTGTAAGAATATATAACAAATTGGACCAAGCTATATTTCTAACATAGACAAATCATTATTTCTTCTAGATTTTCCAGAACAAAAATTTTAAAAGAAATTCAAAAGACTTTGAAATAAGATTTAAATTTGATTCTACAGATTTTCTAGATTTGCCAGAATAATTTTTTTGAATGTTAATCATAATAAATTTGAAGAGATATTTCACAAATATTCTTCGTCGAAAAAACAGAAGCTAAAATGAAGAATTAAATTAAAATTTATGTATTATTCTTTACAATAAAAAAAATAAATGTACTTGAACATTGATTTAAATTGTCAGGAAAGAAGAGGAAGGAATTTAAAAGGTAAAAAGTTATATGTGTTTAAAAATCCTAAAATCATTTTTAAAGTTGTATTTTTTTCTCTAAAATTGTCTTTCTGACAGTTATAAGAAGCAAAGTAAAAAAATGAATGAAATTATTTAAACAAGTGAAGACCAAGTCTTTAAAATATTTTCTTGGATTTTCAAATTGTATTTGAGTTTTGTCTCTCTTAGAATTAAAAATGTCGGGCAAAGCGAGACCAGCTTGCTAGTGAATAAATACAATTTAAAAAATAGAGGCAGCTCACTGGTAAGTGCTGCTATTTGAGCTATTTTTAGAACAGGCCAGCGGGCTACTCATCTGGTCCTTACGGGCTACCTGGTGCCCGCGGGCACCACGTTGGTGACCCCTGTACAAATGCCCCCCCCCCCGGGCTACACTTTTGACACCCCTGTGTTACGGTAACAGGACTGAGTAGAGCTCAAGGCACACAACTTAAATAACTTCAGAAGTATATTACAGCACATACAACAGTGCAATGTACACATGCATGTGACATTAAAGGAATATATCAGATATGTCATCATCAAATGGGACATGTTTCGGGACTTCAACTCACTACCCCGGTTTTTTTTTTCTTCCTTCTCTTTCAGGTCAATGTGACCTTGGTGTGGATTGAGTCTCCCTGTTCGACGTGAACAAAGAAAGCTAACAGACGCACTCGGGAGGAGAAGAAAAACAAGTAAGGGAGTGCAAACAGAACAAAAGGGTGGAGAAGAAAAACATATCGGCATCTTTGCTGCTTGTTTGAAAAGAATCCAAGGAAAGAATGGATGGATAAAAGGAAGAAAAATGAAGTGGTTTGTGCATGTGTGTGTGTGTGTGTGTGTGTGTGTGTGTGTGTGTGTGTGCGTGTGTGTGTGTGTGTGTGTGTGTGTGTGTGTGTGTGTGTGTGTGTGTGTACGTGTGTTCTGGCAATGCTTACTTAATGGGGACATCGCTCTGTTTACACAGTCACCTTTAGGGGACCTCTGACGGTATGGGGACCAAAAAAAACAGGTCCCCTAAAGCAGTGGTTCCAAACCACCGGGCCGCGGTCCGGTACCGGTCCGCGGACCGATTGGTACCGGGCCGCACAAGAAATAAAAAAAATAAAAAATTTTTTTTAATTTATTTATTTATTTTTTTTTTTTTATGAAATCAACATAAAAAACACAATATATACATTATATATCAATATAGATCAATACAGTCTGCAGGGATACAGTCCGTAAGCACACATTCTTTATGTAAAAAAAAAAAAAAAAAAAAACTTTTTTTTTTTTTTTTTTTTTAAATATACCAAACCCCTCCCCACACCGGTCCGTGGGACAAATTTTCAAGCGTTGACCGGTCCGCAGCTACAAAAAGGTTGGGGACCACTGCCCTAAAGGGAAACCTTTTTAAATGATAGTCAGATCCATTCTGAAGGTGCCTAAATGATGTTTAAGCTAAGATAAGATAATCCTTTATTGATCCCACTACAGGGAAATTTGGGTTACTTTGTTTACGTGTTTCAAATATTGGTAAAAGGGAAAATTAATTTTCTTGAAAAGTGCAACATTTTCCTATCCTGGCATTAATAGTACTGTGATTGTGTATGGTATCCATCCTGAGTTAAAACTAATACATTTTTCCAAAAACAAAATCTGGTTTAGTGTTCCTTAGGATGACATTTTCATACAGCATGATTATAAAACATTATTACATTAAGGTATGATTCACATTCAGAATGTTCCATCCTCCTATATATGGTAGTTGGAGTTGCGGACGACTTCATTACTGTTAAATAACAGTTTTCAGTAATGTCATTTTTTCAGTAAGTAATTTTACCTCATTTTTTTATGCCTCCACAACCTGTAGAAAGGGTGGTCCCCAAAAGTGATGATCAAAATCTTGGTCCCCATTCCAAATGATAACCACTTTGCTGTCCTTAAAAATGGCCAACTCGCATAACTTACTACTATGCGTGTGTATGGTCAAATCTACCTAGCAACAGCGGTCGGTCCTCACAACTACAAAAGTGAAATCTTTTTTTTTACTTTGTGTGTTTTGCATTTTAAAGTGAGTTTGCAACTCTCTACTCCCATCTAGTGCTAGATATATGTTTTTTCATCATTCTAGCTATAGTGGAAAGGGGGGCCCTCACAACCTACTGACCAAAACGTGGGTCCACACAAAGTAGGCAAGACATGTATGTGTGTGTGTGTGTGTGTGTGTGTGTGTGTGTGTGTGTGTGTGTGTGTGTGTGTGTGTGTGTGTGTGTGTGTGTGTGTGTGTGTGTGTGTGTGTGTGTGTGTGTGTGTGTGTGTGTGGGTGGGTGTGTCTGTTCTTGTATGTCTACCTTTCTTGAGACATCAACCAGGAAAAGTAGCTTCCATATGAGGAGGTGTGATTAAGTTAGGACCGAAATCATGGTCCCAATACGGAAAATCATCGCATCTCATAGAGAATGTCTCATTTGCACCCCTGGTGGTGAAATCTATCAAAATGAGGGTGGTCCCAAAAAGGAGGGATTTTTCAAATTGACTGTGTATGTTTTAAAAGTGCTCCCCCCCCTCTGGTCAACATATGAAATAACAAGTGTATGTAAACATTTTAAGTGCCTCTGGCCAACATATGTAATAACATGTGTGTGTGTAAGAAAGTTAAATGCACCCCCTCTGGTCAAAATTAATAAATACATATGCATATACAGACATACTGTAATAACTTGAAGTAATTAATAAAGATTAAAAACCAATTATATAAAAAAAACAAAAAACTAAAAGCAGTCTTTTTCTCACAATGTGTCAACTTTTGTCTTATAAAATTGGGAACAATTTCTCATATTCTTTCTGTTTCTGTAATACTGCAATATTTTCTCATAAAATGATTACTTTTTTATGAAAAAATGATTACTTTTGTAATGCAAAATGGTGACATTTGTCATACAAAATTCTGACTTTTCACAATATTGCAAATGTTTTGGTTGTTTTTGAGTAAAATTATGACTTTTGTCATAATTTTGCCAAATAAAATTCATATTATTATTATAATATTGCCAAAATGTTGAAGTTTTCTTCCGAAATTGTGACTTTTGTCGAGTAAAATTACGACTCTTTTCGTAAAATTGCCAAAATGTTACGTTTTTCTTGTAAAATTGCAGCTGTTATTGAGTAAAATTGGTCAACATATGAAATAACAAGTGTATGTAAACATTTTAAGTGCCCCCCCTCTGGCCAACATATGTAATAACATGTGTGTGTGTAAGAAAGTTAAATGCACCCCCCCTGGTCAAAATTAATAAATACATATGCATATACAGACATACTGTAATAACTTGAAGTAATTAATAAAGATTAAAAACCAATTATAAAAAAAATACAAATAAACCAAAAGCAGTCTTTTTCTCACAATGTGTCGACTTTTGTGTTATAAAATTGGGAACAATTTCTCATGTTATTTCTGTTTCTGTAATACTGCAATATTTTCTCATAAAATTATTACTTTTTTATGAAAAATTGATTACTTTTGTAATGCAAAATGGTGACATTTGTCATACAAAATTCTGCCTTTTCACAATATTGCAAATGTTTTGGTTGTTTTTGAGTAAAATTATGACTTTTGTCATAATTTTGCCAAATAAAATTCATATTATTATTATAATATTGCCAAAATGTAAAAGTTTTCTTCCGAAATTGTGACTTTTGTCGAGTAAAAGTATGACTCTTTTCATAAAATTGCCAAAATGTTAAGTTTTTCTTGTAAAATTGCGACTGTTATTGAGTAAAATTCCAACTGTTATCATAATATTGCACAAATGTTCAGTTTTTCTTGTAAAATTTTGACTTGTGTTGAGTAAAATGACGACTTTTATCATAATACATAAATTCCAAGTTGTTCTTGTGAAACTGACCTTTTTCTTGTGAAATTCCTACTCATTTTTCCACAACAAGCTTTTTTATATTTGCATAGTATGTATATATTATTAATGTTGTAAATACACATCTTTAGATATCTAGAAATGGTGGTCCTAAAGAGGGAGGCATTTTTTGGAGGTCTAAAAAAGGCAAAAAATACAAGAATGTGTGTGTGTGTGTGTGTGTGTGTGTGTGTGTGTGTGTGTGTGTGTGTGTGTGTGTGTGTGTGTGTGTGTGTGTGTGTGTGTGTGTGTGTGTGTGTGTGTGTGTGTGTGTGTGTGTGTGTGTGTGTGTGTGTGTGTGTGTGTGTTCTGGCAATGCTTACTTAATGGGGACATGGCTCTGTTTACACAGTCACATATTCTTTTTGTTTCTGTAATATTGCAATATTTCCTCGTAAAATTATTACTTTTTTTATGTAAAATTATTTCTTTTTAATGCAAAATGGCCAAAATTAATTAAAAATAAATATGTATATCGAGACATACTGTAATAACTTGAAGTAAAGAATGAAGATTTCAAACCAAAAATAAATATATATTTTTTTAAATAACTAAAAGCAGTCTTTTTCTCACAATGTGTCGACTTTTTTCTTGTCAAATTGGGAACAATTTCTCATATTCTTTCACTTTCTGTGATGTTGCAAAATTTTCTCATAAAATTATTACTTTTTTTATGTACAATTATTACCTTTTAATGCAAAATGGTGACATTTGTCATATAAAATTCTGACTTTTATCAGAATGTTGCCAATTTTTTTGTTGTTCTTGTAAAATAGTGACATTTTTTGGAGTAAAATGATGACTTTTGTCATCATTTTGCCAGGTAAAATTCCAATTATTATTATAATATTGGCAACATTTTAAAGTTTTGTTATAAAATGGTGACTTTTGTTGAGTAAAATTACGACTCTTTTCATAAAATTGCCAAAGTTTTAAGCTTTTCTTGTAAAATTGCGACTGTTATTGAGTAAAATTCCAACTTTTATCATAATATTAAACAAATGTTCAGTTTTTCTTGTAAAAATTTGACTTGCGTTGAGTAAAATCACGACTTCTATTATAACACTGCCAAAATTCTAAGTTTTTCTTATAAAATTGGGAACAATTTCTCATATTATTTCACTTCCTGTAATGTTGCAATATTTTCTCATAAAATTATTACTTTTTTAATGTGAAATTATTACCTTTTAATGCAAAATGGTGACATTTGTCACGTAAAATTCTGACTTGTATCACAATATTGCCAATTTTTTGTTGTTCTTGTGAAATAGTGCCATTTTTTAAGTAAAATTATGACTTATGTCATAATTTTGCCAAGTAAAATTCCAATTATTATTATAATATTGGCAACATTTTAAAGTTTTGTTATAAAATTGTGACTTTTGTCGAGTAAAATTACGACCCTTTTCATAAAATTGTCAAAATGTTAAGCTTTTCTTGTAAAGTTGCGACTTTTATTGAGTAAAATTCCAACTTTTATCATAATATTGCACAAATGTTCAGTTTTTCTTCTAAGATGTTGACTTGCGTTGAGTAAAATTACGACTTTTATCATAATATTGCACAAATGTTCAGTTTTTCTTCTAAGATGTTGACTTGCGTTGAGTAAAATTACGACTTTTATTATAATACTGGCAAAATTCTAAGTTTTTCTTGTCAAATTCCAACTCATTTTTCACAACCAGCTTTTTTATATTTGCATAGTATGTATATATTATTAAAGTTGTAAATACACATCTTTAGATATCTAGAAAGGGTGGTCCTAAAGAGGGAGGCATTTTTCGGAGGTCTCAAGATGGTAACAAATACAATAATGTGTGTGTGTGTGTGTGTGTGTGCATGTTCATGTACGTGTGTGTAAAATGAGCCAAGAATGAAGAGAAATGAGAAAGTAAATATGCAGATGGAAAAGGAAATCCATACTGCAAGGGGGGAGGAGGGTGGCACTTGTCAAAACAGGACGGGGAAATTACAGGCAATTTCAGGTACCCCCGAAAAGAAACGATTGTGAAGTGCGGTGCATGAGGTGGCAGATAAAGACAGATGCAAACAAAAAGACAAGGAGAGAGACAGAAAGATAAAAGGGGGTTGAGGGAAGAGACTGGATGGCAGATCTGAAAGCCTTTTTGTTTCGGAAAAAAAGTGGAGCTTGAGTGTGTGTGTGCATGTGGAATTGATAGTGGCACATATATTTGGACCAAACACACACGCACACACACACACACACACACACACACACACACACACACACATACACACACACACAGCTAGAAACATACAAAAACACAACTAAACACATCATTCAAACTCTATAACTTCCAATAATTCTGGTTGTGCATACCGACCTCGAAGCAATTTTATTTGGTATGTGTTGTAGTGATGAGTGTGACCAGTAGATGGCAGTCAAACATAAGAGATACGTGTAGGCTGCACTATGATGGCAATATGACTCAAGTAAACAACACCAATATTGTATATGTTCCATTGAAAATATAGAACATTACACACGGCGCTCAAAAAATCTATCAAAATGTTTTAGTACGACTTTGGTAAGCTATGAAGCCACACCGCTTGATGTGCTTCAACATAGGAGTATTATTATGGTGTGTGTATAAGGTAAGACATATTATCTGGCGTTTTGTTTCTCAATATTACGCAAAAGCAACTTTTCTTACCTTCTGGTACCTGCTGATCTGTATTTGGGATCTGCATAGATCCTGAAAAATTGCACGAGTCCGCCTTTGTAGTCGATAAGCTTCTTCTTTTTCTGTCATGATCCGTGGTCCGGATCATGTTTTTGTTATGTTCTGTTAATTTTGAGTTCCTGTTTGTGCACCTCCTGTGTTTGTTACCGTGGTTACTTATAGTTTTCACCTGCCTCTGGTGTTCGGGACGCTCACCTGTCTCTAATCAGAGTCATTATTTAAGCCTGCCTTTGCCAGTCAGTCGGCCTGGCGTCATTGTTTGCTTCACGCAACCTACTACTAAGTCTTGTTTGTTCCATGCCATAGTTTATGCTAAGTTGTCTAAGTAAGTCTTGTTTATTTCATGCCACAGTCAACGTAAGTTTTCCTTGTTCATAGTTTATGCTAAGTGTTAGTTTAGCTCCTAGTGCGATCAGCGCGTTGTGCCTTCGCCTTGTGTTCTGTTTTTTGTAGTACTTTGATTTTGAGGAATAAATCATGTTTTTACCTGCACGCCTTGTCCGGAATAGTCCGTCTGCCTTCCTGGGAGAACGACCCCGCAGTAATCTGCAACCCCGCCGTGACATTTTCTCTTATCTTCTTGTTATGGGAAATCCATCCTCCACTGTTGCCATTTCTAATATAAAGTAGTGTAAAGTTCTTACTTATATCTGTCAGTAAACTCGCCATTAAAGCTCTAAAACATACCGGTGTAGTGAGTTTACATTATTCACCCAAGGAACTTTAGTTATTAGACAGTTCCGGTCGGACGGTTTTTCACGGGACACATTTCCGGTGTTGTTGTTGTTTCCGGGGGATGAGGAGATGCTGCTCCGTTATTGATTGAAGTAAAGTCTCAATGTCATTAAAACAGTTAGCTCCATCTTTTGACACTTCTTCCACTCCCGTCCTTGCATGCTACACCGCTACAACAAAGATGACGGGGGGAGAAGACGCTGCCGAAGGTGAGCCACGTAAATAAGACCCGCCCACAAAACGGCGTATCCCATACTTGCCAACCTTGAGACCTCCGATACCGGGAAGGTGGGGGGACGGGGGTGGGGTGGGGGGCGTGGTTAAGAGGGGAATATATTTAAGCTAGAATTCACTAACTCAAGTATTCCATATATATATATATATATACACATATGTATGAAATACTTGACTTTCAGTGAATTCTAGCTATATATATATATATATATTTATTTTATTATACATATAAATAAAATAAATACTTTAATTTCAGTGTTCTGGAGGCTATCCAGTAGATGGCAGTATTGTCCTGTTTAAGAGTGTCACAACATTGCTGTTTACGGCAGGCGAACTGCTTTACGGTAGACTAAACGTGACTGCTGTTGTTGTGTGTTGTTACCGCGCTGGGAGGACGTTAATGAGACTGCCTAACAATAAACCCACATAAGAAACCAAGAACTCGCCCTCGATCATTCTACGGTTATGACGTCATTGGGCAGGCACGCTGTTTATATTGTGGGAAAGCGAACGTGAGAACAGGCGGTCTCCACTCAGGTCCGCATTGAGCTGGAGGGGGCGTGGCCTCCAGCTCCGGCTGAATACCGGGAGTTTGTCGGGAGAACATTTCTGCCGGGAGGTTTATCGGGAGAGGCGCTGAATACCGGGAGTCTCCCGCTAAAAACGGGAGGGTTGGCAAGTACGGCGTATCCTGAAGC
Organism: Entelurus aequoreus; assembly: GCF_033978785.1. Lineage (NCBI taxonomy): Eukaryota > Metazoa > Chordata > Actinopteri > Syngnathiformes > Syngnathidae > Entelurus > Entelurus aequoreus. The sequence goes on along the minus strand of NC_084736.1, from coordinate 78,709,590 downwards.
GACTATCAGAAAGCGGTTTGAAGATGATCTGTAAAACATCATCTATGCAACATTTTGACCAAAGAACTACCATTACATGTTATGTAGACCCCAAGGAAGTCTTTTACATTTAGAAACAAATAATAATAATATGACTCCTTTAATGCGCCCTATAATCCGGAGCGCCTTATATATGAAAAAAGATCAAAAATAGGCCATTCATTGGTAGTACGCCTTATAATCCGGTGCGCCCTATGGTCCGGAAAATACGGTACATGTGCTGTTTGGACTTGGATGGAGAAGGTATTCGAGCGTGTCCCTCGGGAAGTCCTGTGGGGAGTCCTCAGAGAGTACGGGGTATCGGACTTTTCTGTGTCATAGCTTGGTATGCGTTGCCGGCAGTAAGCCGGACCGGTTCCCAGGGAGGGTTGGACTCCCCCAATTCTGTTCAAAACTTTTATGGACTTAATTTCAAGGCGCAGTCAGGTCGTTGAAGGGATCTGCTTTGGTGGCTGTAGGATTAGGTGTCTGATGTGGTCTTGATGGCTTCATCCGGCCAGGATCTTCAGCTCTCACTGGAACGGTTCGCAGTCGAGTGTGAAGCGACTAGGATGAGGATTAAAGAACCTCAGAGTCTTTGTTCACGAGTGAGGGAAGAGTGCATCGTAAAATTGACAGGCGTATTGGTGCGGCGTCTGCAGTGATGCAGACCTTTTATTGATACGTCGTGATAAAACAAGACATTGAGGTGTTTGTTTATTCTGTTATTGATCGATCAATCCACTTTATTTACATAGCACATTTAAACAACTGAATGTTTCCAAAGTGCTGCACAACAATATATTAAAAACAATATTGAAATATTATCCTTAGCTCCACCGATGACTGAATAAAATCAAAAAATAAATACATATTAAACCAATATAAAAACAATATAAAATAAATATGATTAAATACGATTTTAAAGGGTAAAACCAATTAAAACAGTAAATAGAACTCTTATAAAGTGCAATTTTAAATTTCCCGGCAAACTTCCGGCTGAAAACGTTTCGATGCGATGACATTTGCGGTGACGTCAATGGTTGAACCGTAAGTATTGGTACACCTTTGTATCCAATACAAAAAAGCTCTGTTTTCATCGCAAAATTCCACAGTATTCTGGACATCTGTGTTGGTGAATCTTTTGCAATTTGTTTAATGAACAATGGAGACTGCAAAGAAGAAAGCTGTAGGTGGGATCGGTGTATTAGCGGCTGGCTGCAGCAACACAACCAGGAGGACTTGGAGTCGGATAGCAGACGCGCTATCCGACGCTAGCCGCCGACCGCATCGATGATCGGGTGAAGTCGCTCGTCGCGCCGTCGATCGCTAGAACGCAGGTGAGCACGGGTGTTGATGAGCAGATGAGGGCTAGCGTAGGTGGAGCGCTAATGTTTTTATCATAGCTCTGACGAGGTCCCGTAGCTAAGTTAGCTTCAATGGCGTCGTTAGCAACAGCATTGCTAGGCTTCGCCAGGCTGGACAGCATTAACCGTGTGGTTACAGGTCCAGTGTTTGGTTCGGTGTCTCCTGATAATAGTATTGTTGATCTTCTGTCTATCCTTCCAGTCAGGGGCTTATTTATTTTGTTTCTATAAGCCCGACGCTACCACGTTAGCTCCGTAGCTAAAGTTCTTCGCCGATGTATTGTCGTGGAGATAAAAGTCACTGTGAATGTCCATTTCGCGTTCTCGACACTCATTTTCAAGAGGATATAGTATCCCAGGTGGTTTAAAATACAAATCCGTGATTTAAATAAAAAAAGGAGAGAGTGTGGAATCCAATGAGCCAGCTTGTACCTAAGTTACGGTCAGAGCGAAAAAAGATACGTCCTGCACTGCACCCTAGTCCTTCACTCTCACGTTCCTCATCCACGAATCTTTCATCCTCACTCAAATTAATGGGGTAATCGTCGCTTTCTCGGTCCGAATCGCTCTCGCTGCTGGTGTAAACAACGGGGAAATCTATCAAAATGTTTTAGTACGACTTTGGTAAGCTATGAAGCCACACCGCTTGATGGATTGTCGGCGCATTAAACATAGGAGTATTATTATGGTGTGTGTATAAGGTAAGGCATATTATCTGGCGTTTTGTTTCGCAATATTACGCAAAAGCAACTTTTCTTACCTTCTGGTACCTGCTGATCTGTATTTGGGATCTGCATAGATCCTGAAAAATTGCACGAGTCCGCCTTTGTAGTCGATAAGCTTCTTCTTCTGTCATGATCCGTGGTCCGGATCATGTTTTTGTTATGTTCTGTTAATTTTGAGTTCCTGTTTGTGCACCTCCTGTGTTTGTTACCATGGTTACTTATAGTTTTCACCTGCCTCTGGTGTTCGGGACGCTCACCTGTCTCTAATCAGAGTCATTATTTAAGCCTGCCTTTGCCAGTCAGTCGGCCTGGCGTCATTGTTTGCTTCACGCAACCTACTACTAAGTCTTGTTTGTTCCATGCCATAGTTTATGATATACAAATCTGTGATTTAAATAGAAAAAGGAGAGAGTGTGGAATCCAATGAGCCAGCTTGTACCTAAGTTACGGTCAGAGCGAAAAAAGATACGTCCTGCACTGCACCCTAGTCCTTCACTCTCACGTTCCTCATCCACGAATCTTTCATCCTCACTCAAATTAATGGGGTAATCGTCGCTTTCTCGGTCCAAATCGCTCTCGCTGCTGGTGTAAACAATGGGGAAATGTGAGGAGCCTTTCAACCTGTGACGTCACGCTACTTCCGGTACAGGCAAGGCTTTTTTTTATCAGCGACCAAAAGTTGCAAACTTTATCGTCGATGTTCTCTACTAAATCCTTTCAGCAAAAATATGGCAATATCGCGAAATGATCAAGTATGACACATAGAATGGATCTGCTATCCCCGTTTAAATAAAAAAAATACATTTCAGTAGGCCTTCAAGACGAGACTTAAAACAGTCCACTGTGGGAGCAGTTGGAACATGGAGGGGCAGAGTGTTCCAGAGCTTGGGTTCGACCACAGAGAAGGCCCCTGTCTCCCCTGGTTTTAAGTCTGGTCTTGGGCACCACGAGCTGGAGGTGGCTCTCGGACCTCAGAGCGCGCAAAATAGTGGTGGTTTAAAGGCCTACTGAGATTATTTTTTTTTATTTAAACGGGAATAGCAGATCCATTCTATGTGTCATACTTGATCATTTTGCGATATTGACATATTTTTGTTGAAAGGATTTAGTATAGAACAACGACGATAAAGATCGCAACTTTTGGTATCTGATAAAAAAAAACCTTGCCCCTACCGGAAGTAGCGTGACGTCACAGGAGCTAGTATTCCTCACAATTCCGCTTTGTTTACAATGGAGCGAGAGAGATTCGGACCGAGAAAGCGACGATTACCCCATTAATTTGAGCGAGGATGAAAGATTCGTGGATGAGGAACGTTACAGTGAAGGATTAGAGAGGCAGTGATGAACGTATCTTTTTTCGCTCTGACCGTAACTTAGGTACAAGCTGGCTCATTGGATTCCACACTCTCTCCTTTTTCTATTGTGGATCACGGATTTGTATTTTAAACCACCTCGGATACTATATCCTCTTGAAAATGAGAGTCGAGCACGCGAAATGGACATTCACAGTGACTGAACATGTAAATACACGGTTAATAATTTTCAGCTTTGTGAAGCTAAAAAAATAGAAGCTAAGTTAGCTACAGAGCTAACGCGATAGCAAGCTCAAATGCAGATAAAAATAAAATTTAAAAAAAACCCTGACTGGAAGGATAGACAGAAGATCAACAATACTATTAAACCATGAACATGTAAATACACAATTAATAATTTTCAGCTTGGCGAAGCTAAAAAAAATAGAAGCTAACTTAGCTACGGAGCTAACGTGATAGCATCAGTCTCAAATGCAGATAGAAACTAAATTTTAAAAAAACCCTGACTGGAAGGATAGACAGAAGATCAACAATACTATTAAACCATGAACATGTAAATACACGGTTAATAATTTTCAGCTTTGCGAAGCTAAAAAAATAGAAGCTAAGTTAGCTACAGAGCTTACGCGATAGCAGGCTCAAATGCAAATAGAAACAAAATAAAAAAAAAACCCTGACTGGAAGTATAGACAGAAGATGAACAATACTATTAAACCATGAACATGTAAATACACGATTACTAATTTTCAGCTTGGCGAAGCTAAAAAAATAGAAGCTAACTTAGCTACGGAGCTAACGTGATAGCATCAGTCTCAAATGCAGATAGAAACTAAATTTAAAAAAAACCCTGACTGGAAGGATAGACAGAAGATCAAAAATACTATTAAACCATGAACATGTAAATACACAGTTAATAATTTTCAGCTTTGCGAAGCTAAAAAAATAGTAGCTAAGTTAGCTACAGAGCTAACGTGATAGCAGTCTCAAATGCAGATAGAAACTAAATTAAAAAAAACCCTGACTGGAAGGATAGACAGAAGATCAACAATACTATTAAACCATGAACATGTAAATACACGGTTAATAATTTTCAGCTTGGCGAAGCTAAAAAAATAGAAGCTAACTTAGATGCGGCGGCGGCGGCGGGCGTTGTACGCTTTTGACGACACCCCGGCCGCCATCAGAGTCGGCAAGAAACATATATTTCCCCAAAGTTACATACGTGACATGCACATAGCGACACGCACGTACGGGCAAGCGATCAAATGTTTGGAAGCCAAAGCTGTACTCACCGTAGTGCGTCTGCTATCCTGCTCAAAACACAACACAACCTCCTGGTGTTGGTGTTGCTGCATCCGGCCGCTAATACACCGATCCCACCTACAACTTTCTTCTTTGCAGTCTCCATTGTCCATTAAACAAATTGCAAAAGATTCACCAACACAGATGTCCAGAATACTGTGGAATTTTGTCGAAGAAAACAGAGGTATTTGAATGGGGTCCAAACACTTCCCTTGACCTCGTTACGTCACGCGCATACGTCATCATACCGCGACGTTTTCAAGCGGAAGTTTCCCGGGAAGTTTAAAATGGCACTTTATAAGTTAACCCGGCCGTATTGGCATGTGTTGCAATGTTAAGATTTCATCATTGATATATAAACTATCAGACTGCGTGGTCGGTAGTAGTGGCTTTCAGTAGGCCTTTAAAGCATAAAATAGGCACAACCCTGAGAGAAAAGTCGATATTTATTATTTACGATCTTTGCGGACATGCAACCTATGTCCTTGTCAAAGCAGCACGCTGGATGTGGCGAGATATGGCCGTGTGTATGTGCTCGCCGCTGGTGATGAACGACTCTTACTCACAATCCTCCCGACGGCTTGATGGGGGCGACGAGGAGTTATGGCGGACTTTAGTAAAGTGACTCCAAATAAAAAAGTCATTTTGATACAAGATGCTGAGGCACAGGAGCAGCAGGGATGGTGAACTTCAACACACCCTCAAAGGCACACGTGCAGTGTAGGGGCAGTGTTTTTCTACCTTTTTTGGAGCCAAGGCGCATTTTTTTGCGTTGAAAAAATGCAGAGGCACACCACCAGCAGAAATCGTTAAAAAAGGAAACTCGGTTGACAGTAAAAAGTCGTTGTCGCAATTGTTGGGTATGACTTTAAACCATAACCAAGCATGCATCACTATAGCTCTTGTCTCAAAGTAGGTGTACTGTCGTGACTTATTTGGACTTTTTTGCTGTTTTCCTGTGTGTAGTGTTTTAGTTCTTGTCTTGCGCTCCTATTTCGGTGGCTTTTTCTCTCTTTTTTTGGTATTTTCCTGTAGCAGTTTCATGTTGTTTTAGCAATCAAGAATATTCCAGTTGTTTTGATCCTTCTTTGTGGGGACATTGTTGATTGTCATGACATGTTCGGATGCACGTTGTCTTTGCTCCACAGTAAGTCTTTGCTGTCGTCCAGCATTCTGTTTTTGTTTACTTTGTAGCCAGTTCACTTTTAGTTTCGTTCTGCATAGCCTTCCCTAAGCTTCAATGCCTTTTCTTAGGGCATACTTGCCAACCTTGAGACCTCCAATATCGGGAGGTGGGGGGTAGGGGGTGGGTGTGGGGCGGGGGTGGGGGGAGGTGGGTGGCGGTGGTTGTGGTTGGGGGCGTGGTTATTTACAGCTAGAATTCACCAACTCGAGTATTTCATATATTTCATATATATATATATATATATATATATATATATATATATATATATGTATATATATATATATATATATATATGTATGTATATATATATGTATGTATATATATATATATATATATATGTTTGTATATATATATATATATATACATGTATATATATATGTATGTATATATATATGTATATATATATGTATGTATATATATATATATATATATATATATATATATATGTATATGTATATATATATATATATATATATATATATATATATATGTATGTATGAAATACTTGACTTTCAGTGAATTCTAGCTATATATATATATATATATATATATATATATATAATTTATTTTATTTACATATAAATAGAATAAATACTTGAATTTCAGTGTTCCGGTGGCTGTCCATTAGATGGCAGTATTGTCCTGTTTAACTTCTCCGTTCATGATGAGTATATCATTTCGGCCACCCTGTTCAATGGAGAAGTCTGTTCTACAAAATGTACAGGCAACATACACCTTCCCCTTCGAACTGTCCTGGATGAACTGAAATTCTTGTTTCCATTCGTTTTGGAACTTGCGAGCGTATTTCTTCATCGTGATCGTCGACGGCGTCGCCATGTCTGTAATTTCCTCGTTCTTCTGCTTCGTCTCCTTGTTGTGTGCACAGTTGTGCACTCTACTCTCTAAAAGCCCTAGATGTTATGACGTCATTGGGCAGGCAAGCTGTTTATATTGTGGGAAAGCGGACGTGAGAACAGGCTGTCCCCACTCAGTCTCAGGTCCGCATTGAGCTGGAGGGGGCGTGGCCTCCAGCTCCGACTGAATACCGGGAGTTTGTCGGGAGAAAATCTCTGCCGGGAGGTTGTCGGGAGAGGCGCTGAATACCGGGATTCTCCCGCTAAAAACGGGAGGGTTGGCAAGTATGTCTTAGGGGCACTCACCTTTTGTTTATTTTTGGTTTAAGCACTACACACCTTTTTACCTGCACGCTGCCTCCCGCTGTTTCCGACATCTACAAAGCAATTAGCTACCGGCTGCCACCTACTGATATGGAAGAGTATTACACGGTTACTCTGCCGAGCTCTAAACCGCACCGACACTCAAGAACAACACATCATTTGCAGATTATAATTACTGGTTTGCAAAGAATATTTTTAACCCAAATAGGTGAAATTAGATCATCTCCCACGTGGGGTTGCAAAGGGGTGGAAGGTTTACGGTCAATTTCGGAGTAGTTTTAGCTAATAATTGGGGATGTCGGATAATGGCTTTTTGCCGATATCCGATATTCCGATATTCCGATATTGTCCAACTCTTTAATTACCGATACCGATATCAACCGATACCGATATCAACCGATATATACAGTCGTGGAATTAACACATTATTATGCCTAATTTGGACAACCAGGTATGGTGAAGATAAGGTACTTTTAAAAAAAAATAAAAAAATAAGATAACTAAATTAAAAACATTTTCTTGAATAAAAAAAGAAAGTAAAACAATATAAAAACAGTTACATAGAAACTAGTAATGAATGAAAATGAGTAAAATTAACTGTTAAAGGTTAGTACTATTAGTGGACCAGCAGCACGCACAATCATGTGTGCTTACGGACTGTATCCCTTGCAGACTGTATTGATATATATTGATATATAATGTAGGAACCAGAATATTGATAACAGAAAGAAATGGGGGGAGGGAGGTTTTTTGGGTTGGTGCACTAATTGTAAGTGTATCTTGTGTTTTTTATGTTGATTTAATTAAAAAAAAAAAAAATTAAAAAAAAAAAACAACCGATACAGATAATAAAAAAACCGATACCGATAATTTCCGATATTACATTTTAACGACATCCCTACTAATAATCATGCCGCAAGATCTAGCATGTTGCATTAACCTACTCAGTGGCCTAGTGGTTAGAGTGTCCGCCCTGAGATGGGTAGGTTGTGAGTTCAAACCCCGGCCGAGTCATACCAAAGACTATAAAAATGGGAGCCATTACCTCCCTGCTTGGCACTCAGCATCAAGGGTTGGAATTGGGGGTTAAATCACCAAAAATGATTCCCGGGCGCGGCCACCGCTGCTGCCCACTGCTCCCCTCACCTCCCAGGGGGTGATCAAGTGTGATGGGTCAAATGCAGAGGATAATTTCGCCACACTTAGTGTGTGTGTGACAATCATTGGTACTTTAACTTTAACTTTAAATGTTTATTCCCATTAATTTCCCATTAATTCCCGTTAATTCCCATGGAAAGTTTCCAACGGCACACCAGACTGTATCTCACGGCACACCAGTGGTTGAAAAACACCGGTGTAGAGTACAACACGCACACAAACTTTAGCACAAAGCAGAGGTGTGGAAAAAACCGCCTCGGGTAACATTTGAGCAATCTATATTTATTTCCGAGGACTCTGCCCCCTTTTGCCTCACTTTCTGTATCCCGATGCAGTTACCGTTTGTCGGCTTTAATAATTGTGGCTCTGTCTTCCTGTCGCTCCCACTTTGTATGGGTATTGCTTGTCCGGGGGTCTGCTCTGACAGGATGCCATCATACAGCCGGAGTGAGGAAAACAGGCGAGGCGAGGGGGAAGGAAGGGGGGGGCGGGGGGGTGGACGTGACAGGGGGTTGAGATAGAGAAGGAAATGGAGGGTGAAGGGAATGCAAGAATGATGGTGGAGGTTGTATACATCAGAGCAGCATGACACTTGTCAGGAAGGAGCAGATGAAATGTGTTGCACTTACACAACTTGTCACAATCCGACTCCTTTGCAGCCTTGTACGACGCTGCCATACAGCACTGTTTGCCTTCAATTACCACATGCGCTCTGTTTGTTACACGTAACAACGTAATTAAAGGTGTAAACTGTACGCCGTCTTTACGGTTCAGTTTGTGCAGTATTTGGCCACCCATCCGAATGATCAGAATGTCAGGTTCAAACACTGAAGAAGCAAGGAGTCATGCAGAGACAGAGTTCCATTTCGCTCATGAGGAGAACGCATGGAGCTGCACACTTAGTCACAGCCTCCTACACTCTAAGGTACAGCTCCCGCGTCCCTCTATTTATTCAGGAGTTCCACAGTCAACATCACAAAGAAGTGGTCACATATATCATGCAAAGCAGGTCCAGTACGCACAATACGTGACGGAAAGTGCTGGGGGCCTTGTGATTTCGCCTTGTCTCTGCTTCGTTGCGGTCCTTGAAGTCCTTGGCTGTTAGCGGGCTAAAACAAAGATAACATCTGCGGCTGAGGCCACCCCTCAGACAAGAAGTTGTTGTCCTTGCACAGATAGAAAAAGTACAGCTTGAGCACAATAGCTAATAACTATAGCAACGGACTTTATGCATACTAAAGTTGTGTGATAATACATGGTCATTCTAACATTTACCATAGGATACCGCCTGTGCAACAAATCCAGTGGTGAAATTCCCCCGCTCCTAAATATTCCAAAAAAAATGTCACTATTTTACAAAAACAACCAAAAAATTGGCAATATTGTGAAAAGTCAGAATTTTATATGACAAATGTCACCATTTTGCATTACAAAAGTAATAATTTTTACATAAAAAAGTAATAATTTTATGAGAAAATATTGCAATATTACAGAAACAGAAAGAATATGAGAAATTGTTCCCAATTTTATAAGAAAAAAGTCGACACATTGTGAGAAAAAGACTGCTTTTAGTAAAAAAATATATATATATATATTTTTTTGTTTATAATTGGTTTTTAATCTTTATTAATTACTTCAAGTTATTACAGTATGTCTCTATATACATTTTTTTTTTTTTTTTTAATTAATTTTGGGCCAAAGGGGGCACATTTAAATGTCTTACACACACATGTTATTACATATTTTGGCCAAAGGGGGAGCACTTCAAATTTTTACACACACTTGTTATTTCATATGTTGACCAGAGGGGGAGCACTTTTAAAAGCGACACACAGTCAATTTGAAAAATCCCTCCTTTTTGGGACCGCCCTCATTTTGATAGATTTCACCACCAGGGGTGCAAATGATACATTCTCTATGAGATGCAATGTTATTGGGACCATGATTTACATCACTTTTTCACACCTCCTCATATGGAAGCTACTTTTCCTTGTTGATGTCTCAAGAAGGGTAGACATACAAGAACACACACACACACACACCTTCTTGTATTAGTGACCTTTTGGAGACCTCCGGAAAAAATGCCTACCTCTTTAGGACCACCCTAAAGATTAGTATTCTACAACATTAATAATATATACATACTATGCAAATATAAAAAAGCTTGTTGTGAAAAATGAGTTGGAATTTCACAAGAAAAAGGTCAGTTTCACAAGAAAAACTTAGAATTTTGGCAGTATCATGATAAAAGTCGTCATTTTACTCGACATAAGTCAAAGTTTTACAAGAAAAACGGAACATTTGTGTAATATTGTGATAATAGTTGGAATTTTACTCAATAACAGTCGCAATTTTACAAGAAAGGCTTTAAAATTTGGCAATTTTATGAAAAGAGTCGTAATTTTACTGGAAAAAAGTCACAATTTTATGAGAAAACTTAAAAATGTTGGCAATGTTATAATAATAATCGGAATTGTGCTTGGCAAAATTATGACAAAAGTAATAATTGTATTCAAGAAATGTCACTATTTTACAAAAACAACCAAAAAATTGGCAATATTGTGATAAAAGTCAGAATTTATACAACAAATGTCACCATTTTGCATTAAAAAGTAATAATTTTACATAAAAAAGTAAAAATTTTACGAGAAAATATTGCAATATTACAGAAACAGAAATAATACGAGAAATTGTTCCCAATTTTATAGGAAAAAAGTCGACACATTGTGAGAAAAAGACTGTTTTTAAATCATTTATTTTTAGGGGTATTTTTTGTTTTTAATTGGTTTTTAATCTCTATTAATTACTTGAAGTTATTACAGTATGTCTCGATACACATATTCATTTATTTTTTATTAATTTTGGGGCAAAGGGGGGCGCATTTCAATTTCTTACACTCTTGTTATTTCATATGTTGACCAAAGGGGAGCACTTAAAATTTGTACATACACTTGTTATTTCATATGTTGACCAGAGGGGGAACACTTTTAAAACCGACACAGTCAATTTGAAAAATCCCTCCTTTTTGGGACCGCCCTCATTTTGATAGATTTCACCACCAGGGGTGCAAATGAGACATTCTCTATTAGATGCAATGTTATTGGGACCAAGATTTATGTCATCACTTGTTCACACCTCCTCATATGGAAGCTACTTTTCCTTGTTGATGTCTCAAGAAGGGTAGACATACAAGAACACACACACACACACACATTCTTGTATTAGTGACCTTTTTGAGACCTCCGGAAAAAATGCCTACCTCTTTAGGACCACCCTAAAGATTAGTATTCTACAACATTAATAATATATACATACTATGCAAATATAAAAAAGCTTGTTGTGAAAAATGAGTTGGAATTTCACAAGAAAAAGGTCAGTTTCACTAGAAAAACTTAGAATTTTGGCAGTATCATGATAAAAGTCGTAATTTTTTTTTTACAAGAAAAACCGAACATTTGTGCAATATTATGATAAATGTTTACAAGAAAAGCTTAACATTTTGGCAATTTTATGAAAAGAGTAGTAATTTTACTGGACAAAAGTCACAATTTTATAACAAAACTTTTGGCAATATTATAATCATAATCGGAATTTTACATGGCAAAATTATGACAAAAGTAATAATTTTATTCAAGAAATGTCACTATTTTACAAGAACAACCAAAAAATTGTCAATATTGTGATAAAAGTCTGAATTTTGTATGACAAATGTCACCATTTTGCATTACAAAAGTAATAATTTTACATAAAAAAGTAATAATTTTACGAGAAAATATTGCAATATTACAGAAACAGAAAGAATATGAGAAATTGTTCCCAATTTCATAAGAAAAAAGTTGACACATTGTGAGAAAAATATATTTTTTAGTTCATTTATTATTTTGTTATTTTTTGTTTGTAATTGGTTTTTAATATTTATTAATTACTTCAAGTTACTACAGTATGTCTCGATATGCATATTTATTTATTTTTTATTAATTTTGGGGCAAAGGGGGGCGCATTTCAATTTCTTACACTCTTGTTATTTCATATGTTGACCAAAGGGGAGCACTTAAAATTTGTACATACACTTGTTATTTCATATGTTGACCAGAGGGGGAACACTTTTAAAACCGACACAGTCAATTTGAAAAATCCCTCCTTTTTGGGACCGCCCTCATTTTGATAGATTTCACCACCAGGGAGCAAATGAGACATTCTCTATTAGATGCAATGTTATTGGGACCAAGATTTATGTCATCACTTGTTCACACCTCCTCATATGGAAGCTACTTTTCCTTGTTGATGTCTCAAGAAGGGTAGACATACAAGAACACACACACACACACCTTCTTGTATCTGTGATCTTTTTGAGACCTCTGGAAAAAATGCCTGTCTCTTTAGGACCACCCTAAAGATTAGTATTCTACAACATTAATAATATATACATACTATGCAAATATAAAAAAGCTTGTTGTGAAAAATGAGTTAGAATTTCACAAGAAAAACTTAGAATTTTGGCAGTATCATGATAAAAGTCGTCATTTTACTCAACATAAGTCAAAGTTTTACAAGAAAAACGGAACATTTGTGCAATATTATGATAATAGTTGGAATTGTACTCAATAACAGCCGCAATTTTACAAGAAAGGCTTTAAAATTTGGCAATTTTATGAAAAGAGTCGTAATTTTACTGGACAAAAGTCACAATTTTATGAGAAAACTTAAAAATGTTGGCAATATTATAATAATAATCGGAATTGTACTTGGCAAAATTATGACAAAAGTCATAATTTTACTCAAAGAATGTCACTATTTTACAAAAACAAGCAAAAAATTGGCAATATTGTGATAAAAGTCAGAATTTATACAACAAATGTCACCATTTTGCATTAAAAAGTAATCATTTTACATAAAAAAGTAATAATTTTACGAGAAAATATTGCAATATTACAGAAGCAGAAAGAATAGGAGAAATTGTTCCCAATTTCATAAGAAAAAAGTTGACACATTGTGAGAAAAATATTTTTTTTAGTTCATTTATTTTTTTGTTATTTTTTGTTTGTAATTGGGTTTTAATCTTTATTAATTACTTCAAGTTATTACAGTATGTCTCGATACGCATATTCATTTATTTTTTATTAATTTTGGGGAAAAGGGGGGCGCATTTCAATTCCTTATACACACTTGTTATTTCATATGTTGACCAAAGGGGAGCGCTTAAAATGTTTACATACACTTGTTATTTCATATGTTGACCAGAGGGGGAACACTTTTAAAACCGACACAGTCAATTTGAAAAATCCCTCCTTTTTGGGACCACCCTCATTTTGATAGATTTAACCACCAGGGGTGCAAATGAGACATTCTCTATTAGATGCAATGTTATTGGGGCCATGATTTATGTCATCACTTGTTCACACCTCCTCATATGGAAGCTACTTTTCCTTGTTGATGTCTCAAGAAGGGTAGACATACAAGAACACACACACACACACACCTTCTTGTATTTGTGACCTTTTTGAGACCTCCGAAAAAAATGCCTACCTCTTTAGGACCACCCTAAAGATTAGTATTCTACAACATTAATAATATATACATACTATGCAAATGTAAAAAAGCTTGTTGTGAAAAATGAGTTGGAATTTCACAAGAAAAAGGTCAGTTTCACAAGAAAAACTTAGAATTTTGGCAGTATCATGATAAAAGTTGTCATTTTACTCGACATAAGTCAAAGTTTTACAAGAAAAACGGAACATTTGTGCAATATTATGATAATAGTTGGAATTTTACTCAATAACAGTCGCAATTTTACAAGAAAGGCTTTAAAATTTGGCAATTTTATGAAAAGAGTCGTAATTTTACTGGACAAAAGTCACAATTTTATGAGAAAACTTAAAAATGTTGGCAATGTTATAATAATAATCTGAATTGTACTTGGCAAAATTATGACAAAAGTCATAATTTTACTCAAAAAATTTCCCTATTTTACAAAAACAAGCAAAAAATTGGCAATATTGTGATCAAAGTCAGAATTTATACAACAAATGTCACCATTTTGCATTAAAAAGTAATAATTTTACATAAAAAAGTAAAAATTTTACGAGAAAATATTGCAATATTACAGAAACAGAAATAATTTGGGAAATTCTTCCCAACTTTATAAGAAAAAAGTCGACACATTGTGAGGAAAACACTGCTTTTAGTTCTTTTTTTTGGGGGGGGAATTTTTTGTTTGTAATTGTTTTTTAATCTTTATTAATTACTTCAAGTTATTACAGTATGTCTCGATATGCATATTTATTTATTTTTTATTAATTTTGCGGCAAAGTGGGGCGCATTTCAATTTCTTACACACACTTGTTATTTCATATGTTGACCAAAGGGGAGCACTTAAAATTTGTACATACACTTGTTATTTCATATGTTGACCAGAGGGGGAGCACTTTTAAAAGCGACACAGTCAATTTGAAAAATCCCTCCTTTTTGGGACCGCCCTCATTTTGATAGATTTCACCACCAGGGAGCAAATGAGACATTCTCTATTAGATGCAATGTTATTGGGACCATGATTTATGTCATCACTTGTTCATACCTCCTCATATGGAAGCTACTTTTCCTTGTTGATGTCTCAAGAAGGGTAGACATACAAGAACACACACACACACACACCTTCTTGCATTTGTGACCTTTTTGAAACCTCCGAAAAAAAATGCCTACCTCTTTAGGACCACCCTAAAGATTAGTATTCTACAACATTAATAATATATACATACTATGCAAATGTAAAAAAGCTTGTTGTGAAAAATGAGTTGGAATTTCACAAGAAAAAGGTCAGTTTCACAAGGAAAACTTAGAATTTTGGCAGTATCATGATAAAAGTTGTCATTTTACTCAACATAAGTCAAAGTTTTACAAGAAAAACGGAACATTTGTGCAATATTATGATAATAGTTGGAATTTTACTCAATAACAGTCGCAATTTTACAAGAAAGGCTTTAAAATTTGGCAATTTTATGAAAAGAGTCGTAATTTTACTGGACAAAAGTCACAATTTTATAAGAAAACTTTTCAATTTTGGCAATGTTATAATAATAATCGGAATTGTACTTGGCAAAATTATGACAAAAGTCATAATTTTACTCAAAGAATGTCACTATTTTACAAAAACAACCAAAAAATTGGCAATATTGTGATAAAAGTCAGAATTTATACAACAAATGTCACCATTTTGCATTAAAAAGTAATAATTTTACGAGAAAATATTGCAATATTACAGAAACAGAAATAATACGAGAAATTGAAAAACTGAGAATGTTGGCAGTATTATGATAAAAGTCGGCATTTTACTCAACATAAGTCAACATTTTACAAGAAAAACCGAACATTTGTGCAATATTATGATAAAAGTTGGAATTTTACTCAATAACAGTCGCAATTTCACAAGAAAAGCTTAACATTTTGGCAATTTTATGAAAAGAGTTGTAATTTTACTCAACAAAAGTCACAATAGTAGAAGAAAACTTCAACATTTTGGCTATATTATAATAATAATCGGAATTTTACTTGGCAAAAGTAATAATTGTACTCAAGAACAACCAAAAAATTGGCAATATTGTGATAAAAGTCAGAATTTATACAACAAATGTCACCATTTTGCATTAAAAAGTAATAATTTTACATAAAAAAGTAATAATTTTACGAGAAAATATTGCAATATTACAGAAACAGAAGGAATTTGGGAAATTCTTCCCAATTTTATAAGAAAAAAGTCGACACATTGTGAGAAAAATACTTTTTTTAGTTCATTTATTTTTTTGTTATTTTTTGTTTGTAATTGGTTTTTAATATTTATTAATTACTTCAAGTTACTACAGTATGTCTCGATATGCATATTTATTTATTTTTTATTAATTTTGCGGCAAAGGGGGGCGCATTTCAGTTTCTTACACACACTTGTTATTTCATATGTTGACCAGAGGGGGAGCACTTTTAAAACCGACACACAGTCAATTTGAAAAATCCCTCCTTTTTGGGACCGCCCTCATTTTGATAGATTTCACCACCAGGGAGCAAATGAGACATTCTCTATTAGATGCAATGTTATTGGGACCAAGATTTATGTCATCACTTGTTCACACCTCCTCATATGGAAGCTTTTTTTCCTTGTTGACGTCTCAAGAAGGGTAGACACACACACACACACACACACAGACACACACACACACACACACACACACACACACACACACACACACACACACACACACACACACACACACACACACACACACACACACACACACACACGCACACACACACACAGGTTTCCCTCCATCAAATGTGATGGAGTAGGAAAGTGTAAACTGGCTGCATCTGGCATTCCTCCCCCCTTGTCCTTGTCTCTTATCGATCCGAGCTTATCTTCCCATAAACCTGCAGCTCTTTTCAGTCATGCTGTGCCTCTCTATTCCCGACGTTCTTCCACTGCCTCCATATTGGTATCGATCAGCTTGTGTGTTCACCAAAGTAAAGCTCGGGCAGTGGTTCATGTAAAATCCAAAGTCTGGAGGAAAGATGCTCGTGGTTGGCGTATCGCCTTTCCCGTCTAATGGGCACTAACACAAGTCTATTAGAGCCAGTTAAAACACTAAATTATTTCTCACCTCAGCAACGTTTGATGCCTCTACCTTGCTGCTAAAGGTCTCTGCGGTAGCTGCTTACATGTGGATTTTACCGTCCAGTTGTTTGCCTCTGCGGAGGTTGAAAATGTTTCTCCCAGAATTGACCCGCATTGTATTGTTTGCATCTTTTCTGCCCGAACCACAGGCTGCTAAATAAGGACTCTTGGAAATGCTGACTTGCACCAACTCCAGTCTTGCATTGTCTCTTTTAAAGGCCTACTGAAAGCCACTACTACCGACCACGCAGTCTGATAGTTTATATATCAATGATGAAATCTTAACATTGCAACACATGCCAATACGGCCGGGTTAACTTATAAAGTGACATTTTAAAATTCCCGGTAAATATCCGGCTGAAACATCGCGGTATGATGACGTATGCGCGTGACGAAGTCCGAGTAACGGAAGTTATGGTACCCCGTAGAATCCTATACAAAAAGCTCTGTTTTCATTTCATAATTCCACAGTATTCTGGACATCTTTTGCAATTTTTTTAATGAACAATGAAGGCTGCAAAGAAGACAGTTGTAGGTGGGATCAGTGTATTAGCAGCGGACTACAGCAACACAACCAGGAGGACTTTGTTGGAGCGCTAGCCGCCGACTTCACCTTGACTTCCTACGTCTCCGGGCCGCCAAACGCATCGGGTGAAGTCCTTCGTCCTTCTGCCGATCGCTGGAACGCAGGTGAGCACGGGTGTTGATGAGCAAATGAGGGCTGGCTGGCGTAGGTGGAGAGCTAATGTTTTTAGCATAGCTA
The DNA here is from genome assembly GCF_033978785.1 of Entelurus aequoreus. Taxonomy (NCBI): domain Eukaryota; kingdom Metazoa; phylum Chordata; class Actinopteri; order Syngnathiformes; family Syngnathidae; genus Entelurus; species Entelurus aequoreus. The sequence goes on along the minus strand of NC_084736.1, from coordinate 78,691,921 downwards.
TGTGTGTTAGCTTCAATGGCGTTGTTAGCAACAGCATTGTTAAGCTTCGCCAGGCTGGAAAGCATTAACCGTGTAGTTACATGTCCATGGTTTAATAGTGTTGTTGATTTTCTGTCTATCCTTCCAGTCAGGGGTTTATTTCTTTTGTTTCTATCTGCAGTTAAGCCCGATGCTATCACGTTAGCTCCGTAGCTAAAGAGCTTCGCCGATGTATTGTCGTGGAGATAAAAGTCACTGTGAATGTCCATTTCGCGTTCTCGACTCTCATTTTCAAGAGGATATAGTATCCGAGGTGGTTTAAAATACAAATCCGTGATCCGCAATAGAAAAAGGAGAGAGTGTGGAATCCAATGAGCCAGCTAGTACCTAAGTTACGGTCAGAGTGAAAAAAGATGCGTCCTGCACTGCACTCTAGTCCTTCACTCTCACGTTCCTCATCCACGAATCTTTCATCCTGGCTCAAATTAATGGGGTAATCGTCGGATTCTCGGTCCGAATCGCTCTCGCTGATGGTGTAAACAATGGGGGAATGTGAGGAGCCTTTCAACCTGTGACGTCACGCTACTTCCGGTATAGGCAAGGCTTTTTTTATCGGCGACCAAAATTTGCAAACTTTATCGTCGATGTTCCCTACTAAATCCTTTCAGCAAAAATATGGCAATATCGCGAAATGATCAAGTATGACACATAGAATGAATCTGCTATCCCCGTTTAAATAAAATAATTTCATTTCAGTAGGCTTTTAAGGGCAGCTTCGATATTTGATGATTCAGCTATTTGCCTGTACTATTTTGATGTCGGCACACAAGTCAATGTGTGTCTTGTATTTGACTCTACAAGCTGCATGCCAATCATTTCTTTGTAATTTCCGTTATATTTGTCATGATCCGTGGTCCGGATCATGTTTTTGTGTTTTCTGTTAGTTTTGGACTCCTTTAGTTCCTGTTTGTGCACCTTCCTGAGTTTGTTTTGGTTGCGATGGTTGCTCATTATGTTCACCTGTCTCTGATTAGTGTTCGGCCGCTCACCTTAATAAAGATTAAACAACAATTACAAATAGAGATGTCCGATAATATATTATTATCGGCCGATTAATGCTTTAAAATGTAATATCGGAAATTATCGGTATCGTTTTTTTTATTATCGGTATCGTTAATTGTTTTTTTAATTTTATTTTTATTAAATCAACATAAAAAACACAAGATACACTTACAATTAGTGCACCAACCCAAAAAACCTCCCTCCCCCATTCACACTCATTCACACAAAAGGGTTGTTTCTTTCTGTTATTAATATTCTGCTTCCTACATTATATATCAATATATATCAATACAGTCTGCAAGGGATACAGTCCGTAAGCACACATGTTAGTACTAATAGTACTAACCTTTAACAGTTAATTTTACTCATTTTCATTAATTACTAGTTTCTATGTAACTGTTTTTATATTGTTTTACTTTCTTTTTTATTCAAGAAAATGTTTTTAATGTATTTATCGTATTTTATTTTATTAATTTTTTTAAAAAGGACCTTATCTCCACCATACCTGGTTGTCCAAATTAGGCATAATAATGCGTTAATTCCACAACTGTATATATCGGTATCGCTTGATATCGGTATCAGTAATTAAGAGTTGGACAATATCGGATATCGGCAAAAAGCCATTATCGGACATTAACTAAAAGCAGTCTTTTTCTCACAATGTGTCGACTTTTTTCTTATAAAATTGGGAACAATTTCTCATATTCTTTCTGTTTCTGTAATATTGCAATGTTTTCTCGTAAAATTATAAATTTTTTATGTAAAATTATTACTTTTGAATGCAAAATGGTGACATTTGTCATATCAAATTCTGACTTTTATCACAATATTGCCAATTTTTTGGTTGTTTTTGTAAAATAGCGAGATTTGTTTGATAAAATTATTACTTTTGTCATAATTTTGCCAAGTAAAATTCAGATTATTATTGTAATATTGCCGTGATGTTAAAGTTTTCTTATAAAATTGTTACTTTTGACGAGTAAAATTACGACTCTTTTCATAAAATTGCCAAAATGTTAAGCTTTTTTTGTAAAATTGCGACTGTTATTGAGTAAAATTCCAACTGTTATCATAATATTGCACAAATGTTCCGTTTTTCTTGTAAAATTTAGATTTATGTTTAGTAAAATGACGACTTTTAAGAACTAAAAGCAGTCTTTGTCTCACAATGTGTCGACTTTTTTCTTATAAAATCGGGAACAATTTCTCATATTCTAAAAATTATTACTTTTTTATGTAAAATTATTACTTTTTAATGCAAAATGGTGACATTTGTCGTATCAAATTCTGACTTATCACAATATTGCCAATTTTTTGGTTGTTTTTGTAAAATAGCGAGATTTTTTTTGATAAAATTATTACTTTTGTCATAATTTTGCCAAGAAAAATTCAGATTATTATTGTAATATTGCCATGATGTTAAAGTTTTCTTATAAAATTGTGACTTTTGTCGAGTAAAATTACGACTCTTTTCATAAAATTGCCAAAATGTTAAGCTTTTCTTGTAAGATTGCGACTGTTATTGAGTAAAATTCCAACTTTTATCATAATATTGCACAAATGTTCAGTTTTTCTTGTAAAATTTTGACTTATGTTGAGTAAAATTACGACTTTTATCATAATACCGCCAAAATTCAAAGTTTTTCTTGTGAAATTCCAACTCATTATTCACAACCAGCTTTTTAATATTTGCATTGTATGTATACATTATTATTGTTGTAGAATACTAATCTTTATATACCTAGAAAGGGTGGTCCTAAAGAGGTAGGCTACCCGCTACCCGAGCACTAATCAGAGGCATTACTTAAGCCTGCCTCTGCCGGTCAGTCGGCCGGGCGTCATCATTTGCTACAAGCACCTGTTACGTGAGTTTTGCCTTGTCCCTAGTTGTTTGCCTCATGCCTTGCCAAGTAAGTCTTCTTTGTTCCATGCCATAGTTTCTGCTAGTTGTTCGCTTCATGCCTGAGTCTTGTTTATTTCATGCCACAGTTCCATGAGGTTCCATGTCCATAGTTCCATGTTTCCTGCGCCAAGTCTTTGCCTTAGCTTCAAGTGCGAACGGCACGTCTTGTCCTTCGACTAGTTTTCTGTTTTTGGTGCTGTTTTGACTTGTCAAGAATAAACCATGCTCCTACCTGCAAGTCCTGTCGGGAGTGATCCATTTGCCTTCCTGGGAGAACGACCCCGCAGTAAGCTGCGAAAACCATGTCCTGACAATATTAATGGATCAGGAAATGTGCGCCAGCTGTTCAGTCAATAAAACGGCTTACAGCCTCTTACGCTGACAGTTGGTGACACTCTAAAAACTGACCCATGACCTATTTAGAATCCTGACAAGCTGTATTCTTTCTGGTCCATGGTACCTTACTGAATCAGCACCTCCAAGCCCGAGTCCATGGTTCTCGCCCGGAAAAGGGTGGAGTGCCAACTCCGGGTTGGGGAGGAGACCCTGCCCCAAGTGGAGGAGTTGAAGTACCTCAGAGTCTTGTTCACGAGTGAGGGAAGAGTGGATCGTGAGATCGACAGGCTGATCTTCAGTAATGCGGACGCTGTATCGATCCGTTGTGGTGAAGAAGGAGCTGAGCCGGAAGGCAAAGCTCTCAATTTACCGGTCGATCTACGTTCCCATCCTCACCTATGGTCATGAGCTTTGGGTTATGACCGAAAGGACAAGATCACGCGTTCTTATTTTCTTTCGGTCCTTTTATTAATTTTTCCCACCTGCAATTATTGGCGTGTTTTTGTCCTTTTGTGTAAGGATCCAACAAGCTGTATTCTTTCTGGTCTGTTGTACCTTACTGAATCAGCACCTCCAAGTCCGAGTCCAGGGTTCTTGCCCGGAAAAGGGTGGAGTGCCAACTCCGGGTTGGGGAGGAGACTCTGCCCCAAGTGGAGGAGTTCAAGTACCTCAGAGTCTTGTTCACGAGTGAGGGAAGAGAGGACCGTGAGATCAACAGGCGGATCGGTGCAGTGTCTTCAGTAATGCGGACGCTGTATCGATCCGTTGTGGTGAAGAAAAAGCTGAGCCGGAAGGCAAAGCTCTCAATTTACCGGTCGATCTACGTTCCCATCCTCACCTATGGTCATGGGCTTTGGGTTATGACCGAAAGGACAAGATCACGCGTTCTTATTTTCTTTCGGTCCTTTTATTAATTTGTCCCACCTGCAATTATTGGCATGTTTTTGTCCTTTTGTGTAAGGATCCAACAAGCTGTATTCTTTCTGGTCCATTGTACCATCTGAATCAGCACCTCCAAGTCCGAGTCCATGGTTTTTGCCCGGAAAAGGGTGGAGTGCCAACTCCGGGTTGGGGAGGAGACTCTGCCCCAAGTGGAGGAGTTCAAGTACCTCAGAGTCTTGTTCACGAGTGAGGGAAGAGTGGATCGTGAGATCGACAGGCGGATCGATGCGGTGTCTTCAGTAATGCGGACGCTGTATCGATCCGTTGTGGTGAAGAAAAAGCTGAGCCGGAAGGCAAAGCTCTCAATTTACCGGTCGATCTACGTTCCCATCCTCACCTATGGTCATGAGCTTTGGGTTATGACCGAAAGGACAAGATCACGCGTTCTTATTTTCTTTCGGTCCTTTTATTAATTTGTCTCACCTGCAATTTATTGGCGTGTTTTTGTCCTTTTGTGTAAGGATCCAACAAGCTGTATTCTTTCTGGTCCATGGTACTTTACTGAATCAGCACCTCCAAGTCTGAGTCCATGGTTCTTGCCTGGAAAAGGGTGGAGTGCCAACTCCGGGTTGGGGAGGAGATCATGCCCCAAGTGGAGGAGTTCAAGTAACTCAGAGTCTTGTTCACGAGTGAGGGAAGAGTGGATCGTGAGATCGACAGGCGGATCGGTGCGGTGTCTTCAGTAATGCGGACTCTGCATCGATCCGTTGTGGTGAAGAAAAAGCTGAGCTGGAAGGCAAAGCTCTCAATTTACCAGTCGATCTACGTTCCCATCCTCACCTATGGTCATGAGCTTTGGGTTATGACCGAAAGGACAAGATCACGCGTTCTTATTTTCTTTCGGTCCTTTTATTAATTTGTCCCACCTGCAATTTATTGGCATGTTTTTGTCCTTTTGTGTAAGGGTCCAACCAGCTGTATTCTTTCTGGTCCATTGTTCCATCTGAATCAGCACCTCCAAGTCCGAGTCCATGGTTTTTGCCCGGAAAAGGGTGGAGTGCCAACTCCGGGTTGGGGAGGAGACTCTGCCCCAAGTGGAGGAGTTCAAGTACCTCAGAGTCTTGTTCACGAGTGAGGGAAGAGTGGATCGTGAGATCGACAGGCGGATCGATGCGGTGTCTTCAGTAATGCGGACGCTGTATCGATCCGTTGTGGTGAAGAAAAAGCTGAGCCGGAAGGCAAAGCTCTCAATTTACCGGTCGATCTACGTTCCCATCCTCACCTATGGTCATGAGCTTTGGGTAATGACCGAAAGGACAAGATCACGCGTTCTTATTTTCTTTCGGTCCTTTTATTAATTTGTCTCACCTGCAATTTATTGGCGTGTTTTTGTCCTTTTGTGTAAGGGTCCAACAAGCTGTATTCTTTCTGGTCCATGGTACTTTACTGAATCAGCACCTCCAAGTCTGAGTCCATGGTTCTTGCCTGGAAAAGGGTGGAGTGCCAACTCCGGGTTGGGGAGGAGATCCTGCCCCAAGTGGAGGAGTTCAAGTAACTCAGAGTCTTGTTCACGAGTGAGGGAAGAGTGGATCGTGAGATCGACAGGCGGATCGGTGCGGTGTCTTCAGTAATGCGGACTCTGCATCGATCCGTTGTGGTGAAGAAAAAGCTGAGCTGGAAGGCAAAGCTCTCAATTTACCAGTCGATCTACGTTCCCATCCTCACCTATGGTCATGAGCTTTGGGTTATGACCGAAAGGACAAGATCACGCGTTCTTATTTTCTTTCGGTCCTTTTATTAATTTGTCCCACCTGCAATTTATTGGCATGTTTTTGTCCTTTTGTGTAAGGGTCCAACCAGCTGTATTCTTTCTGGTCCATTGTTCCATCTGAATCAGCACCTCCAAGTCCGAGTCCATGGTTTTTTGCCCGGAAAAGGGTGGAGTGCCAACTCCGGGTTGGGGAGGAGACCCTGCCCCAAGTGGAGGAGTTCAAGTACCTCGGAGTCTTGTTCATGAGTGAGGGAAGAGTGGATCGTGAGATCAACAGGCGGATCGGTGCGGTGTCTTCAGTAATGCGGACTCTGTATCGATCCGTTGTGGTGAAGAAAAAGCTGAGCCGGAAGGCAAAGCTCTCAATTTACCGGTCGATCTACGTTCCCATCCTCACCTATGGTCATGAGCTTTGGGTTATGACCGAAAGGACAAGATCACGCGTTCTTATTTTCTTTCGGTCATTTTATTCATTTGTCCCACCTGCAATTTATTGGCGTGTTTTTGTCCTTTTGTGTAAGGATCCAACCAGCTGTATTCTTTCTGGTCCATTGTACCATCTGAATCAGCACCTCCAAGTCAGAGTCGATGGTTCCTGCCTGGAAAAGGGTGGAGTGCCAACTCCGGGTTGGGGAGGAGATCATGCCCCAAGTGGAGGAGTTCAAGTACCTCGGAGTCTTGTTCACGAGTGAGGGAAGAGTGGATTGTGAGATCGACAGGCGGATCGGTGCGGCGTCTTCAGTAATGCGGACGCTGTATCGATCCGTTGTGGTGAAAAAGGAGCTGAGCCGGAAGGCAAAGCTCTCAATTTACCGGCAGATCTACGTTCCCATCCTCACCTATGGTCATGAGCTTTGGGTTATGACCGAAAGGACAAGATCACGGGTACAAGCGGCCGAAATGAGTTTCCTCCGCCGGGTGGCGGGGCTCTCCCTTAGAGATAGGGTGAGAAGCTCTGTCATCCAGGATGAGCTCAAAGTAAAGCCGCTGCTCCTCCACATGGAGAGGAGCCAGATGAGGTGGTTCGGGCATTTGGTCAGGATGCCACTTGAACACCTCCCTAGGGAGGTGTTTAGGGCACATCCGACCGGTAGGAGGCCACGGGGAAGACCCAGGACACGTTGGGAAGACTATGTCTCCTGGCTGGCCTGGGTTCACCTTGGGATCCCCCGGGAAGAGCTGGACGAAGTGGCTGGGGAGAGGGAAGTCTGGGCTTTCCTTGCTTGCCTCAGATAAGCAGAAGAAGATGGATGGATGGCACCTTACTGGGTTCTAAGGACTCCAGGCGCAGTGTGATCCCCTGAGCTCTTGACAACGCTCAAAGACAAATTTTCAAAAGATGTTGAGGACAGGGAGGGAGAGTATTGGACAATTAGCCCACCTCGGAGCACAGTGGGCGGCTTCACCAAGCCAGAACGCAGAGTGACTGCAGGCCAGAGCGAGGGATGTGCAAGAACTGCGTGGATGTTGTTGTTGAAAAATGAGACAGTACATCGGGTGCCTACAGGCGTCAATACAACCTTTTCTATTATTCAGAGCTGATTACAGCGTTGGAGCATACAGCAGAGAATACTTTTTAATCAGTAGTGAAATACAATTGGAGGGAGTTTCTTTTTTGCTGTTGTCTGAAACAGGCCTGGAAGGAGTGACTTGATTAGTCGGTGCATGAGGAGCGGGTTGCAACATCAGCTGTTAGTTTTTAGCCGGGAAGGAAAGAGCTTCCAGCTTCCAAAAACTTCAAGGATGAGTTCCGAGTTGTTGCAGTGTTGCGCCAAAAAAGCATTTATGAGGTCGGAGGTCACTGCTATCGCACAAGGGAGCCTGGTCGCTCAACAGCTCTTTGTTATAGTGTATCCCAGGGGTCGGCAACCCAAAATGTTGAAAAAGCCATATTGGACCAAAAATACAAAAATAAAATACTGTCTGGAGCCTCATGTAAGTGTTATAATGAAGGCAACACATGACGTAAGTGTCTATATTAGCTATATTAGCCTACTATCAAAGGCTGACGCAAAACTTCGTTGACAGAAATGTTGCATTTTAATTTGTATTCTACACATTTTTGCAACATTGGAAATCATTAGTAAAATTGGAGGCTTCTCACAGGATGTGATAACTTCTGGAAATTACTAAATTACCGTGATCTTGTCCTTTCGGTCATAACCCAAAGCTCATGACCATAGGTGAGGATGTGAACGTAGATCGACCGGTAAATTGAGAGCTTTGCCTTCCGGCTCAGCTCCTTGTTCACCACAACGGATCGATACAGCGTCCGCATTACTGAAGACGCCGCACCGATCTGCCTGTCGGTCTCACGATCCACTCTTCCCTCACTCGAGGTACTTGAACTCCTCCACTTGGGGCATGATGTCCTCCCCAACCTGGAGATGGCACTCCACCCTTTCCCGGGCGAGAACCACGGACTTGGACCTGGAGGTGCTGATTCTCATCCCAGTCGCTTCACACTCGGCTGCGAACCGATCCAATGAGAGCTGAAGATCCTGGCCAGATGAAGCCATCAAGACCACATCGTCTGCAAAAAGCAGAGACCTAATCCTGCAGCCACCAAACCGGATCCTGACTGCGCCTAGAAATTCTGTCCATAAAAGTTATGAACAGAATCGGTGACAAAGGGCAGCCTTGAAACGGAGATCGACCGGTAAATTGAGAGCTTTGCCTTCCGGCTCAGCTCCTTCTTCACCACAACGGATCGATACAGCATCCGCATTACTGAAGACGCCGCACCGATCCGCCTGTCGGTCTCACGATCCACTCTTCCCTCACTCGTGAACAAGACTCCGAGGTACTTGAACTCCTCCACTTGGGGCATGATGTCCTCCCCAACCTGGAGATGGCACTCCACTCTTTCCCGGGCGAGAACCACGGACTTGGACCTGGAGGTGCTGATTCTCATCCCAGTCGCTTCACACTCGGCTGCGAACCGATCCAATGAGAGCTGAAGGTCCTGGCCAGATGAAGCCATCAGGACCACATCATCTGCAAAAAGCAGATACCTAATCCTGCAGCCACCAAACCGGATCCTGACTGCGCCTAGAAATTCTGTCCATAAAAGTTATGAACAGAATCGGTGACAAAGGGCAGCCTTGAAACGCAGATCGACCGGTAAATTGAGAGCTTTGCCTTCCGGCTCAGCTCCTTCTTCACCACAACGGATCGATACAGCATCCGCATTACTCAAGACGCCGCACCGATCTGCCTGTCGGTCTCATGATCCACTCTTCCCTCACTCGTGAACAAGACTCCAAGGTACTTGAACTCCTCCACTTGGGGAAGGATCTCCTCCCCAACCTGGAGATGGCACTCCACCCTTTCCCGGGCGAGAACCACAGACTTGGACTTGGAGGTGCTGATTCTCATCCCAGTCGCTTCACACTCGGCTGCGAACCGATCCAATGAGAGCTGAAGATCCTGGCCAGATGAAGCCATCAGGACCACATCATCTGCAAAAAGCAGAGACCTAATCCTGCAGCCACCAAACCGGATCCCCTCAACGCCCTGACTGCGCCTAGAAATTCTGTCCATAAAAGTTATGAACAGAATCGGTGACGAAGGGCAGCCTTGGTGGAGTCCAACCCTCACTGGAAACGGGTCCGACTTACTGCCGGCAATGCGGACCAAGCTCTGACACTGATCATACAAGGAGCGGACCGCCACAATCAGACAGTCCGATACCCCATACTCTCTGAGCACTCCCTACAGGACTTCCCGAGGGACACGGTTGAATGCCTTCTCCAAGTCCACAAAGCACATGTAGACTGGTTGGGCAAACTCCCATGCACCCTCAAGGACCCTGCCGAGAGTATAGAGCTGGTCCACAGTTCCACGACCAGGACGAAAACCACACTGTTCGTCCTGGATCTGAGGTTCGACTATGCGGCGTAGCCTCCTCTCCAGTACACCTGAATAGACCTTACCGGGAAGGCTGATATTTAGCTTTATTCATTATTGATGTATTTCCTACCACCTTATTATTAATATACTTGAATTACTTGCTAACAGCAGTGCTTCTCACCAGTGCTTTGGCAAACGGCAAGCGGTGACCCAGATTGTGGAGTTTTTCAAACTCAAAAACACTGTAGCTCATATTTAATAAAAGTGCATCGAAGTGCAGTTTGAATCTGTACTGAGGTACTGTAAAATAATGTTTAATGATTATGTCAGGAGCAGAATTTGTTTTTTATCCACAAACAAATAGAACACAAAGTGTCTGTCTGCAGAGTTTTTTTACTACATGTTATATCACAGGAGTGGAATCGTTGCAGACACATAAACAAAAAGTCTGATTAAAAATATTTGGATATACAAATGCCTTTTCTGATTAAATTACCGGGTGTGTTGATTGTCCCAGTTCGGACCAATACCTTCACGTAGACGTCATCCGTGATCGAACTCAAATTAATCGTAATCAACGATCACAATCATATAATCACCGTCAAGGCACTCTGTTTCACGAACCTTGTTTAGTGTGTAACGGAGGCCAGTGCCAAGTCTTATGATAAACCTCACTGCCTAACACCTTAAGAGCTTGCGCTAAATAACAGCTTGGGCTTTTAGCTCAGGGCCTAGTGTGCTATACTGCCAGGTTTGGGCCCCGTCTGGAACGGAAGCTGGGGCTGGACTAGGTGGGTTGCATATGCATCTGTTACACTGCCTTGGGGAAGTATCCACCTCACCCCCACTTTAAACTTTTTATAAATGAACTCTGTCAATTTCAAAAATTAAAAAATGTCCTTTTATGTCACACTGAAAACAGATTATTTTATTTATATAGCCCTAAATCACGAGTGTCTCAAAGGGCTGCACAAGCCACAACAACATCCTCGGTTCAGATCCCACATCAGGGCAAGAAAAAACTCAACCCAGTGAGAAACCTTGGAGAAACCTTAACATCTTAAGCCCCCCCCCTCCTCTAGGGGAAACCAGTGCAATGGACGTCAAGTGGGTCTAGCATAATATTGTGAATGTCCAGTCCATAGTGGATCTAACATAAAAGTGAAAGTCCAGTCCATAGTGGATCTAACATAATAGTGAAAGTCCAGTCCATAGTGGATCTAACATAATAGTGAGAGTCCAGTCCATAGTGGATCCAACATAATAGTGAAAGTCCAGTCCATAGTGGATCTAACATAATAGTGAAAGTCCAGTCCATAGTGGATCTAACATAATAGTGAGAGTCCAGTCCATAGTGGATCTAACATAATAGTGAGAGTCCAGTCCATAGTGGATCTCACCTAATAGTGAAAGTCCAGTCCATAGTGGATCTAACATAATAGTGAGAGTCCAATCCATAGTGGATCTAACATAATAGTGAGAGTCCAGTCCATAGTGGATCTAACATAATATTGTGAGAGTCCAGTCCATAGTGGATCTAACGTAATAGTGAAAATCCAGTCCATAGTGGATCTAACATAATAGTGAGAGTCCAGTCCATAGTGGATCTAACATAATAGTGAGAGTCCAGGCCATAGTGGATCTAACATAATAGTGAGAGTCCAGTCCATAGTGGATCTAACATAATAGTGAGAGTCCAGTCCATAGTGTATCCTACATAAGAGTGAGAGTCCAATCCATAGTGGATCTAACATAATAGTGAGAGTCCAGTCCATAGTGGATCTAACATAATAGTGAAAGTCCAGTCCATAGTGGATCTAACATAATAGTGACAGTCCATTCCATAGTGGATCTAACATAATAGTGAGAGTCCAGTCCATAGTGGATCTAACATAATAGTGAGAGTCCAGTCCATAGTGGATCTAACATAATAGTTAAAGTCCAGTCCATAGTGGATCTAACATAATAGTGTGAGTCCAGTCCATAGTGGATCTAACATAATAGTGAGAGTCCAGTCCATAGTGGATCTAACATAATAGTGTGAGTCCAGTCCATAGTGGATCTAACATAATATTGTGAGAGTCCAGTCCATAGTGGATCTAACATAATAGTGAGAGTCCAGTCCATAGTGGATCTAACATAATAGTGAGAGTCCAGTCCATAGTGGGGCCAGCAGGAGACCATCCCGAGCGGAGACGGGTCAGCAGCGCAGAGATGTCCCCAACCGATGCACAGGCGAGCGGTCCACCCCGGGTGGGTCCCGACTCTGGACAGCCAGCACTTCATCCATGGCCACCGGACCACAAGGGAGAGGGGGGGCAGAGCAGAAAAGAAAAGAAACGGCAGATCAACTGGTCTAAAAGGGGGTCTATTTAAAGGCTAGAGTATACAAAGGAGTTTTAAGATGGGACTTAAATGCTTCTACTGAGGTAGCATCTCTAACTGGCATTCCAGAGTCCTGGAGCCCCAGTAGAGTGGAACATATCCACAGACTAAGTACTGGGATTGCAGCCAATGGCGCATCTACTAAATACTGACCCAAGTGGGATCAATACCTATGTAGTCCTTTCATTCATCTTATGTATTTTTGGGGACGGCACGGCTCGGGTGGTAGGGCGTCCGTGCCAGCGACTTCATGGTTGGATCTCCTGCTTCCGACATTCCAGTCACGTCTGCTGTGTCCTTAAACAAAACACTTGCTCCACTTGCCCTTGCTCCAGATGGGTGGTGCTGAGGGCCTTGCATGGCAGCTCCAGCCATCAGTGTGTCAGTGTGTGTGTGTGTGTGTGTGTGTGTGTGTGTGTGTGTGTGTGTGTGTGTGTGTGTGTGTGTGTGTGTGTGTGTGTGTGTGTGTGTGTGTGTGTGTGTGTGTGTGTGTGTGTGTGTGGGTGTGTGTGTGTGTGTGTGTGTGTGTGTGTGTGTGTGTGTGTGTGTGTGTGTGTGTGTGTGTGTGTGTGTGTGTGTGTGTGTGTGTGTGTGTGTGTGTGTGTGAGTGTGTCAGTGTGTGTGAATGTGGAAATAGTGTCAAAGCGCTTTGAGGACCTTGAAGGTAGAAAAGCACTATACAAGTATAACCCATTTACGGTTTTAAAACATCTGTTTTTATTTCAAATGTATAAGTGTTATAATGAAGGCAACACATGATGTAAGTGTCTATATTAGCTATATTAGCCTACTATCAAAATGACTTTAAAAGCCTTATATAAGTGTTATAATGAAGGCAACACATGATGTAAGTGTCTATATTAGCTATATTAGCCTACTATCAAAATGACTTTAAAAGCCTTATATAAGTGTTATAATGAAGGCAACACATGATGTAAGTGTCTATATTAGCCTACTATCAAAATGACTTTAAAAGCCTTATATAAGTGTTATAATGAAGGAAAACACATGATGTAAGTGTCTATATTAGCCTACTATCAAAATGACTTTAAAAGTCTTATATAAGTGTTATAATGAAGGCAACACATGATGTAAGTGTCTATATTAGCCTACTATCAAAATGACTTTAAAAGCCTTATATAAGTGTTATAATGAAGGCAACACATGATGTAAGTGTCTATATTAGCTATATTAGCCTACTATCAAAATGACTTTAAAAGCCTTATAAAAGTGTTATAATGAAGGCAACACATGATGTAAGTGTCTATATTAGCTATATTAGCCTACTATCAAAATGACTTTAAAAGCCTTATATAAGTGTTATAATGAAGGCAACACATGATGTAAGTGTCTATATTAGCTATATTACTACTATCAAAATGACTTTAAAAGGTTTATATAAGTGTTATAATGAAGGCAACACATGATGTAAGTGTCTATATTAGCCTACTATCAAAATGACTTTAAAAGTCTTATATAAGTGTTATAATGAAGGCAACACATGATGTAAGTGTCTAAGTTAGCTATATTAGCCTACTATCAAAATTACTATAAAAGCCTTATATAAGTGTTATAATGAAGGCAACACATGATGTAAGTGTCTATATTAGCTATATTAGCTTCTATCAAAAATTACTTTTAAAGTCCTATGTAAGTGTTATAATGAAGGCAACACATGATGTAAGTGTCTAAGTTAGCCATATTGGCCTACTATCAAAATTACTATAAAAGCCGTATATAAGTGTTATAATGAAGACAACACATGATGTAAGTGTCTATATTAGTTATATTAGCCTACTATCAAAATGACTTTAAACGTCTTATATAAGTGTTATAATGAAGGCAACACATGATGTAAGTGTCTATATTAGCCTACTATCAAAATGACTTTAAACGTCTTATATAAGTGTTATAATGAAGGCAACACATGATGTAAGTGTCTATATTAGCCTACTATCAAAATGACTTTAAACGTCTTATATAAGTGTTATAATGAAGGCAACACATGATGTAAGTGTCTATACTAGCCTACTATCAAAATGACTTTAAAAGCCTTATATAAGTGTTATAATGAAGGCAACACTTGATGTAAGTGTCTATATTAGCCTACTATCAAAATGACTTTAAAAGTCTTATATAAGTGTTATAATGAAGGCAACACATGATGTAAGTGTCTAAGTTAGCTATATTAGCCTATTATCAAAATTACTATAAAAGCCTTATATAAGTGTTATAATGAAGGCAACACATGATGTAAGTGTCTATATTAGCCTACTATCAAAATGACTTTAAAAGCCTTATATAAGTGTTATTGATGTAAGTGTCTATATTAGCTATATTAGCCTACTATCAAAATGACTTTAAAAGCCTTATATAAGTGTTATTGATGTAAGTGTCTATATTAGCTATATTAGCCTACTATCAAAATGACTTCAAAAGCCTTATATAAGTGTTATAATGAAGGCAACACATGATGTAAGTGTCTATATTAGCCTACTATCAAAATGACTTTAAAAGGTTTATATAAGTGTTCTATAAGCTCCCTTCTACACAACACCTGGGAGTTGTGTGCCGCTGCTTGGCTTCAGTGATCTGTATAAAAAGTTGAAAAGCCTCAACCGAGTGTTTAAGAACCAGCACACATCACCGATACAGAAAGATATGGAAGGAGTTGACGTGCTGAGGTGGCCTTTTTGCTGGTGTTGACATATTCTGTATTAACAAGCTGGGCGGCTTGACGGTGCGCTCACTTTTAAAGCAATATTGTTCCATCTCTGCTTCTACGGGGCGTCTCCAAGATCCCGATCAGTACTTTCCATCCGAGGGACCGGAGAGATGTTCCCAGCCAGATTAGTTTCTGAATGAAATGAGCAGAGTAGATGAGATCCATTGATTGAAGTCGTCCATGAACACTGAAATCTCCTCGCGAGGAGGAGAAACTTGCGGGAAACAATGGCTTGCATGGATTGAAGTTTGTTCATTGATTTTCCAGGCCATCTGAAGTAGCACAAAAAGACTGAACATAACATAACATAACATATTATATCTATCGCCTCATAAACTTTGTCAACTGCTGCCTTGTTACGCATCCAACTGACACTGATGGACATTATCAACCTCTTTCATTTCTGTCACCTGGTGTAATCTCACAGTATTACCCACCGTCTGCTTTTTTTATTATTTATTTTTATTTTTATTTTTTATATATCAATCCAACAAAACAACACAATACACAACAATACCATAATAATGCAATTCCAATTTTTTGTAATCAATCCAACAAAACAACACAATACACAACAATACCATAATAATGCAATTCCAATTTATTTTATTTTATTTTATATATGTATATATATATATTTTAATCAATCCAACAAAACAACACAATACACAACAATACCATAATAATGCAATTCCAATTTATTTTATTTTATTTTATATATATATATATATATATTTTAATCAATCCAACAAAACAACACAATACACAACAATACCATAATAATGCAATTCCAATTTTTTTTTTTTTTTTTTTTTTTTAAATCAATCCAACAAAACAACACGATGCACAACAATACCATAATAATGCAATTCCAATTTTTTATAATCAATCCTACAAAACAACACAATACACAACAATACCATAATAATGCAATTCCAATTCCAATTTTTTTTAATCCAACAAAACAACACAATACACAACAATACCATAATAATGCAATTCCAATTTATTTATTTTTTATTTAATTTTTTTTAAATCAATCCAACAAAACAACACGATGCACAACAATACCATAATAATGCAATTCCAATTTTTTATAATCAATCCTACAAAACAACACAATACACAACAATACCATAATAATGCAATTCCAATTCCAATTTTTTTTTTATCCAACAAAACAACACAATACACAACAATACCATAATAATGCAATTCCAATTTTTATTTTTATTTTATTTTTAATTTTTATTTTTATATATCAATCCAAAAAAACATCACAATGCACAACAACTATACTATAATAATGCAATTCCATTTGTTTTAATCAATTCAACAAAACAACACAATACACAACAACACCATAATTATGCAATTCCAATGTATTATTATTATTATTATTTTTTTATTTTATTTTTAATCAATCCAACAAAACAACACAATACACAACAATACCATAATAATGCAATTCCAATTTTTATTTTATTTTATTTTTAATTTTTATTTTTATATGTCAATCCAAAAAAACATCACAATGCACAACAACTATACTATAATAATGCAATTCCATTTGTTTTAATCAATTCAACAAAACAACACAATACACAACAACACCATAATTATGCAATTCCAATTTATTATTATTATTTTATTTATTTTTTATTTTTTAATCAATCCAACAAAACAACACAATACACCAATACCATAAAAATGCAATTCCAATTTATTTTTTATTTTTATTTTTTATTTTTATTTTTATATACCAATCCAACAAAACAACACAATGCACAACTATACTATAATAATGCAATTCCATTTGTTTTAATCAATCCAACAAAACAAAACAATACACAACAATACCATAATAATGCAATTCTAATTTAGTATTATTATTATTTTATTTTTTATTTTTTAAAATCAATCCAACAAAACAACACGATGCACAACAATACCATAATAATGCAATTCCAATTTTTTATGTATTTATTTATTTTTAATCAATCCAACAAAACAACACAATACACAACAATACCATGATAATGCAATTACAATTTTTATTTTATTTTTATTTTTTTTATCAATCCAACAAAACAACACTATACACAACAATACCATAATAATGCAATTCCATTTTTTTATTTATTTATTTATTTTTAATCAATCCAACAAAACAACACAATACACAACAATACCATATTAATGCAATTCCATTTTTTTAATCAATCCTACAAAACAACACAATACACAACAATACCATAATAATGCAATTCCAATTCCAATTTTTTTTAATCCAACAAAACAACACAATACACAACAATACCATAATAATGCAATTCCAATTTTTTTTTTTTTTTTTTATATATCAATCCAACAAAACATCACAATGCACAACTATACTAATAATGCAATTCCATCTGTTTTAATCAATCCAACAAAACAACACAATACACAACAATACCATAATTATGCAATTCCAATTTATTATTATTATTATTTTTTTAATTTTATTTTTAATCAATCAAACAAAACAACACAATACACAACAATACCATATTAATGCAATTCCATTTTTTAATCAATCCAACAAAACAACACAATACACAACAATACCATAAAAATGCAATTCCAATTTATTCATTTATTTATTTATTTTTTTATATATCAATCCAACAAAACAACACAATGCACAACTATACTATAATAATGCAATTTCATTTGTTTTAATCAATCCAACAAAACAAAACAATACACAACAATACCATAATAATGCAATTCTAATTTAGTATTATTATTATTTAATTTTTAATTTTTTTAAATCAATCCAACAAAACAACACGATGCACAACAATACCATAATAATGCAATACCAATTTTGTATTTTATTTTATTTTATTTTATTTTTTATCAATCCAACAAAACAACACTATACACAACAATACCATAATAATGCAATTCCAATTTTTTATTTATTTATTTATTTTTAATCAATTCAACAAAACAACACAATACACAACAATACAATAATAATGCAATTCCAATTTTTTATTTTATTTTTATTTTTATTTTTTATATATCAATCCAACAAAACAACACAATACACAACAATACCATAATAATGCAATTCCAGTTTTTTATTTTATTTTTATTTTTTATATATCAATCCAACAAAACAACACAATACACAACAGTACCATGATAATGCAATTCCAATTTTTTATTTTATTTTTATTTTTTATTTTTTTTATCAATCCAACAAAACAACACTATACACAACAATACCATAATAATGCAATTCCAATTTTTTATTTATTTATTCATTTTTAATCAATCCAACAAAACAACACAATACACAACAATACCATATTAATGCAATTCCATTTTTTTTAATCAATCCTACAAAACAACACAATACACAACACCATAATAATGCAATTCCAATTCCAATTTTTTTTTAATCCAACAAAACAACACAATACACAACAATACCATAATAATGCAATTCCAATTTTTTTTTTTTTTTTTTTATATATCAATCCAACAAAACATCACAATGCACAACTATACTATAATAATGCAATTCCATCTGTTTTAATCAATCCAACAAAACAACACAATACACAACAATACCATAATTATGCAATTCCAATTCATTATTATTATTATTTTTTTATTTTTTTATTTTTAATCAATCCAACAAAACAACACAATACACAACAATACCATATTAATGCAATTCCATTTTTAATCAATCCAACAAAACAACACAATACACAACAATACCATAAAAATGCAATTCCAATTTATTTATTTATTTTTTTTTATTTATTTTTTTTATATATCAATCCAACAAAACAACACAATGCACAACTATACTATAATAATGCAATTCCATTTGTTTTAATCAATCCAACAAAAAAAAACAATACACAACAATACCATAATAATGCAATTCTAATTTAGTAGTATTATTATTTTATTTTTTATTTTTTTAAATCAGTCCAACAAAACAACACGATGCACAACAATACCATAATAATGCAATACCAATTTTGTATTATATTTTATTTTATTTTATTTTTTATCAATCCAACAAAACAACACTATACACAACAATACCATAATAATGCAATTCCAATTTTTTATTTTATTTTTATTTTTATTTTTTATATATCAATCCAACAAAACAACACAATACACAACAATACCATAATAATGCAATTCCAATTTTTTATTTTATTTTTATTTTTTATATATCAATCCAACAAAACAACACAATACACAACAATACCATAATAATGCAATTCCAATTTTTTATTTTATTTTTATTTTTTATTTTTTTATCAATCCAACAAAACAACACTATACACAACAATACCATAATAATGCAATTCCAATGTTTTATTTATTTATTCATTTTTAATCAATCCAACAAAACAACACAATACACAACAATACCATAATAATGCAATTCCAATTTTTTATTTTATTTTTATTTTTATTTTTTATATATAAATCCAACAAAACAACACAATACACAACAATACCATAATAATGCAATTCCAATTTTTTATTTTATTTTTATTTTTATTTTTTATATATCAATCCAACAAAACAACACAATACACAACAATACCATAATAATGCAATTCCATTTTTTTATTTTATTTTATTGTTTTATTTTTTTTATCAATCCAACAAAACAACACAATACACAACAATACCATAATAATGCAATTCCAATTTTTTATTTATTTATTTATTTTTAATCAATCCAACAAAACAACACAATACTAGAGATGTCGATATATGCGTTAAAATGTAATATCGGAAATTATCGTTTTTTTTATTATCGGTATCGTTTTTTTTTTTTAATTTTTTTTTTTATTAAATCAACATAAAAAACACAAGATACACTTACAATTAGTGCACCAACCCAAAAAACCTCCCTCCCCCATTTACACTCATTCACACAAAAGGGTTGTTTCTTTCTGTTATCAATATTCTGGTTCCTGCATTATATATCAATATATATCAATACAGTCTGCAAGGGATACAGTCCGTAAGCACACATGATTGTGCGTGCTGCTGGTCCACTAATAGTACTAACCTTTAACAGTTAATTTTACAAATTTTCATTCATTACTAGTTTCTATGTAACTGTTTTTATATTGTTGTACTTTCTTTTTTATTCAAGAAAATGTTTTTAATTTATTTATCTTATTTTACAATTTTTTTTAAAAAGTACCTTATTTTCACCATACCTGGTTGTCCAAATTAGGCATAATAATGTGTTAATTCCACGACTGCATATATCGGTTGATATCGGCATCGGTTGATATCGGTATCGGTAATTAAAGAGTTGGACAATATCGGAATATCGGATATCGGCAAAAAGCCATTATCCGACATCCCTACACAATACACAACAATACCATAATAATTCAATTCCAATTTTTTATTTTATTTTTATTTTTATTTTTTATATATCAATCCAACAAAACAACACAATACACAACAATAACATAATAATGCAATTCCATTTTATTTTATTTATCAATCCAACAAAACAACACAATACACAACAATACCATAATAATGCAATTTCATTTTATTTATTTATTTTTTTATTTTTTTAATCAATCCAACAAAACAACACAATACACAACAATACCATAATAATGCAATTCCAATTCCAAAACCAAACCCGACCCAGCAACAGTCAGAATAGCAATAAACAGAGCAATTGAGAGGACACACAAACATGACACAAAACAATCCAAAATATATATTTAATATTTTTTGAGACGCTTCCCCTGACTAATAATTTAAGTGTCCATATCAAAATGATCTGTGTGTTATATATTGTGAATGAAGTCTACATATCTCAAACACAGATGGGTTCTATTGTCTGTTTGGCTGGACAGTCCAGTCCGGGTTTAATCCTGCCCTTTACATCCTTTTTTATCACCTTGTCAGGTCTGAGCAGGTGTTTGGCCTGCGGTCAGAGCCAGAATCTGATCTATTTGGGCTGTAATCAGCTGGTGCCGCTGGCAATGGCGGTGGAGATCAGAGAGGCGATCAAAGAATCATAAGCTGACCACGCCTGACTAACCAACCGTGACACGGACAAGGCGGCGAGCGGGAGAGAGAACGTCCGCGCGGGGATAAAAGCGGGGACTTCTTCGGGGGCCTGCGGAATCTCTCCGGGGCGAGACATGAAAGAAGTGTTTGCTGCAAGGAGTCGTTAACTCCGGCTTCATGCAGCCCCGAAGGAGATGTTCTCTGGCATGCAGGAAGATGAGTCTTCAAATGCAGAGCCAGGTTTTGCTTCACTTTGAAGAAATTAGAAAGGCGAGTGACTTCTACCGCACTTAAAATCCTTTCATTTTCTCAAAACTCGACAGTACGCCTTATAAGCCAGTGCGCCTAATGTACGGAATCATTCTGGTTGTGCCCACTTTGAAGCAATTTTTTTTGGTACATGGTGTGATGAGTGTGACCAGTAGATGGCAGTCACACATAAGAGATACGTGTACACTGCAATATGACGCCAGTTCAACACCAAAACTTGAAATGTTCCATTGAGAATAAAGAACATTACACACGGCGCTCAAAAATCTGTCCAAATGTTTTAGCATGACTTTGAAGCCGCAACGCTTGATGGGTTGTCGGCCCGTTGCGGCTACCGTAGTCATGTATACTGTGTATATTGTTGCGTCGGACCAGTTCTTCCTCCCAGGGAATCTAAGTTACTGGTCAATCCCAAGTTCTTTCAATGACATATATGCTGAGTAAGAAGGACCATCAAGACAGAATTGGAATATTTTCAAGTTTTACTAAAGCTTTAGGACAGGGGTCACCAACCTTTTTGAAACCAAGAGCTACTTCTTGGGTACTGATTAATGCGAAGGGCTACCAGTTTGATACACACTTCAATAAATTGCCGGAAATAGCCAATTTGCTCAATTTACCTTTAACTCTATGTTATTATTAATAATGAATGATATTTACACTTAATTGAACGGTTTAAAAGAGGAGAAAACATGAAAAAAATGACAATTAAATTTTGAAACATAGTTTATCTTCAATTTCGACTCTTTAAAATTCAAAATTCAACCGAAAAAAAGAAGAGAAAACCTAGCTAATTTGAATCTTTTTGAAAAAATTAAAAAAAGAATTTATGGAACATCATTAGTAATTTTTCCTGATTAAGATTAATTTTAGAATTTTGATGACATGTTTTAAATAGGTTAAAATCCAATCTACACGTTGTTAGAATATATAACAAATTGGACCAAGCTATATTTCTAACAAAGACAAATCATTATTTCTTCTAGATTTTCCAGAACAAAAATTTTAAAATACATTCAAAAGACTTTGAAATAAGATTTAAATTTGATTCTACAGATTTTCTAGATTTGCCGGAATTTTTTTTTTGAATTTTAATCATAATAAGTTTGAAGAAATATTTCACAAATATTCTTCGTCGAAAAAAGAGAAGCTAAAATGAAGAATTAAATTAAAATTGATATATTATTCTTTACAAGAAATTTTTTTTTACTTGAACATTGATTTAAATTGCCAGGAAAGAAGAGGAAGGAATTTAAAAGGTAAAAAGGTATATGTGTTTAAAAATCCTAAAATCATTTTTAAGGTTGTATTTTTTCTCTAAAATTGTCTTTCTGAAATTCATAAGAAGCAAAGTAAAGAAATGTATGAATGTATTTAAAGAAGTGAAGACCAAGTCTTTAAAATATTTTCTTGGATTTTCAAATTCTATTTGAGTTTTGTCTCTCTTAGATTTAAAAATGTCAGGCAAAGCGAGACCAGCTTGCTAGTAAATAAATACAATTTAAAAAATAGAGGCAGCTCACTGGTAAGTGCTGCTATTTGAGCTATTTTTAGAACAGGCCTGCAGGCTACTCATCTGGTCCTTATGGGCTACCTGGTGCCCGCGGGCACCACGTTGGTGACCCCTGCTTTAGGAGATCAGTTTAACCAATACATTCATATCGGCTACTCTAGTTGATCTGACATTCAAACGGAAAAGCCAACTTCTTGCACACAAAGAAAGCCCCCCACCCCCCTCTCCCCCTCACAACACTGATAAGGAGGATTTGGGGGTTTGGTTTCACATTCCTGATGGTTTAAGACACTAAACAGACAATCTTTAGACAAAGAGAGACTGGTAGAATATAAAAAGGAAAAGTACTAGCTACTCTAAACATGGCTCTGTAAAAAGAAATAACTCTTGAACATATATGCATCCTCCACAATATGTACATCATTTATCCATTTTTCTACGTAATTTTTTATATACATGTTACAGGTTATATATCTTTTATTATTGAGTGTATGAAATGTGATGAATATTTCATGGACCACAATGGAAACAGGCCTTTTGGCTTTTTGTGCCATCCATTTGCTATTTTTATATGGTGTTGATCTGGAAATGGTTGCTCTGGCATTTTGTTGGCCGGAGATGTTGACATGCGGAGTTTCAAGCACTCCTCATTCTCTAGCGCAGTGGTCCCCAACCTTTTTGTAACGCTTGAAAATTTGTCCCACGGACCGGGGGGGGGGGGGGGATTTAATTTTATTTATTTATTTATTTATTTTTCTTCATAAAGAAATACAATCATGTGTGCTTACGGACTGTATCCCTGCAGACTGTATTGATCTATATTGATATATAATGTATATATTGATTTTTTTATGTTGATTTAATAAATTATTTTATTTTTTTTTTTTTTTTTGTAATTTCTTGTGTGGCCCGGTACCAACCGGTCCACGGCCCGGTGGTTGGGGACCACTGCTCTAGCGGGTGGCTTTTCAAATGATGCTACAAATGAGCAGTAATGCTACTTTTTGTAGCAACGCTTTTGCCGCATACTTGACATAATACTGATGTCTGTTCAACATCTTCCCGCTTGAAGCCAAACCACCGCCAGACGATGGACCCCCTGCTGTTTTTCTTGGGAATTAATTAGAGATGTCCGATAATATCGATATTATCGGCCGATAAATGCTTTAAAATGTAATATCGGAAATTATCGGTATCGTTTTTTTTTATTATCGGTATCGGTTTTTTTTTGTTTTTTTTTGTTTTTTTTTAATTAAATCAACATAAAAAAAACACAAGATACACTTACAATTAGTGCACCAACCCAAAAAACCTCCCTCCCCCATTTACACTCATTCACACAAAAGGGTTGTTTCTTTCTGTTATTAATATTCTGCTTCCTACATTATATATCAATATATATCAATACAGTCTGCAAGGAATACAGTCCGTAAGCACACATGATTGTGCGTGCTGCTGGTCCACTAATAGTACTAACCTTTAACAGTTAATTTTACTCATTTTCATTAATTACTAGTTTCTATATAACTGTTTTTATATTGTTTTACTTTCTTTTTTATTCAAGAAAATGTTTTTAATTTATTTATCCTATTTTATTTTTATTTTTTAAAAAGGACCTCATTTTCGCCATACCTGGTTGTCCAAATTTTGTATTATTGCTCTTCAGTTTCTCAAAAGTGTGAAAATGTTTGATCCGATTCACGCTTGTCTGCATTTTGTGTGCGTTTCAACTGGAGCAAAAGCGGTAAAAAAAATGTTTTAAAAAAATGGAGGACTGGGAGCGGAAGGGGTAGCAGGAAGGAAGAGAGCTGATGCTAGATGAAGTGTTTGTTTTGCAGGGAGGCGAGAGAGGAAGGAAGAGGGTGGGGGTGGCTGTTTGGTCCATCAGTCTGAATGTGTGTGTGTGGTGTGTGTGTGTGTGTGTGTGTGTGTGTGTGTGTGTGTGTGTGTGTGTGTGTGTGTGTGTGTGTGTGTGTGTGTGTGTGTGTGTGTGTGTGTGTGTGTGTGTGTGTGTGTGTGTGTCAGGGCGAGAGGGCGGCGGGGCACTCGGGGGTTAATGGACAATAGTCAGGTGGAGAGCAGCTCTGCAGCCTGCAAAGAGGTCAGAGGTCGGGGTGAGAAGTCAGACAATGCCTGGGAGGTGGAGGACCAGCAGGGAGTGTGTGTGTTGTGGGAGTAAAGGAAGGAAATGGCTGGCAGGAAAACACATGGATAAAATAAAAGGTGAGGTAGAGGGCAGAGTAAAAGAGAATTATACACTAGCAGAAGAAAAAAAAAAAAAGGCAGTGATTAAGTTGAAAACCATCCTTACTCCGCCCAATTTGAGGAAACTGACACTCAGCTTCTCCCTAAATGTAGTCCTCCTACCTCCAAAAATGTGTGTGTGTGTGTGTGTGTGTGTGTGGGCGTTCGTGTATTTTCATCCTTCTCGAGACATCAAGAAGGAAAAGTAGCTTCCATATGAGGAGGCATGAACAAGTGATGACATAAATCATGGTCCCAATACAGAAAACCATTGCATCTTATAGAGAGCCAAATACTAGAGTCCGTGAACATTGCTCCAAAGTCTGGATTTTTTGTTGTTGATTTAATGTGCGTACAAAAGTTAACATTGACAGGTGCAAAGGCAGCAATATGTAATTAAGAAAAAGAAAGAAGGACTTCCCTATCCATGCCCGAAAAAACCCGCCAGGTGAACAGCTGATTTTACGACTTAACGTAAGGCAACCCGCGTCCCCTCAGTGGCCTTGTGGTTAGAGTGTCCGCCCTGAGATCGGTAAGTCGTGAGTTCAAACCCCGCCAAAGACTATAAAAATGGGGGTGGTCCCAAAAAGGTGGGATTTTTAAAATCGACTGTGTGTCGGTTTTAAAAGTGCTCCCCCTCTGGTCAACATATGAAATAACAAGTGTGTGGAAGAAATTCAAATGCACCCTCGTTGGCCAAAATGTATTAAAAAAATAAATGTGTACATAGAGACATACTGTAATAACTTGAAGTAAAATAGAAAATTAAAAAATAATAATAACAAAAAAAATGGATTCATTAAAAGCAGTCTTTTTCTCGCAGTGTGTCAACGTTCTTTTTATAAAATTGGGAACAATTTCTCGTATTCTTTCTGTTTCTGTAATATTGCAATATTTTCTTGTAAAATTATTACTTTTTTTTATTTAAAATGATTTATTTTTAATGCGAAATGGTGACATTTGTCATGTAAAATGCTGACTTGTATCACAGTATTTTTTGTTGTTCTTGTAAAATAGTGAAATTCTTTGAGTAAAATTATGACTTTTGTCATAATTTTGCCAAGTAAAATCCCGATTATTATTATAATGTTGCCAACATTTTTAAGTTTTCTTATAAAATTGTGACTTTTGTCGAGTAAAATTACGACTGTTTTCATAAAATTGCCAAAATGTTAAGCTTTTCTTGTAAAGTTGCGACTGTTATTGAGTAAAATTACAACTTTTAGCATAATATCGCACAAATGTTCAGTTTTTCCTGTAAAATTTTGACTCGCGTTGAGTAAAAGTACGACTTTTATCAAAGTACTGGCAAAAAGCTAAGTTTTTCTTGTGAAATTCCAACAAATTTTTCACAACAAGCGTTTTTATATTTGCATAGTATGTATATATTATTAATGTTGTAAATACTAATCTTTATATATCTAGAAAGGGTGGGCCTAAAGAGGTAGGCATCTCAAGAAGGTAACAAGTACAAGAACGTGTGTGTGTGTGTGTGTGTGTGTGTTCTTGTAATTCTACCCTTCTTGAGACATCAAGAAGGAAAAGCAGCTTCCATATGAGGAGGTGTGAACAAGTGATGACATAAATCATGGTCCCGATACGGAAAACCATTGCATCTAATAGAGAATGTCTCATTTGCACCCCCTGGTGGTGAAATCTATCTAAACTAGGGTGGTCCGAAAAAAATGTGTCAGTTTTAAAAGTGCTCCCCCTTTGGTTACCATATGAAATAACAAGTGTGTGTAAAAAAAAAAAAAAAGTAAGTGCTCCTCCTCTGGTCAACATATAAAATAACAAGTGTGTGTAAGAAATTGGCCAAAATTAATTTAAAAAATAAATGTGTACATAGAGACATACTGTAATAACTTGAAATAAAATACAAATTAAAAAAATTTAAAAAAAAATTTGATTAATTAAAAGCAGTCTTTTTCTCGCAGTGTGTCAACTTTCTTTTTATAAAATTTGGAACAATTTCTCATATTCTTTCTGTTTCTGTAATATTGCAATATTTTCTCGTAAAATTATTACTTTTTTTATGTAAAATTATTTATTTTTAATTCAAAATGGTGACATTTGTCATATAAAATTCTGACTTTTTTTTTACATTATTGCCAACTTTTTGTTGTTCTTGTAAAATAGTGACATTTTTTGAGTGAAATTATTACTTTTTTATGTCAAATGATTTATTTTTAATGCGAAATGGTGACATTTGTCATATACAATTCTGACTTTTATCACGGTATTTTTTTGGTGTTCTTGTAAAATAGTGACATTTTTCGAGTAAAATTATCACTTTTGTCATAATTTTATGACTTTTGTCATAATTTTGCCAAGTGAAATTCCGATTATTATTACAATATTGCCAAAATGTTAGTTTTCTTATAAAATTGTGACTTTTGTCCAGTAAAATTACTTTTTTATATTTGCATAGTATGTATATATTATTAATGTTGTAAATATTAATCTTTATATATCGAGAAAGGGTGGTCCTAAAGAGGGAGGCATTTTTCGGAGGTCTCAAGAAGTAAACACGTACAAGAATGTGTGTGTGTGTGTGTGTGTGTGTGTGTGTGTGTGTGTGTGTGTGTGTGTGTGTGTGTGTGTGTGTGTGTGTGTGTGTGTGTGTGTGTGTGTGTGTGTGTGTGTGTGTGTGTGTGTGTGTGTGTGTGTGTGCGTGTGTGTGCGTAACACACACAGGCTCAGAAACCCAATGAATTTATCTGGATGCTTTAATGAGCTCTCTGTTGTAGTGTGCTGACTAATATCATTAGGCCGCCACGTCTCAGCTCATTACCTAAAGCAGCCTCAACAGCAGCAGGCCCTTAAAGATGTTATGAAACCACGTGCAGGGTGAGGTGACACTGTCACACACGTCTGTACGCCGAAACATGGTTCGCACACAGAGGCATATTTGTAAATGTAAAGCCTCATAACCGAAAAGCTTACATATATATATATATATATGTATATATATACGTCCGTGATATTTGCTTACATGTCCCTTGGTAAGTTTCACTGCAATAAGGCGCTTTTGGTAGCCATCCACAAGCTTCTGCTTGAATTTTTGACCACTCCTCTTGACAAAATTGGTGCAGTTCAGCTAAATGTGTTGGTTTTCTGACATGGACTTGTTTCTTCAGCATTGTCCACACATTTTAAGTCAGGACTTTGGGAAGGCCATTCTAAAACTTTCATTCTAGCCTGATTTAGCCATTCCTTTACCATTTTTGATGTGTTTTTGGGGTCATTGTCCTGTTGGAACACCCAACTGCGCCCATCGGTGGCCTAGTGGTTAGAGCAGGGGTCACCAACGCGGTGCCCGCGGGCACCAGGTAGCCCGCAAGGACCAGATGAGTAGCCCGCTGGCCTGTTCTAAAAATAGCTCAAATAGCAGCACTTACCAGTGAGCTGCCTCTATTTTTTAAATTGTATTTATTTACTAGCAAGCTGGTCTCGCTTTGCCCGACATTTTTGATTCTAAGAGAGACAAAACTCAAGTAGAATTTGAAAATCCAAGAAAATATTTTAAAGACTTGGTCTTCACTTGTTTAAATAAATTCATTAATTGTTTTACTTTGCTTCTTATAACTTTCAGAAAGACAATTTTAGAGAAAAAATGCAGCCTTAAAAATGATTTTAGGATTTTTAAACACATATACCTTTTTACCTTTTTAAATTCCTTCCTCTTCTTTCCTGACAATTTAAATCAATGTTCAAGTAAATAATTTTTTTCTATTGTAAAGAATAATAAATACATTTTAATTTAATTCTTCATTTTAGCTTCTGTTTTTTCGACGAAGAATATTTGTGAAGTATTTCTTCAAACTTATTATGATTAAAATTCAAAAAAAATTATTCTGGCAAATCTAGAAAATCTGTAGAATAAAATTTAAATCTTATTTCAAAGTCTTTTGAATTTCTTTTAAAATTTTTGTTCTGGAAAATCTAGAAGAAATAATGATTTGTCTTTGTTAGCAATATAGCTTGGTCCAATTTGTTATATATTCTAACAAAGTGCAGATTGGATTTTAAGCTATTTAAAACATGTCATCAAAATTCTAAAATTAATCTTAATCAGGAAAAATTACTAATGATGTTCCATAAATTATTTTTTTAATTTCTTCAAAAATATTCGAATTAGCTAGTTTTTCTCTTCTTTTTTTCAGTTGAATTTTGAATTTTAAAGAGTCGAAATTGAAGATAAACTATGTTTCAAAATTTAAATGTAATTTTTCCGTGTTTTTTCCTCTTTTAAACCGTTCAATTAAGTGTAAATATCATTAATTATTAATAATAACATAGAGTTAAAGGTAAATTGAGCATATTGGCTATTTCTGGCAATTTATTTAAGTGTGTATCAAACTGGTAGCCCTTCGCATTAATCAGTACCCAAGAAGTAGCTCTTGGTTTCAAAAAGGTTGGTGACCCCTGGGTTAGAGTGTCCGCCCTGAGATCGGTAGGTCGTGAGTTCAAACCCCGGCCGAGTCATATCAGAGACTATAAAAATGGGACCCGTTACCTCCTTGCTTGGACCTCAGCATGAAGGGTTGGAATTGGGGGTTAAATCACCAAAAATGTTGCTCCCCTCACCTCCCAGGGGGTGAACAAGGGGATGGGTGTCAGGTTCAAACACTGATGACATCTATTAAACAGACAAGAAGCAAGGAATCATGCAGATACAGAGTTCCATTTAGCTCATGAGGGGGAACGCATGGAGCTGCACACTTAGTCACAGTCTCGCCCTACGCTCTAAGGTTCATCTCCCGCGTCCCTCTATTCATTCAGGAGTTCCCCAGTCGACATCACTGAGGCCGCCTCTAAAAGGAGTGGTCACACATATCATGCAAAGCAGCTCCAGTACGCACAATACGTGACGGAATGTGCTGGGGGGGCCTTGTGATTTCGCCTTGTCTCTGCTTCGTCTGCGTGCTGTCGTCTTATTGAGGTCCTTGAAGTCCTTGGCTGTTAGCGGGCTAAAACAAAGATAACTGCGGCTGAGGTCTCCTTTCAGACAAGAAGTTCTTGTCCTTGCGCAGATAGGAAAAGTACAGCTTGAGCACAATAGCGAATAACTATAGCAATGGACTTTAAGCATACTAAAGTTGTGTGATAATATATATACATGATTATTCTAACAATGGGTCAAATGCAGAGGACAAATTTGGCCACACCTAGTGTGTGTGTGTGTGTGTGTGACTATCATTGGTACTTTAACTTTAACTTAAGATGATTTTAGGTTGTCCTGAAGGATTTGGAGGTAATCCTCCTTTTTTCATTGTCCCATTTAAAGCACCAGTTCCATTGGCAGCAAAACAGGCTCAGAGCATAACACTACCACCACCATGCTTGACGGTAGGAATGCTGTTCCTGGGTTTAAAGGCCTCACCTTTTCTCCTCCAAACATATTGCTGGGTATTGTGGCCAAACAGCTCCATTTTTCTTTCATCTGACATCACATGGACAAAGATAAGACCTTCTGGAGGAAAGTTCTGTGGTTGAGATTAGGTAGGTGAAGTACGTACGGGATCGTGATTGAGACGCACCCTTACCCGTGCTACGACCGCTTAGAAAAAAGTTTTATGAGGCCGTCCTTCAAGCCGTTGAATATACTTACTTTGTCAGGCTTCGCGAAAAGACTTGAATCTCCAATTGGCTCTCTGCCATCATCCTCTGCTGGAGTGTTTACACACACACTGCCTCTCCACTTAATCCAGCCTTCAGGATGCCCACTTCCCTCTCTTACGTCTCAGCACGGTTAAAGAGAAGTGAAGGGAGAAAGAGACAGAGAGAGAGAGAGAGAAGAAACATAAGTGCTTCTTGCAACACACCTAAATGTGGGATTTTGATATTCTCCTCTGGTCTCATTTACCTCCCTCATGATTCTCCCACTCCCGAGACCACATCCTCCATGTGTTCTCCGCTCACTCAAGCGTTGGCCAATCAGCGTTGATCCAACGCAGCCTGTGGCGTGCATTTGTTGACGCTTAGCGTTTACACCCGACGTATCGCGGCATGTCACCGTCACTGAGATGTTGGCGGGTGTCAGGTTCAAACACTGATGACATTTATTAAACGGGACAAGAAGCAAGGAATTAAACAGAGACCGAATTAAATGTGGCTCAACTTGAGGAGAAACGTCTGGTCGGTACTCTTGTGCAGTTTCCAGCACGCTCTGACGAAAAAAGGTTTACGTCTTCCCTGTTTACACAACAACAGCTGTTTCTAAAGCAGTGGTTCTTATCAATCAATCAATCAATGTTTATTTATATAGCCCTAAATCACAAGTGTCTCAAAGGGCTGTACAAGCCACAACGACATCCTCGGTACAGAGCCCACATACGGGCAAGGAAAAACTCACCCCAGTGGGACGTCGGTGAATGACTATGAGAAACCTTGGAGAGGACCGCATATGTGGGTAACCCCCGCCCCCCCTCTAGGGGAGACCGAAAGCAATGGATGTCGAGTGGGTCTGACATAACATTGCGAAAGTCCAGTCCACAGTGGATCCAACACATCAGCGAGAGTCCAGTCCACAGCGGGGCCAGCAGGAAACCATCCCGAGCGGAGACGGGTCAGCAGCGCAGAGATGTCCCCAACCGATGCACAGGCTAGTGGTCCACCCGGGGTCCCGACTCTGGACAGCCAGCACTTCATCCATGGCCACCGGACCTATGCAACTCCCCCTCGCAAGGGACAGGGGAGAAGAGGAGAGAAGAAAAGAAACGGCAGATCAACTGGTCTAAAAAAGGGGGGTCTATTTAAAGGCTAGATTATACAAATGAGTTTTAAGATGGGACTTAAATGCTTCTACTGAGGTAGCATCTCTAACTGTTACCGGGAGGGCATTCCAGAGTACTGGAGCCTGAATAGAAAACGCTCTATAGCCCGCAGACTTTTTTTTGGCTCTGGGAATCACTAATAAGCCAGAGTTCTTTGAACGCAGATTTCTTGTCGGGACATATGGTACAATACAATCGGCGAGATAGGC
This sequence comes from Entelurus aequoreus, assembly GCF_033978785.1. Classification (NCBI taxonomy): domain Eukaryota; kingdom Metazoa; phylum Chordata; class Actinopteri; order Syngnathiformes; family Syngnathidae; genus Entelurus; species Entelurus aequoreus. Next base: position 78,659,930 of record NC_084736.1, on the reverse strand, counting down.
TGGAGCTAAACCGTGTAGTATTTTATACGTAAGTAGTAAAACCTTAAAGTCGCATCTTAAGTGCACAGGAAGCCAGTGCAGGTGAGCCAGTATAGGCTTAACCTGGGTTCCTTTAAACCCTAGGGGTTCGGTGAGTCGGGCTCAGGGGTTCAGCGACACACCCGACTCATCGTGTAAATAAAAACTTCTCCCTATCTGCGTATTACGGATACGGCAACAGCAGAAGTCAGACTGATTTGCAGGTGTGTAATTTGTTGTGAGTTTATGCACTGTGTTGGTTTTGTTCTTTGAACAAGGTGATGTTCATGCACGGTTCATTTTGTGCACCAGTAATAAAACATGGTAACACTTTAGTATGGGGAACTTATTCACCATTAATTAGTTGCTTATTAACATGCAAATTAGTAACATATTGGCTCTTAACTAGTCATTATTAAGTACTTATTAATGCCTTATTCGGCATGGCTTTATTATAACCCTAACCCTGGCCCTAACCCTCTAACCCTAACCCTAACCAAAAAACTCTAAATTAAGTCTTTGTTACTTAGAATATGTTCCCCTTACTAAAGTGTTATCAAATTACATATACCTTTGTCTTGAATTTTAAAAAAATAAAAAAATGTATTTTTCATTAAAGAAGGGTTCGGTGAATGCGCATATGAAACTGGTGGGGTTTGGTACCTCCAACAAGGTTAAGAACCACTGTTCTAAAGGAATTGGGGGTATGTAAACAGCCATTGTTTTCGGTCACATTAACACAAAAGAAAAAGATGCTTGGGCTGGTCCTGGATCGAGCTTGGGCAAGTCTTGGATCACAATAGATCACCCCTCCCGTCTCCTCCCAATCGTACACAGCGGAATTTTCCAAGCCTTTGGCTTGGTGCAACAAAGACAGCTTTCATCTGTTCACTAGGAACTCTGAGAACGGAAAGTTTTTTGATCATTTACATACAATTTTTCTGACAGCGGGATTCGTTTCCCTCATTTTCTTTTTAAATGGGCAATCAATAAATAACTTTGTTTTCAATGTGTGCACTCAAGTACATGCAAGGACACACAAACTTCCCAACCAATCCAACGTTTGTGAGGAAGACGTGCAGTAGGAAGGGGATTCATATGGCTCAATTCATCGCGGTTTACCTGACACACGAAACGTGACGAATATGGAGCATGCACTATCCACCTTAGCCGCCAGATGGCAGTATAGTCTTGAATATCTTAAAATGGCTTTTTGTGGGAGTTCTAACTTTGACCACAGTGCCAGTTACTATGTAGTAGGGTTTTGGTATAGTACTGCAATACCAGGACTAGTAGACTAAAAAACTCCTTTGTCCCACACGCCATCAGACTGTACAACTCTTCTCTGGCGGGGAGGGGGCGGGTACTAGGATGACAGAGGATGCAAAACAATAACAGTGCAATACTTTTTCATAACATGGTCACTACTGCCTAGTTTCTCTAGGAAATTAATTGAGCTCAAATATAGCTACAAAAGAGGCATAATGATGCAATATGTTAGCTAGTCTAAATAGCATGTTAGCATCGATTAGTTTGCAGTCATGCATTGACCAAATGTACCTGATTAGCACTCCAACAAGTCAATAACATCAACAAAACTCACCTTTGTGCATTCACACACAGTATATAACGTTTGGTGGACAAAATGAGACAAAGAAGGTGTGGCATGAAACACGTCTGTCTGGGGCAGGATCGGAGAAAGTTGTTGAAAGTTACAGCGCTTTGAGTCTCTTGAGAAAAAGCGCTATATAAATATAATTCACACTTCACTTACATGTAAACAAACTATGGTAAGTTCAAGGACCGCTGAAATTAGTAAGACAAAACAGCGTTTGCCAAATACTGTCATCAGTGAAGCATGTTTAATATAAACTGTGGGATTTCTAACACTTAAGAAGGTTTGTGTCATGTTTGTCCACCTACAGAAAATATATTTAAATTTTTTTTTTTTTTTTTTCCGTCATCTTTTTCCATTTTCACACATTTTTTGAAAAAAGCCTCCAGGGAGCTACTGGGCAACGCTAAAGATGAGGCTCTAGAGCCACGAATTGCCGACACCCCGAACTAGACAAACCAGCTTTGGGGGCGGTATAGCTCGGTTGGTAGAGCGGCCGTGCCAGCAACTTGAGGGTTCCAGGTTCGATCCCTGCTTCCGCCATCCTAGTCACTGCCGCCGTGTCCGTGGGCAAGACACTTTACACCACCTGCTCCCAGTGCCACCCACACTGGTTTAAATGTAACTCAGATATTGGGTTTCACTATGTAAAAGCGCTTTGAGTCACTAGAGAAAAAAGCGCTATGTAAATATGTGGAGGTTGGAAATAAAAAATAAAAAAATGTTTTTTAATTGTTTTAATTTTTATTATTATTATTTTATTTTATTTTATTTGTTTTATTAAATTAACATACACACAATATATACATTATATATCAATATAGATCAATACAGTCTGCAACAACGTCTCTCCTCCTGGTTGCTGCTTATACAGAGCGTCAGGTGATTAGATAACAAGGCCCAGGTGGGCCATCTACGCACCTGTCGATGACTTCCAGGCCGGTCCTGGCACACCCCGCTCCGCTGCAGGCCCGCGGGCCACGCCCCCCTCCACAAAATATAATTCACTTCACTTCTTTGAGAATTTGTTGGATTACTCGACAGAAAATTAGTCATGTTCAAGAAAATGCAGCTTTTTCAATAATAATAATAATTAGGGATGTCCGATAATGGCTTTTTGCCGATATCCGATATTCCGATATTGACCAAACCCTTAATTACCGATACCGATATCAACCGATACCGATATATACAGTCGTGGAATTAACACATAATTATGCTTAATTTGGACAACCAAGTATGGTGAAGATAAGGTCCTTTTTAAAATAAAAAAAATAAGATAAATAAATTAAAAACATTTTATTGAATAAAAAAGAAAGTAAAACAACATAAAAACAGTTACATAGAAACTAGTAATTAATGAAAATGAGTCAAATTAACTGTTAAAGGTTAGTACTATTAGTGGACCAGCAGCACGCACAATCATGTGTGCTTACGGACTGTATCCCTTGCAGATTGTATTGATATATATTGATATATAATGTAGGAACCAGAATATTGATAACAGAAAGAAACAACCCTTTTGTGTGAATGAGTGTAAATAGGGGAGGGAGGTTTTTTTGGGTGGTGCACTAATTGTAAGTGTATCTTGTGTTTTTTATGTTGATTTAAAAAATAAATAAAAAAAATTAAAACGATACTGATAATAAAAAAAACGATACCGATAATTTCCGATATTACATTTTAAAGCAAAACATCTCTAATAATAATAATAATAATATATTTTATTTGTAAAAAGCACTTTACATTGAGTAAACAACTTTAAAGTGCTACAGGGTATTAAAAATAAATAAAAAAAAATTTAAAAAAAATTTAAAAAATAAAAACTAGAACAGTCAAATAGCTAAAACTAGTATGCATATATCTAAAAAAAAAAAAAAAAAAGCCTTTTTTTTTAAAAAAAGAAGGGTTTTTAAGCCTTTTTTAAAAGCATCCACAGTCTGTGGTGCCCTCAGGTGGTCAGGGAGAGCGTTCCACAGACTGGGAGCGGCAGAGCAGAAAGTCCGGTCTAAAGGAGAAGTTCCACTTTTTAAAAAAAGATTTGCCCGTCAATAATCTCCAGTACCTCTTTCTAGCATTTTTTTTTATTTTTACTATTTAGAATGCAGAATAAAAGATACGTTTGTGTTCTCGTCTCGCTCAGGGATGGTGAAAACTCCCGCTGAAAGATGCAGTTCCTTCTTTGTTGGAGGAGCAAACATCTTGAATCCCTTCCCTACTGTATCATTTTCATATTTATAAGCCTTTCATTTTTTGCAAAATGAATATGCGTCTATATCAAATCTGTAATAAGGTGTGAATTCCAGCTCGGAAAAAAGCCTTTCTGTACTTCCCATGGACTATTGGCATGAAGGAGGTCATGATCATTTAGACTGCAGAGATGTGATGAGATAACATCCCCAGTGATTTTTTAATTTGCAATTTTCTTGCTTGTGGCTTTTATTGTATTAGAAATGACATTTCAATTAAAGAGTGTCCTCTCTCTCCAGAAATGTCCTACTTACTCTAAATAATCTTCCAGTAGCGGGAATGTGTCCTATCCAAGAATGTGGAAACTGTGACACGACGTATTACGCGTTATCCCTCGGTATGCTTTAAACCAGATTCTTTTCTCAAGCTTTTCATTATTTTTTCAGAGGAAGATAGTTATGTTGCCCTGAATACGAAGACGTTGGAGAGCGGGAAGTGGTTTTAAAGCTATTTTATGAACATTGTTGCTTGGTGTTTGCAGCAACAAATACTACGTAACTTTTATTCTTTGCTTGAATAGTACGCACAACACTAGCCGTAAGTTTTTTTAAATCAGGGGTCACCAACGCGGTGCCCGCGGGCACCAGGTAGCCCGTAAGGACCAGATGAGTAGCCCGCTGGCCTGTTCTAAAAATAGCTCAAATAGCAGCACTTACCAGTGAGCTGCCTCTATTTTTTACATTTTATTTATTTACTAGCAAGCTGGTCTCGCTTTGCCCGACATTTTTAATTCTAAGAGAGACAAAACTCAAGTAGAATTTGAAAATCCAAGAAAATATTTTAAAGACTTGGTCTTCACTTGTTTAAATAAATTCATTAATTGTTTTACTTTGCTTCTTATAACTTTCAGAAAGACAATTTTAGAGAAAAAATGCAACCTTAAAAATGATTTTAGGATTTTTGAACACATATACCTTTTTACCTTTTAAATTCCTTCCTCTTCTTTCCTGACAATTTAAATGAATGTTCAAGTACATTCATTTTTTTTATTGTAAAGAATAATAAATACATTTTTATTTAATTCTTCATTTTAGCTTCTGTTTTTTCGACGAAGAATATTTGTGAAGTATTTCTTCAAACTTATTATGATTAAAATTAAAAAAAAATATTCTGGCAAATCTAGAAAATCTGTAGAATAAAATTTAAATCTTATTTCAAAGTCTTTTGAATTTCTTGTAAAATTTTTGTTCTGGAAAATCTAGAAGAAATAATGATTTGTCTTTGTTAGAAATATAGCTTGGTCCAATTTGTCATATATTCCAACAAAGTGCAGATTGGATTTTAACCTATTTAAAACATGTAATCAAAATTCTAAAATTAATCTTAATCAGGAAAAATTACTAATGATGTTCCATAAATTATTTTTTTTAATTTTTTCAAAAAGATTCGAATTAGCTAGTTTTTCTCTTCTTTTTTTCAGTTGAATTTTGAATTTTAAAGAGTCGAAATTGAAGATAAACTATGTTTCAAAATTTAAATGTGATTTTTTTTCGTGTTTTTTCCTCTTTTAAACCGTTCAATTAAGTGTAAATATCATTAATTATTAATAATAACATAGAGTTAAAGGTAAATTGAGCATATTGGCTATTTCTGGCAATTTATTTAAGTGTGTATCAAACTGGTAGCCCTTCGCATTAATCAGTACCCAAGAAGTAGCTCTTGGTTTCAAACAGGTTGGTGACCCCTGTTTTAAATGATTGGCAGTTGCCAACGTTTTTAAATGTTAAAGTGCTTCGTCGATGTATTGTCGTGGAGATAAAAGTCACTGTGAATGTCCATTTCGCGTTCTCGACTCTCATTTTCAAGAGGATATAGTATCCGAGGTGGTTTAAAATACAAATCCGTGATCCACAATAGAAAAAGGAGAGTGTGTGGAATCCAATGAGCCAGTTTGTACCTAAGTTACGGTCAGAGCGAAAAAAGATACGTCTTGCACTGCACTCTAGTCCTACACTCTCATGTTCCTCATCCACAAATCTTTTCATCCTGGCTCAAATTAATGGGGTAATCATCACTTTCTCGGTCCGAAACGCTCTCGCTGCTGGTGTAAACAATGGGGAAATGTGAGGAGCCTTTCAACCTGTGACGTCACGCTACTTCCGGTACAGGCAAGGCTTTTTTTTTATCACTGACCAAAAGTTGCGAACTTTATCGTCGATGTTCTCTACTAAATCCTTTCAGCAAAAATATGGCAATATCGCGAAATGATCAAGTATGACACATAGAATAGATCTGCTATCCCTGTTTAAATAAAAAAAAATAATTTCAGTAGGCCTTTAAGAAACATATTAATTATTAATTTAGATCATTTATTTATTTTAGCACAACATACTTTCATGTTTTTGCAGTATATTTGGTTAGTACTTTTATTTATGTTAAATGAATAATCATCTTTGTGATTAACACGTGTTAATATCATTTGACAAATTTGCAAACTTAGTAGGTTAGATATAAATATTGAATACTATTAAAATCAAGAGTAAGATTACTAATTCAATGTTAATATCTGAGTGGGGTATGGAAAACGACACAGCACGACATGATGCAAAGAAAAAGGGGGGGCCCTTAAATTATGGAATGGATTAAGTAAAGAAGTTAAAAATTGTACTGACATGATCCAGTTTAAGAGGTTGTTTAAATTAATAGTGCTTACAAAGTACAAAGAAGAAGAATTATGAGAAAAACTTCCAACCTTATTGAAAATATTCTTCATCTCAGTATGTTAATAATGACTGAATTAATTAATTACATATTACAAACTGTTGTATATACTAATTCATAGATGTTATTTTATTATATAAAAAGGTCAGTAAATGATTTTATATAATTGTAAATGCTTTGAAGTGGGAAAGGGGTAGGATTAAATAAGCTTTGCCTCTTCCTACTCCTTTTCGGGCATGATGTAAATGAAATGATATGAAATTGTGTGATGTATTATGATGTAAATGTGTCCATGTTCGAAATAAACTAAAAGAAAGAAAGAAAGAAAAGTATTTAAAACAAGATAAGAAAGGGATACAATTTTGGAGATTCTTCATCTTTGCATTACAGTTTTATTTTTTTCCAAGAAAATCTTGAATATATGATTGAATGTGATTTTGGTTTTAATCTGTAACATGATTTCTTACATTTCGAAAACATTAGCCCTATTTCATATTTCATTAATTGCTAATTACACTACCGTTCAAAAGTTTGGGGTCACATTGAAATGTCCTTATTTTTGAAGGAAAAGCACTGTACTTTTCAATGAAGATAACTTTAAACTAGTCTTAACTTGAAAGAAATACACTCTATACATTGCTAATGTGGTAAATGACTATTCTAGCTGTAAATGTCTGGTTTTTGGTGCAATATCTACATAGGTGTATAGAGGCCCAATTCCAGCAACTATCACTCCAGTGTTCTAATGGTACAATGTGTTTGCTCATTGGCTCAGACGGCTAATTGATGATTAGAAAACCCTTGTGCAATCATGTTCACACATCTGAAAACAGTTCAGCTCGTTACAGAAGCTACAAAACTGACCTCCCTTTGAGCAGATTGAGTTTCTGGAGCATCACATTTGTGGGGTCAATTAAACGCTCAAAATGGCCAGAAAAAAAATAACTTTCATCTGACCCTCGACAGTCTATTCTTGTTCTCAGAAATGAAGGCTATTCCACAAAATTGTTTGGGTGACCCCAAACTTTTGAACGGTAGTGTATATCACAAACTTTAAAAAATAACTGCAGCTTCTTGCAATTCGGATTTGACTGTTAATTGGAAAGCCCTAATATTTAATTATTATTATGTATACTATATAGTTATTATTATATATAATATTTAATTTATTTTTCATATTTATGTTATTTATTTAAATTTTACTTTTATTATATATTGACCATAATAAATGTGGTATAAATGGTCTGTATTTGTCTTGTGATTTGTCTTAAATAATAACAATAGTAATAATATTTTTGACTGACAAAAAAATTGCCAATAATAAATTATTGGTATCGATATCGGTTTTGATGAAAATGCAAGAAAAAGTATCGGTATCGTGTCGAATCCTAAAAGTGTGGTATCGCCCATCCCTAGGTCTTACCACAATGTAGCCGCACCCTTCACACATTCATTAGTTATAAAGCTGCTCATTTAGAGCTTATTGCGATTGGATTGTCCTTGCCTCAACATTCGGCGTGGAAGCCATTGCCAGCACAATTAACTTTGATAACGCAGCCCCGGTTGAATATACTGCAGCTGAATTGGCTCGACAAGAGTGCGCTGATAAGCAGTTTCGCCGCTTTTTGAGTGGCAAAAGCGTTTATTATCGCTGACTTTTATTATTGCTGAGAGTGAAAGGGGGGGGGGGGGGGGGACGGAACCTTCCTGCACAACCCCGCAGTCAGAGGTTATTAAAATGTGTATGTTAGGCAGACACACTCGCATATAGACTAGCACAGGGGTCACCAACGTGGTGCCCGCGGGCACCAGGTAGCCCGTAAGGACCAGATGAGTAGCCCGCTGGCCTGTTCTAAAAATAGCTCAAATAGCAGCACTTACCAGTGAGCTGCCTCTATTTTTTAAATTGTATTTATTTACTAGCAAGCTGGTCTCGCATTGCCTGACATTTTTAAATCTAAGAGAGACAAAACTCAAATAGAATTTGAAAATCCAAGAAAATATTTTAAAGACTTGGTCTTCACTTGTTTAAATACATTCATACATTTTTTTTTTACTTTGCTTCTTATAACTTTTAGAAAGACAATTTTAGAGAAAAAATACAACCTTAAAAATGATTTTAGGATTTTTACCTTTTAAATTCCTTCCTCTTCTTTCCTGACAATTTAAATCAATGTTCAAGTAAAAAAAAATTTATTGTAAAGAATAATAAATCAATTTTGATTTAATTCTTCATTTTAGCTTCTGTTTTTTCGACGAAGAATATTTGTGAAATATTTCTTCAAACTTATTATGATTAAAATTCCAAAAAAAAATTCTGGCAAATCTAGAAAATCTGTAGAATCAAATTTAAATCTTATTTCAAAGTCTTTTGAATTTATTTCAAAATTTTTGTTCTGGAAAATCTAGAAGAAATAATGATTTGTCTTTGTTAGAAATATAGCTTGGTCCAATTTGTTATATATTCTAACAAAGTGTAGATTGGATTTTAACCTATTTAAAACATGTCATCAAAATTCTAAAATTAATCTTAATCAGGAAAAATTACTAATGATGTTCCATAAATTATTTTTTTAATTTTTTCAAAAAGATTCCAATTAGCTAGTTTTTGTCTTCTTTTTTTCGGTTGAATTTTGAATTTTAAAGAGTCGAAATTGAAGATAAACTATGTTTCAAAATTTAATTGTCATTTTTTTCATGTTTTCTCCTCTTTTAAACCGTTCAATTAAGTGTAAATATCATTAATTATTAATAATAACATAGAGTTAAAGGTAAATTGAGCAAATTGGCTATTTCTGGCAATTTATTGAAGTGTGTATCAAACTGGTAGCCCTTCACATTAATCAGTACCCAAGAAGTAGCTCTTGGTTTCAAAAAGGTTGGTGACCCCTGGACTAGCAGGATTTTGGAGTTTGATTACTATTTAGTGATCTACTTACATGCTGTTTATTGGAATGAACAGAATTATTCAAACTTGAAGGATTTGATTTGAAGTGTAATGTGTGTCCATGTATTGTTGTCATGATCTGTGGTCTGGATCATGTTTTTGTTATTTTCTGTTAGATTCAAGACTCCAATAGTTCCTGTTTTTGTACATCCTTGTTTGTTTTAGTTTCCATGGCGACTGATTAGTTTCACCTGCCTCATGCACCTGCTCTAATCAAGAGACTATTATTTAAGCCTGCAACTGAAATCTAAGTAAGATGAAATATCTCAAATAAGGGTGATGTTTGCTTATTTTCTGTCTGATAAGATAATTGTTCTCACTAAGCAGATTTTATGTTCGAGTGTTTTACTTGTTTTAAGTGTTTTGGTCCTAAATGATCTCAGTAAGATATTACAGCTTGTTGCTGAGATTTGATGACCTATATTGAGTAAAACATGCTTGAAACTAGAATATCAACTGTTGCAAAGCTGTGTCATCAACACTCACAAGTAGAGATGTCCGATAATATCGGCCTGCCGATATTATCGGACGATATATGCGTTAAAATGTAATATCGGAAATTATCGGTATCGTTTTTTTTATTATCGGTATCGTTTTTTTTTGTTTTTGTTTTTTGTTTTTCTTTTTTTTTAATTAAATCAACATAAAAAACACAAGACACACTTACAATTAGTGCACCAACCCAAAAAACCTCCCTCCCCCATTTACACTCATTCACACAAAAGGGTTGTGTCTTTCTGTTATTAATATTCTGCTTCCTACATTATATATCAATATATATCAATACAGTCTGCAAGGGATACAGTCCGTAAGCACACATGATTGTGCGTGCTGCTGGTCCACTAATAGTACTAACCTTTAACAGTTAATTTGACTCATTTTCATTCATTACTAGTTTCTATGTAACTGTTTTTATATTGTTTTACTTTCTTTTTTATTCAAGAAAATGTTTTTAATTTAGTTATCTTATTTTATATATTTTTTTAAAAAGTACCTTATCTTCACCATACCTGGTTGTCCAAATTAGGCATAATAATGTGTTAATTCCACGACTGCATATATCGGTTGATATCGGTATCGGTTGATATCAGTATCGGTAATTAAAGAGTTGGACAATATCGGAATATCGGATATCGGCAAAAAGCCATTATCGGACATCCCTAGTTTTTAGTATAAGTTTGCTGGTTTCAAGAAATGTAATGCCGAGCGCATATCATTATGTCAAGATAATGGCACTAGCATTTACTAACTTAAGAATATTTTTCAACATATTGAGCAAAAAGGTCTACATTTTTCTTTATACCAAGAAAAGTGCACTTGTTATTAGTGAGAATATACTTATTTTAAGGTATTTTTGGGTTTATTGAGGTTAGCTAATTTTACTTGTTTTGGAAAGTCTTGACAAGCCAAATTTTCTTCTTCTATTGGCAGATAATTTTGCTTAGTCCAAATAAAATACCCCTCATTTTTGTATTTTTTGTTCTTGTTTTTGAACACTGACTTTTTGCAGTGTGGTGTAAAGGTTTCGACACCACAACTGGTTCACTGCAAAAAGTCAGTGTTCAAAAACAAGAACAAAAAATACAAAAATGAGGGGTATTTTATTTGAACTAAGCAAAATTATCTGCCAATAGAACAAGAACATTCGGCTTGTCAAGACTTTCCAAAACAAGTAAAATTAGCTAACCTCAATGAACCCAAAAATACCTTAAAATAAGTATATTCTCACTAATAACAAGTGCACTTTTCTTGTTAGAAAAAAAAGAGACCCTTTTGCTCAATAAGTTGAAAAATATTCTTAAATGAAGTAAATGCTAGTGCCATTATCTTGACATAATGATATGCGCTCGGCATCATGATTTTTTTTTTCATGCTTGAAGTAACAAATGATTACTTTAAAAAAGTAGTTTTATACTTGTGAGTGTTGATGACACAGCTTTGCAACAGTTGATATTTTAGTTTCAAGCATGTTTTACTCAATATAGGTCAGGGGTCACCAACCTTTTTGAAAGCAAGAGCTACTTCTTGGGTACTGATTAATGCGAAGGGCTACCAGTTTGATACACACTTAAATAAATTGCCAGAAATAGCCAATTTGCTCAATTTACCTTTAACTCTATGTTATTATTAATAATTAATGATATTTACACTTAATTGAACGGTTTAAAAGAGGAGAAAACACGAAAAAAATGACAATTAAATTTTGAAACATAGTTTATCTTCAATTTCGACTCTTTAAAATTCAAAATTCTACCGAAAAAAAGAAGAGAAAAACTAGCTAATTTGAATCTTTTTGAAAAAACTTAAAAAATAATTTATGGAACCTCATTAGTATTTTTTCCTGATTAAGATTACTTTTAGAATTGTGATGACATGTTTTAAATAGCTTAAAATCCAATCTACACTTTGTTAGAATATATAACAAATTGGACCAAGCTATATTTCTAACAAAGACAAATCATTATTTCTTCTAGATTTTCCAGAACAAAAATTTTAAAAGAAATTCAAAAGACTTTGAAATAAGATTTAAATTTGATTCAACAGATTTTCTAGATTTTCCAGAATAATTGTATTTTTTTTTAATCATAATACGTTTGAAGAAATATTTCACAAATATTCTTCGTCGAAAAAACAGAAGCTAAAATGAAGAATTAAATTAAAATGTCTTTATTATTCTTTACAATAAAAAAAATAAATTACTTGAACATTGATTTAAATTGTCAGGAAAGAAGAGGAAGGAATTTAAAAGGTAAAAAGGTATATGTGTTTAAAAATCCTAAAATCCTTTTTAAGGTTGTATTTTTTCTCTAAAATTGTCTTTCTGAAAGTTATAAGAAGCAAAGTTTTAAAAAATGATGAATTTATTTAAACAAGTGAAGACCAAGTCTTTAAAATATTTTCTTGGATTTTCAAATTCTATTTGAGTTTTGTCTCTCTTAGAATTAAAAATGTCGGGCAAAGCGAGACCAGCTTGCTAGTAAATAAATACAATTTAAAAAATAGAGGCAGCTCACTGGTAAGTGCTGCTATTTGAGCTATTTTTAAGAACAGGCCAGCGGGCTACTCATCTGGTCCTTACGGGCTACCTGGTGCCCGCGGGCACCGCATTGGTGACCCCTGATATAGGTCATCAAATCTCAGCAACAAGCTGTAATATCTTACTCAGATCATTTAGGACCAAAACCCTTAAAACAAGTAAAACACTCTAACATAAAATCTGCTTAGTGAGAAGAATGATCTTATCAGACAGAAAATAAGCAAATATCACCCTTATTTGAGATATTTCATCTTACTTAGATTTCACTTTTTGCAGTGTTGGTTTTCGGACAGCATTTGTGTCAAGAAATTGGGGGTCTTTTTTAACGTTAATTTAAATCATGCACCTGTGATGAGGTGGCGACTCCCCCCGCCACCCCGAGAGGGAGGGGATAAGCGGTAGAAAATGTATGGATGGATGCATAAATTATGCACAAAAGTCATTTACTTAATTAAAAGTTGCACAAGTTTGTTTTATTCCAAATGTTGGCTGCATATTTCTGCTCATTCTCGGCCAATCTGCTCAGGGACGTTGAGTTTGTTGGCATCTTTTACTTGTGCAAACACACAAAAGCAAATATTCAGAGTGGAGCGATGAAGCCACGTAACACGTTTTTTTGGGGTATTCCAATATATTATTCTTCCAGAATAAGTTGGCCGTGGTTTCTCACCAACAACCGAGACAATGAAGACCATTAATTGCTAGCTCAAACTGAACAGTTTTTCTTTCCTTCTCTCAGCAGGTTGCCAGGTTGTCCTTTTCTGATCCCCTGCTTGATTGAGCGCTCCTTCCATCCACCGCGCGACACCTCCACCGAATGGGAGTTTGCATCGGAGCAATGGGCGGGGTGGAGGTCCTGCTCCTGGTCTTCCTGTTCGGATCGGAAACTTCACTGGCTCTCAATTGGAACCCGGTGCCACGCAAGACCGTGCGATATCAGGGTAAGTGTGATCGTGAGACATTATCGTACTTCAAGGCACATTTAAACTTTGCTATGTATTAGGGCTGGGGCGATATATCGATATACTGGATGTATCGCGGGTTTGTCTCTGTGCGATATAGAAAATGACTATATGGTGATATTGGAGTATACGCTCTCACGCAGTTGCTTTTAGCTGCGGGCATTACACTACAGGCTCTTCTCACTCTTTCTCGTCTCTCCTTCTCACAGAGACATAAAACAAGTGCACCTTCTTACCAGTGTTGGGTTAGTTACTGAAAACCAGTAACTAGATAGCAGGCCTGGCCCTAACCAATCTGGCGCCCTAGGCAAGATTTTAGGTGGCGCCCCCCCCCACATCGGCATTGAAGTGTATATACTCACAAGAAACCGAATAGCTTTGTCTTTGACCTTTTTTTTTTACTTAAAGAAAGCAAATTAACATATTATATGAGAATGTTATGTTATGATTATCTTTAACCGAATCACAGCAGTGCTCAAATTAAAAAACAGCATTCCCTCTCATGTGATATTGCTTAATTAACATTAATGATGTGCACTTTAACAACTAGGCTTACAACTTTACCTAATATATAAAGGGGTAGAAAAGTGACTATTACCTGCAGGGCAAACATTAGCTAACTAGAAGGCAATAATAATGTAAACAAAAAACACCTGCTTAAAAGATCTAATACAAATGTCCCTGAGGAATGTAAGGTGGGAGTACTGTAATTACCTAACGTTACATTATTATTTTCCATTACAATTTAGCCCCCTCCACAATATTAACCCGACGTTAAAACAGAACTAGCTATTTATTGATTAGCAATTGCCGAATCATGTAACATTAGCTAAATGCTAAAAAGCCAGGTTACTATCACATTCTGTAACAGACAAATAATTCCATGTAGGCTAACGTTACCTACCTGCTACCTCTGTCTTTTTCTCGTTTCTCCTCCTCTTCTTTTCTATTTTTTCTTCCCTGGGCACCTGACAGTTTTGGCCGTTTTGACATCTTGTGTTGATTTTTTGATGTGGTGACGTCGTAATGTTGTAACAAATAATATTTATATTAAATAGTCTTTACTTTGCATTTTAATTAACTTGGGATTATTTTTTTGTATTTTTTTTTTTTTTTCTCCAACATTTGTGGCACTGGCTTGGTGCCCCCTGATGGACGGCGCCCTTAGCATTTGCCTATACGGCCTATGCCACGGGCCGGCCCTGACTAGATACAGTTACTAGTTACTAACTCAGTTACTTACACCAAAAAGTAATGCGTTACTGTGAAAAGTAACTATTTAGTTACTTCTTTTTTTCTTTTTTCTTTTTAAAGCTTCCATTAATGCCCTTTTATCCTTCATTTCAGTACTGTTATTCCACTGGAGAATAATACAATCTGTTGATCAACTTGACATGCATTTGCACCACTGAACTCTGCTAAGCAATGTGGTCTACACACAACACACAAAGACAAAGATATGTTTCAAAAGGGCCAATTTGTTTCAGGCCAGAACAAATTGACAAAACTGTTTTAAATAGCTGCAACATAACATACATAAGTAACAAACAGCATAATAACAACATAGCTGTAAGCAAGGAAGGCACACACGACATACACAAAGCCTAACCAGGCGGGTTTTTTTCTCTCAAGGAATTGTGAAATAAAATCATGTCTTCAGGAGATCAACACTGTACTGAAGCCCAGAACAATCTATACATTTCCCCAGTTTAGTTTACAGAAAAGACAAGATTGTCCTGGCCCACTAGATCCCTCTTTATGTTTGTGAACTTTATAGTCTATACATTTAGAGTGATGTGATAATCAAACACTCTAGAAGTCTAGAATGAAAGGGTTTATAAGAGAATTGACAGAGTGTGTGTACCTTCAATGCTGAATGATGAGCAGAGATAGAGTGTTTTCTTTAGCTTGCTTTTCATGTTTACGTGCTCACTGTCCAGGTACTTGGAACATATTTTCCGTGCCATTTGCTGTTTGACGCCGGTATCATGCTGATTAGCTGCCTGAAAGCGGGTGACTCCACTGTAGAAATAGCCTGCATGTCTTCTAGCACATACGCTGCAATGGCTCTATCAATGTTGTCCTGGCTAGCAGTCCCCCCGTTAAAATCCTTAGGTGGAGCTGAAGTGGCATCGGAGTCTGTGTCTCTCTTTACTAGCTTCGTCGAAGCATGTTGCTTTTGTAGCTGTTTCAGCAGATTTTAATTGCTGTTTTGAGCAGTATTCCCGAGCGTGGTCACTGCTGCTGCTCACTGCTCCCCTCACCTCCCAGGGGGTGATCAAGGGTGATGGGTCAAATGCAGAGAATAATTTCGCCACACCTAGTGTGTGTGTGACAATCATTGGCACTTTAACTCTAAGTAGATGGGATCTTTGAATCAAGACACAACTTACATTTAACTAAAATGTTCTTTTCTTTGTGCTCGACAAAAGAAAAGTAGTGGGAATGTCTCCATGTTAAGAAACTCGACTTCTGGTTTCGCCACGATGTCTTGTTAGTTGTTATGAGAGTAGCGGATGTGTGTGTGTGGCCCTTTAAGATATGACAGCATGTGAGGTGAGTGACGTCAGTGAGTGAGTGGGCGAGAGAGGTGAGGGAGCGCCAACAGTGAGTGCGTGCAGGTGCTCTAGCTTGGTGGATGGCTTACGTGCAAGACACCAATAAAGTCACAAAGTTGCAACAAACCGCCGGCCTCGTCATCCACCCTCGAGTCCGGAGCGGTAAAGTGAAGGTTGTTAGCCCCGAAGTACATAAGCCCTGGAGGAACCCCCCCCACACACACTCCAGTGTTTCCCACACATTCATTTATTCGTGGTGGCCCGCCACGAAAGAATTACGCCCGCCACAAATAAAAAATAAAAATCCAATTTTTGTTTTTGTTTGTTTTTTTGGTCCTGTCTAGCTCCTCAGGCAAATCATATAGTTGATGTAGATGCCCATATAAGATGTTCAGATTTACTTTACAAAAGAGAAGTGTAGGATACTTCTCTTGTTGCCTTATTTGTATTTGACCACTACTGTTTTCTGTTTATTTGTTACTGACTGTGGCAGGACACCTCTGCCTCTGTTTCACTTTATGTTGCTGGCAAATAATATGGTTGCAGTAGTAGGCTAAATTTAAATTATTTAGTATGCACTAATTAAAGGGGCAGAGCTTTAAGAGACATTTGAGCTTTTATATTTTATAAGATATATTTTTTGTAAGAACCACAATTAATAAATATATTTCAGTGAGTAACTTATTGTTCAAATCTGTATATAAATATGTACATAAAGTGTTGTAATTATATTGTAAAATGGATGGATGGATGGACGTTTAAATCAAAACTGTTATTATTAATTACTAAGTATACATTTTTTGAGCCTTTTTAGAGAAAATCATATCATTGTAGTAAATTATGCAAATTACTCGATGATGTCATGGTGACCACGCCCATAGCCACGCCCCCACCGCCACAGGTATCTTGGCAGTTTATGGGAAACACTGCACTCAGATCTTCAGTTTCTACCCGATGCTACATAAAAAAATAACGTAAAATAACGCAGTAACGCATCATGTAGTAATGGTAACCGAGTTACTGAATATAAAAAATAACGCGTTAGATTACTAGTTACCGCCGAAACTAACGGCGTTACAGTAACGCGTTAGCGAGTAGTAATACAAGAGAGAGAAAGATGCGAAACTGGCAACAGTATTCTTGGCCTTTTTGGATGTTTTTTTTTTTTCAGAGGGCCTTATAGACGGAGTAGATGACTACCATTGTGAGCCGTCTAGCACGAGCCATATTTTACAATTTAGAATGCACAAAAATGAGAAATATAAATGTATATAAACGTAGAGATTGTGTAATACAGGCAAAATTACCCCCCCAAAAAAGTGCAGTTCCCCTTTAAGATCCGTGGTCTAACCCACCCTCTGATTGATGGACTCGCTGATTAAGAAGTGTGTCCCGGACAAATGAGAGGCTGAGAAAAGAACCTTGAGGTGATGAAAATGATTGATTCATTTTGTGACAAGTCAAGGAGGATTCTCCATGATATTGATAACGGATGATGTCAGATTCATGCCGAGACTGACGCTGACCCTCAGTGAAATATGATGTCAGTCTAATCCTGCTGCTAAACTGCATTTGCACTCTTTTTATCTCTCTCTTCCACTGCAGCCATGCCTGGCTTTCTTTCTG
Source organism: Entelurus aequoreus (assembly GCF_033978785.1). Lineage (NCBI taxonomy): Eukaryota > Metazoa > Chordata > Actinopteri > Syngnathiformes > Syngnathidae > Entelurus > Entelurus aequoreus. The sequence continues at coordinate 78,642,256 of NC_084736.1, read as the reverse complement.
TCTTCAACAATGCCAATTGTTGCAGGCGGGTTTAGAAATAGTGCATGTTTTAATCCATCAAAGGGGAAGCGCCGCATTCTCTTACTCGGGGATTAGGGAGATACTTTTTTTTCTAACCTCGCTATCATCTATCGTACTTTTCATCTTATTTCTATCTCTTGCTCTCCATCCTCCCATTTTTTTACTGTTTATCTTTCTCCTATACTTATTTGTTGTGTCCTTATTGAATGACCTTAAAAATACTCCTATGACATTTTCACTGAGATCTCCAATATCAGAATACCTTTATTGTCGTTGTATGGAAACAACGAAATTGGACAGCAATCCGGCACAGTGCTTTTAAAACCAACCTACATAAAATAGTCTTAAGACAACAACAATAATAAAACAATTTAAAATTTAAAAACATGATAAAATGTTAAAAAAAAACATATTGCACAGTAGATCTTCATTAGAGGTAAGCAAGTTAATAAAGTGGTGAGTGTTCAGGTGCGTGCAACTGTTTTTCAGTCTATTTGTCCTTGCTTTGATGGTCTTATAGCGCCTCCCTGAGGGCAGGAGTTCAAGCCAGTGGTGACCTGGGTGGGATGAGTCCTTGAGGATGCTGTTCTGCAGCTCTCAAGTAGAATTGCATGCATGTATTGAGTGGGGGATATTTCACAACCTTCTTTTTCATACTGGTATCATCCGTCCACACCTTTTTACAACTATTACTGCATTACATTGTTTGAAACCATTTTTTAAAAAATGCATCTAAACACCTTAAACCGGTGGTTCTTAACCTTTTTGGAGGTACCGAACCCCACCAGTTTCATATGCGCATTTGAACCCTTCTTTAGTGAAAAATAAAAATAAAAACATTTTCAAATTCAAGACAAAGTTATATGTTTTTGGTAACACTTTAGTATGGGGAACATATTCTAAGTAACAAAGACTTAATTTAGAGTTATTTGGACACTAGGGGACATATTCTAAGTAACAAAGACTTAATTTTGTCATGTCTGTTGATCATGTTTTTGTTTTTAGCCCTAAAATATAAATAATGCAGGACACCATTGATTTTAATTATTTAATATTTTTGAGTCATCACAGTGAAAAGATAAATAAAATACCACTAAATATATTTGGGATCCAAAAGGTGCCCCACTCATAAAGTGATACATTTTTATTAGTTTTTTGTTTTTTTTACTTTCATCACTTAAGTTACGAGATCAACTTCAGATATTATCTGTCCATTTTACATTTGAGCTATTATTTTGTTTGTTTTATGCGCTTTTGTCAAAGAAAACTTTGTTTTTATTTGGCTACTACACAATATATGTAATATTTACCACATAAAACATTTTAAAGTGAAAATGTTGAACTAATTGGAGCTTTGAAAATAATTATAACATGGATTTTTTTGTCATTATTTTTTTTTTTGAGCAATGGCAAAAAAAAGAAAAATAAAGAAAGACAAAAGAAAAGAATGTGTCAACATTGCAACTTTTTCTCGTTAGATTTCACCTCATTCCACTTTTTTTTAATGTTCATTTTTATCTTTTGCAATAGCATTTCCAGGAAGTGTGGCGGGCCGGTAAACAATTAGCTGCGGGCCGCACTTTGGACACCCCTGATTTAGGACCAAAACCCTTAAAACAAGTAAAACACTCTAACACAAAATCTGCTTAGTGAGAAGAATTATCTTATCAGACAGAAAATAAGCAAATATCACCCTTATTTGAGATATTTCATCTTACTTAGATTTCAGTGTTTGCAGTGTAGTAACCATGTTCATGTTCATAGTTTCTGCCTTTGTGCTAGATTTGTTTTCATTCGTCAAGTTTGTTCTCCGCCTTTAGTTTTGAACCCCTTTTGTAGTTTAGAATTAAAAATAAATGATGTCCTTACCTTCACGCCATGTCCAGTCCAACTTTACTTGCATCTCGGGAAAACAAAACCCTCACAGTCCACGTTTTGACAATGGCACAGGTTTATGACAGTGTCGGCGTTGTTTATACGGCCACCCTTAGTGCGACGTGTAGATCTGGGGCCGTACTTATCAAGCTTCTTAGAGTGCCATTTTACACTTAAGTCCTGAGAATTTGCGAAATTTAGTCCTACTCTCAAGCTTAAGAATAAAAGCTTTTTATCAACGTTCTTAAGTCTAAGAATCACTCCTACTCTCCACGATATTTAAGAGACCTTCAGAGGTGTCTTAAGTGGTTAGGAGTTGCCAGCAGGGGATGGCACTGAGGCGAGAGAGACGTGCGCGAACGTTCAGGGAACGGAACAATGTTTTTTGTTTTTTTGGATGACGAGCAGCTGATCAAACGGTATCCTTTAGACAGAGCGGATATTATTTTTGTCACAGATTTAATACTTTTCGATTCCTTGTTAATTTCTGCATGTGTCTGCAGTGGGCTAGTATATATAGAGCCACCCACACCAGTTTCAAATTAGTTGCCTAATTAATGAATTGGAAAGAAAATGTTATGAGAGTAGCGTATGTGTGTGGCCGTGAGGTGAGTGACGTCAGTGAGTGTGTGGGCGAGAGAAGAGAGGGAGCGGTAGCGTGAGTGCCGGCGGGGACTAGTTTGTTTTGTATTATTTTGTAGTTTATTGTCAAAATATACACTCCCATTGTCCACTTAAATATTTCCAAGATATTTCTTTATTCTTAGACAACGGATTCCATTCCGTGATTGGTCATTTCTATAGACACAGAAATGACGTCACCTAAAATTCCGTTTACGGCACATAGTAATGTCGTAATTCAGCTCTGAGTGTGACACTTAAGATTCAGTCCCACACTTCGCTGAAAGTGTGAGTAAGACGCTTGATAACTAACTTTTAAGTGCAGCTTTCAGCGAAGAATTTATTTACTCTTAAGTCAACTCTTAGCAGACTTCTTAGGAGTCATTCTAAGAAGATTGATAAGTACGGTACACTACCGTTCAAAAGTTTGGGGTCACCCAAACAATTTTGTGGAATAGCCTTCATTTCTAAGAACAAGAATAGACTGTCGAGTTTCAGATGAAAGTTCTCTTTTTCTGGCCATTTTGAGCGTTTGATTGACCCCACGAATGTGATGCTCCAGAAACTCAATCTGCTCAAAGGAAGGTCCGTTTTGTAGCTTCTGTAACGAGCTAAACTGTTTTCAGATGCGTGAACATGATCTGAGCCAATGAGCAAACACATTGCACCATTAGAACACTGGAGTGATAGTTGCTGGAAATGGGCCTCTATACACCTATGTAGATATTGCACCAAAAACCAGACATTTGCAGCTAGAATAGTCATTTACCACATTAGCAATGTATAGAGTGTATTTCTTTAAAGTTAAGACTAGTTTAAAGTTATCTTCATTGAAAAGTACAGTGCTTTTCCTTCAAAAATAACGACATTTCAATGTGACCCCAAACTTTTGAACGGTAGTTTATACGCCTGGAGCGAGATTAATGTTATCGGCAAACGACGCTAGTGTGCATGCACCTGACTTGGAGTAGCTAAAAATGAATAAATAAACGACAGGGTTCCGGTTATATATAAAGGAGACGGTTAGTAACCGTCTGGAATTTTATCGCGGATTATCATTATGCCGTTGACCATGATATCTCTCGTCCATTAAGTAAAATGTCAAGGGCGGTCACGGCAAGTTGTCGCCGCAAATGTTGGTACATTTTTTAGGGCATTACGGCAAATGATGGCGGTCGTGGTTAAATCCGAGCCCTGCGTATGCCAGGAGCATCTTCCAAACTCTCCCTCCTCCCCACCTGGCATCCTTCCTTACAACAAGTGCTTCAAACAGACGGCATGGTTGCTCCGTTCTTTGATTCCCAACCTCAGTTTTATCTGCAACCCAAGAAACCCGAGGGGAGTCGGATCGCATCACCTCGCATCTATCGAATTTGTGATATGACACTTGAGTGCAGAGAGATTGATTTACGCAGGAAACAAGTGGCATTATCTGACTCCTCGCCGCTCGCTTTACGTGCGCACGGCTGGTCTGAAAGTGACTTGTATGGATGAGATTTTTTTAATTTTTTTTTTATTTTTTTTCCTTCACAGTGCACAGGGATGAGTAAGGGAGCGAGATGAACATTTGAAAAAACAAAGCTGCAAAAAAAAAAAAGAGTGAGAGGAAAAGAGTGTCGGGGGCGTTGCCAGATGGTGATGGAGTGGAAATATAATGGCAAGAAGGCATGAAAGTGAGACAGGTGGCGAGAAGAAGAAGGCGGTCGGTTAGACGCTGCCTTAAAAGGACAAAAAGTTACGCTAGATCAGGGGTAAACAAACTAGCGTCCAAGTCCCACATAAAAAAAAACGCGTTTTTTTATTTATTTTTTAAAATGTATTTATTATAATTTTTAAAAATCTGTCCTTTGTAATCCATTTTCTACCACTTGTTACTCTCGGGGTCTCTTAGCCGCTCAGGCTAATCATATTGTTTAAAAATGTTCCCATCGATAATGTGACATCATCGCGCTCTGAATATATATATATATATATATATATATATATATATATATATATATATATATATATATATATATATATATATATATATATATAGGGATGATGTTCGAAACCAGTTCTCCCGGTTGTTTGATAAGAAAAGAACCGTTCGATAAGAAAAGAACCGATTCCATGGACTCGAATCCCTTTTTGAGAACTGGTTCCCGTTATCGAGGCCACTATAGTAAAGAAAAAGAGTTGGTTCTTTATTCGAATCCCTGGGAACGAAACCCGTCTCACAGGAAATGCCCTGTGGGACATCACAGGAAATGACGTAGCTCAGTCTAATGACTGAGCTAAAAAGAAGACATGCTAATTTTTTGGAAGAAGAATTGTTGATTGATGACTGTGGCGTTCTTAGTGTCATGGTGTGTGTAGTTAGTATGTTCCAATAGCAGCAGAAGTGCACTTTTTGGAGAGCTGTATTATTTTGAGTTTTGTGCCCAAGGGACTGATTTTATTTAACACTATATTATTATTTATACACCTATAGTGATCACAGAGACAGATTGTTTTTGTGTTACTGTATATATTTGTTTTTCTGAAAAATCCCACTTAAAATACTTTGGGTAACAACAGTCAATATTTATTTATTTTATTTTTTTAGCGGGGTAACAGTCAATATTTATGTATTTACTTTATTTTATTTTTTTCTTACAAAATAAAAAAGGGCTTTTTTTAAACCAAATATTGTGTTTTTTTCCATATACAACAACCTATCTTGATTCGATAAGAGAATCGATAAGGAATCTGTTCGATAAGAGGATTCGATAATGGGCTCGAACTCGATAATTTCTTATCAAACATCATCCCTATATATATACTGTATATATATATACTTTTTATATATAAATATATATATATATATATATATATATATATATATATATAGGCTTGTAGGGATGAAATAGCCTCAGTGTTTTTTCCTGATCTAACGTGTATATATATATATATATATATATATATATATATATATATATATATATATATATATATATATATATATATATATATATATATATATATATATATATATATATATATATATATATATATATGTATATATATATATATATATGTATATATATATATATATATATATATATATATATATATATATATATATATATATATATATATATATATATATATATATATATATATATATATATATATATATATATATATATATTTATTTTTTAGGGCTGCAACTAACGATTAATTTAATAATCGCTTAATCTGTCGATTATTACTTCGATTGATCGATTAATAATCGGATAAAACAGACAAACTACATTTCTATCCTTTCCAGTATTTTATTGAAAAAAAACAGCATACTGGCACCATACTTATTTTGATTATTGTTTCTCAGCTGTTTGTACATGTTACAGTTTATAAATAAGGGTTTATTAAAAAAATAATAATAATAAAATAAAATTTTCAACAAAAAAAATCAAAAAAAAAATTGTCTCTGCGCATAGCATAGATCCAACGAATCGATGACTAAATTAATCGCCAACTATTTTTATAATCGATTTAATCGATTAGTTGTTGCAGCCCTAATATGTATATATATATATATATATATGTATATGTATATATGTATATATACATATATATATATGTATATATATATGTGTATACATATATATATGTATATATACATATATATGTGTACATATATATATATATATATATATATATATATATATATATATATATATATATATATATATATATATATATATATATATACATATATATATATATATATATATATATATATATATATATATATATGTATATATATGTGTATATATATACATATATTTATGTATATATATATATATATATCTACATATGTGTATATATATATATATATATATATATATATATATATATACATATATATATATATATATATATATATATATATATATATATATATGTATATATATGTGTATATATATACATATATTTATGTATATATATATATATATATCTACATATGTGTATATATATATGTATATATATATATATATATATATATATATATATATATATATATATATATATATATATATATATATATATATATATATATATGTAGATATGTAGATATATATGTATACATAGATACATATATATACTGTACATATATACATATATGTATGTATATATGTATGTATGTGGCCCCCCCGAGTCAAAAAGTTTGGGGACCTCTGCTCTAGAAAGTCATAAAGGATCACTCTCTTTCTCTCTCTTTCCATCTCTTCCTCACCATGTCTGTCCATCTAAGGATGCATCTTTGCACAGACGTGCAATATCCATGCTGTGTAGCTGCGTGCATGTAATCCCCTTTGTTATTATGACTGTTCTACTTAGGCTGGCACTATGAGGGATTTGGAGCTCTGGGCAGAGCACAAGGGGTGTGTACCAGTTATAGTGTGTATACCAGTTCTAGTGTGCATACCAGTTCTAGTGTGTATACCAGTTATATAGTGTGTACACCAGTTCTAGTGTGTACACCAGTTCTAGTGTGTAAGTGTGGGTTGAGTGATGGTGGAGTCCAAGCAGAGATGACTGCAGAGATAATATTCACTCCCTCCCTGCAATTACACAAGGAATACATGAGGTTGCAGCACAAAAAAAAAAGGATAAACATCCTCTTATGAGAGTCTCGTTGCCACGCTATCTAGATAGTCCACCGGGCCTTGTTTTTGTTTTTCTACTCTCTAAAAGTCATTTTCTGACATTTGGAATTTTGCAATCGCACGCCAGCTATTTTATTCTCATATTGTCACTTTTAACTGACAGTGCATGTGCTATCTTTAAATGACTTTTCACATTTTTCATCAACTTCTCTTCACACACAGCCTCCTTGTTTATTTTCATATTTACTCTCATTCTTTTATCGGGTTTATTTCCTGCCTTTGCACATTTTCAGTCATCTATTTTCAAATCAACTGTCTGGCAGTAACTAGAGATGTCCGATAATGGCTTTTTTGCCGATATCCGATATTCCGATAATGTCCAACTCTTAATTGCAGATACCGATATATACAGTCGTGGAATTAACACAGGGGTGTCCAAAGTGCGGCCATTAGCGGCCCGCGGGTAATTTTTTAACGGCCCCAAGGCACATTCTAAAAATACGATTTAAAAAAATAAAAAACATAAACAGTGGTATAAAATAGCAAACAGATGACAATAAAATGTTGCGATGTTGACTATAATAACACTAAGCTGTCATGAAGGCTGTTTCTTTCTTTAAAAAATAATAATGAATCAAAAACAATGTCATTATGAATTATTGACCTATTCAAGGCTCCAATTAGGTCACATTAAATATTCCACTTTGAGATATTTTTGGGGGAAAATGTTGCATATTTTGTGTTTGCCATATAAAAAACTACGTTTTTTTTTTTTTTTTTTAAAGAAGGGCCTAAAACGAACCAACAAGGAACATAATAAACAACGATAAAAGTTATAATTGACGGATAGATCTGAAGTTGATCTCGAGACTATTGTGTTAACAGTTTTTTTTTTTTAAAAGATTTATTTTTTAACACTTTACTGAGAGGACCCTTTTTTTTTAAGTCTCATTGCTCAAAAAATAATAAATTAAAATCAAAGTTGTTATGTTATGTTATGAGCTCCAATTATTATATAATCTGAAATGTTCCACTTTAAAATTTTATTGGGGGAAAATATTGCATATTTTGTGGGTTTTTTTCCATAAAAAGACTGGGTTTTCTTTGACAAAAAGGGCAAACAACTTAATTCTTAAAAAAAAAAAAAAAAAAACTTTGTATTGACAGATAGACCTAAAGTTGATCTAGATATTTAAACTTTGAATAATACTAATAATACTAAATAATGACACATTTTTTATATTTTTTTTAACCTAAACCCTTTGGGGTCCCCGGGATCAAGCCTGAGTGGAGGCCGAAATGTATATTTTTTTATACATATATTGTATTGGTTTTTAAAATTAAAAAAAATATCAAAATGGCCCCCGCTTGCTTTGATTTTTCAGTGTGCGGCCCCCAGTGGAAAAAGTTTGGACACCCCTGAGTGAACACATTATTATGCCTAATTTTGTTGTGATGCATTAAACAATGTAACAAGGTTTTCCAAAATAAATCAACTCAAGTTATGGGGAAAAAAAGTCATATTTATTATTGAAGTCACAAAGTGCATCATTTTTTTTAACATGCCTCAAAACAGCAGCTTGGAATTTGGGACATGCTCTCCCTGAGAGAGCATGAGGAGGTTGAGCTGGGCGGGGTTGAGGTGTTGGGGTTTAGGGGGCAGCTGGGGTGTTTGTTGTTGTCAGGTTCAAACACTGATGACATCTATTAAACAAGACAAGAAGCAAGGAATCATGCAGAGACAGAGTTCAATGGGGAGAACGCATGGAGCTGCACACTTAGTCACAGTCTCGCCCTACGCTCTAAAGCTCATCTCCCGCGTGCCTCTTATTTATTCAGGAGTTCCACAGTCAACATCGCTGAGGCCGCCTCTAAAAGGAGTGGTCACACATATATCATGCAAAGCTGGTCCAGGATGCACAATACGTGACGGAATGTGCTGGGGGCCTTGTCTCCGCTTCGTCTGCGTGCTGCGTTGAGGTCCTTGTTGAGGTGGGCGGGGTTGAGTTGGGGGAGTAGCGGGGGGTGTATATTGTAGCGTCCCGGAAGAGTTAGTGCTGCAAGGGGTTCTGGGTATTTGTTCTGTTGTGTTTATGTTGTGTTAGGGTGCGGATGTTCTCCCGAAATGTGTTTTGTCATGCTTGTTCGGTCTGGGTTCACAGTGTGGCGCATATTTGTAACAGTGTTAAAGTTGTTTATACGGCTACCCTCGGTGTGACCTGTATGGCTGTTGACCAAGTATGCCTTGCATTCACTTGTGTTTGTGTAAAAAGCCGTAGATATTATGTGACTGGGCCGGCACACAATTGCAGTCCTTTTAATAATAATAATAATAGATTTTATTTTGAAAAAGCACTTTACATTGAGTAAACAACCTCAAAGTGCTACAGAGTATTAAAAAATAAAATAAAATAAATAAAAAGATAATAAAAAATGTTTTAAAAATCTAAACTAGAGCAGCCAAATAGCTAAAACTAGTATGCATATATCTAAAAAAAGGGCTTTTTTTAAAAAAAATAAGGGTTTTTAATAGGGATGTCCGATAATATCGGCCTGCCGATATTATCGGCCGATAAATGCGTTAAAATGTAATATCGGAAATTATCGGTATCGTTTTTTTTATTATCTGTATCGTTTTTTTTTATTTTTTTTTTTAAATTTTATTAAATCAACATAAAAAACACAAGATACACTTACAATTAGTGCACCAACCCAAAAAACCTCCCTCCCCCCATTTCTTTATGTTATCAATATTCTGGTTCCTACATTATATATCAATATATATCAATACAGTCTGCAAGGGATACAGTCCGTAAGCACACATGATTGTGCGTGCTGCTGCTCCACTAATAGTACTAACCTTTAACAGTTAATTTTACTCATTTTCATTAATTACTAGTTTCTATGTAACTGTTTTTATATTGTTTTACTTTCTTTTTTATTCAAGAAAATGTTTTTAATTTAGTTATTTTATTATTATTTTTAAAAAGTACCTTATCTTCACCATACATGGTTGTCCAAATTAGGCATACTAATGTGTTAATTCCACGACTGCATATATCGGTTGATATCGGTATCGGTAATTAAAGAGTTGGACAATATCGGAATATCGGATATCGGCAAAAAGCCATTATCGGACATCCCTAATAATAATAATATATTTTATTTTGAAAAAGCACTTTACATTGAGTAAACAACCTCAAAGAGCTACAGTGTATTAAAAAAAAATAAAAATAAAATAAAATTATAATAAAAAAATTTAAAAAAATAAAAACTAGAACAGCCAAATAGCTAAAACTAGTATGCATATATCTAAAAAAAAAAAAAAAGGGCTTTTTTTTTTTTTAAAAGAAGGGTTTTTAATAGGGATAAATGCGTTAAAATGTAATATCGGAAATTATCGGTATCGTTTTTTTTATTATCTGTATCAGGTTTTTTTTTTTTTTTAAATTATTAAATCAACATAAAAAACACAAGATACACTTACAATTAGTGCACCAACCCAAAAAACCTCCCTCCCCCCATTTCTTTCTGTTATCAATATTCTGGTTCCTACATTATATATCAATATATATCAATACAGTCTGCAAGGGATACAGTCCGTAAGCACACATGATTGTGCGTGCTGCTGGTCCACTAATAGTACTAACCTTTAACAGTTAATTTTACTCATTTTCATTAATTACTAGTTTCTATGTAACTGTTTTTAAATTGTTTTATTTTCTTTTTTATTCAAGAAAATGTTTTTAATTTAGTTATATTATTATTATTTTTTTTTTTTAAAGTACCTTATCTTCACCATACCTGGTTGTCCAAATTAGGCATAATAATGTGTTAATTCCACGACTGCATATATCGGTTGATATCGGTATCGGTAATTAAGAGTTGGACAATATCGGAATATCGAATATCGGCAAAAAGCCATTATCGGACATCCCTAATAATAATAATATATTTTATTTTGAAAAAGCACTTTACATTGAGTAAACAACCTCAAAGAGCTACAGTGTATTAAAAATAATAATAATAAAATTATAATAAAACAATTAAAAAAAATAAAAACTAGAACAGCCAAATAGCTAAAACTAGTATGCATATATCTAAAAAAAAAAGGGCTTTTTTTTTTTTTTTTTAAAAGAAGGGTTTTTAATAGGGATAAATGCGTTAAAATGTAATATCGGAAATTATCGGTATCGTTTTTTTATCGGAAATTATCGGTATCGTTTTTTTTATTATCTGTATCGGGTTTTTTGTTTTTTTTAAATTATTAAATCAACATAAAAAACACAAGATACACTTACAATTAGTGCACCAACCCAAAAAACCTCCCTCCCCCATTTCTTTCTGTTATCAATATTCTGGTTCCTACATTATATATCAATATATATCAATACAGTCTGCAAGGGATACAGTCCGTAAGCACACATGATTGTGCGTGCTGCTGCTCCACTAATAGTACTAACCTTTAACAGTTAATTTTACTCATTTTCATTCATTACTAGTTTCTATGTAACTGTTTTTATATTGTTTTACTTTCTTTTTTATTCAAGAAAATGTTTTTAATTTAGTTATATTATTTATTTATTTTTTTTAAAAAGTACCATATCTTCACCATACATGGTTGTCCAAATTAGGCATAATAATGTGTTAATTCCACGACTGCATATATCGGTTGATATCGGTATCGGTAATTAAAGAGTTGGACAATATCGGAATATCGGATATCAGCAAAAAGCCATTATCGGACATCCCTAGTTTTTAAGCCTTTTTTAAAAACATCCACAGTCTGTGGTGCCCTCAGGTGGTCAGGCAGAGCATTCCACAGACTGGGAGCGGCTTTAAGGTTTATTGGCGCTCTGTACTTCTCCCTACGTCCACTCCGTACAGCGGCGTTTTGAAAAGTCATCAATTTTACTTTTTCAAACCGACACCGATAATTTCCGATACTGCATTTTAAAGCATTTATCGGCCGATGATATCGGCAGCCCAACATGGACATGTACATTCTAATATCAAAATCCAAATGAAGTCAAGGTCATGGTGCATTTTAGCTTCATCCTGAAAGTTCATCCAAAAGCCCACTTTTTGTAAGTACTGTATACTAAAAAAAACTTTTTTTAAAAACTGTCTTTCATGGACTGTGACGTTCCTTCAGGGCAGCAGCTGGGAAGATTTATTTCAAATGGACAGAAGAAGCTAAATGTAAAAGACAAGAAAGCTCATTTTCATACGAACAGAAACCAGAAGCTGCCTGAAGGTACAATTTCAATCATACGCCGTGTTTGGGGGAACGGTCAGAAGCAAGAAATAATGCAGCTGAAGCCAAATTGCTCTGAAAGAATGAGGTGGAGAAGGAGAAGAAGGAAGCAAGTGGATCCACATGTTGCTTCATGGCACCACCCTTTCTAGGTATATAAAGATTTGTATTTACAACATTAATAATATATACATACTATGCAAATATTAAAAAGCTGGTTGTGAAAAATTGAGTTGGAATTTCACAGAAAAAACTGAGAATGTTGGCAGTGTTATAATAAAAGTTGTGATTTTACTCAACGCAAGTCAAAATTTTACAAGAAAAACTGAACATTTGTGCAATATTATGATAAAAGTTGGAATTTTACTCACTAACAGTCGCAATTTTACAAGAAAAGCTTCAAATGTTGGCAATTTTATGAAAAGAGTCGTAATTTTACTGGACAAAAGTCACAATTTTATAAGAAAACTTTAAAAAGTTGCATATTTTTTCAATATTGTAATAATAATAGGAATTTTACTTGGCAAAATTATGACAAAAGTCATTATTTTACTCAAAAAATGGCACTATTTCACAAGAACAACAAAAAATTGGGCAATATTGTGATAAAAGTCAGAATTTTATATGACAAATGTCACCATTTTGCATTAAAAGGTAATCATTTTACATAAAAAAAGTAATAATTTTATGAGAAAATATTGCAATATTACAGAAAGTGAAAGAATATGAGATACTGTTCCCAATTTTATAAGAAAAACTTAGAATGTTGGCAGTGTTATAATAAAAGTTGTGATTTTACTCAACGCAAGTCAAAATTTTACAAGAAAAACTGAACATTTGTGCAATATTATGATAAAAGTTGGAATTTTACTCAATAACAGTCGCAATTTTACAAGAAAAGCTTCAAATGTTGGCAATTTTATGAAAAGAGTCGTAATTTTACTGGACAAAAGTCACAATTTTATAAGAACACTTTTAACATTTTGCCAATATTATAATAATAATTTGAACTTTACTTGGCAAAATTATGACAAAAGTCATCATTTTACTCAAAAAATGGCACTATTTCACAAGAACAACAAAAAATTGGCAATATTGTGATAAAAGTCAGAATTTTATATGACAAATGTCACCATTTTGCAATAAAAGGTAATAATTGTACATTAAAAAAGTAATAATTTTATGAGAAAATATTGCAATATTACAGAAAGTGAAAGAATATGAGATACTGTTCCCAATTTTATAAGAAAAACTGAGAATGTTGGCAGTGTTATAATAAAAGTTGTGATTTTACTCAACGCAAGTCAAATTTTTACAAGAAAAACTGAATATTTGTTTAATATTATGATAAAAGTTTAAATTTTACTCAATAACAGTCGCAATTGTACAAGAAAAGCTTAAAACTTTGGCAATTTTATGAAAAGAGTCGTAATTTTACTCGACAAAAGTCACAATTTTATAACAAAACTTTAAAAGGTTGCCAATATTATAACAATAATTGGAATTTTACTTGGCAAAATTATGACAAAAGTCATCATTTTACTCAAAAAAAAATCACTATTTTACAGGAACAACCAAAAATTTGCAGTATTGCGATAAAAGTCAGAATTTGACATGACAAATGTCACCATTTTGCATTAAAAGGTAATAATTGTACATTTAAAAAAAAGTTATAATTTTATAAAAAAAATATTGCAATATTACAGAAAGTGAAAGAATATGAGAAATTGTTCCCAATTTTATAAGAAAAAAGTCGACACATTGTGAGAAAAAGACTGCTTTTAGTTTGTTTTTGGGCTTTTGGGGTTTTTTTGTTTGTAATCTTCATTCTTTACTTCAAGTTATTACAGTATGTCTTTATATACATATTTATTTGTAATTAATTTTGGCCAAAGGTGGCGCAATTCAATTCAGACCCTTGACTTTGGGATGTGCCTCCATCACCCCCCTGGTTGACTATGAATACATCCAGCCTCTGCATATAGCTTGCAACCGCCCGCCCACTCACACACAAACCTATCATTAAAGGCCTATTTTAGGGGGAGCTTTGAAGCAGTAACAAACACTGAATGAGAAGCAGACACACAGTGGAGGACAGAGAAGCAGACACACAGTGGAGGACACAGAAGCAGACACACAGTGTAGGACAGAGAAGCAGACACACAGTGGAGGACAGAGAAGCAGACACACAATGTAGGACACAGAAGCAGACACACAGTGGAGGACAGAGAAGCAGACACACAGTGGAGGACAGAGAAGCAGATACACAGTGGAGGACAGAGAAGCAGATACACAGTGGAGGACAGAGAAACAGACACACAGTGGAGGACAGAGAAGCAGACACACAATGGAGGACAGGGAAGCAGACACACAGTGGAGGACAGAGAAGCAGATACACAGTGGAGGACAGAGAAGCAGATACACAGTGGAGGACAGAGAAGCAGACACACAGTGGAGGACAGAGAAGCAGACACACAGTGGAGGACAGAGAAGTGGAGGACAGAGAAGCAGACACACAATGTAGGACAAAGAAACAGACACACAGTGGAGGACAGAGAAGCAGACACACAGTGGAGGACAGAGAAGCAGACGCACAGTGGAGGACAGAGAAGCAGACGCACAGTGGAGGACAGAGAAGCAGACACACAGTGGAGGACACAGAAGCAGACACAGTGGAGGACAGAGAAGCAGACACACAATGTATGACACAGCCATGGGAATAAACACAAACCATAGCTTACACTTGGAAACAATCCACAGACACAAAACGACAAACCGTCCATAAACACACAAGGATGGAAAGCATTTCTCTGTTGCATTTCTGGAGAGTTCACAAGAGAGTGAGGTGGAAGACAGAATGAGAGCATGAGGAGAGAGAAAAGTAAACATAGTTTGACTTTCAGCGGATTTACAAAAAATACCTTCAAAATAGTCTTTGGTGGACTGAATTCAGGTTATTGTGTAATGGCTGCAAGTATTATTATTGTTACAAATCAAATCAACTTTTACCTTGAAAAAAAATTTTTTACCTTGAAAATCAACTTTTATCTTGAAAAAAAATGTTTACCTTGAAAATCATTTTTTACCTTGAAAATCATTTTTTACCTTGAAAATCAGTTTTTGCCTTGAAAATCAACTTTTACCTGAATTTTTTTTTTTACCTTGAAAATATTTTTTTTACCTTGAAAATAATTTGTTACCTTAAAAGCAGTTTTTGCCTTGAAAATCAACTTTTACCTTGAAAACATTTTTTTTACCTTGAAAATCATTGTTTACCTTGAAAATCAACTTCTACCTTGAACAAAAAATGTTTGCCCTGAAAATCATTTGTATCTTGGAAATCAGTTTTTGCCTTGAAAATCAACTTTTACCTTGAAAAAAAAATGTTTACCTTGAAAATCATGTTTTACCCTGAAAATCATTTTTACCTTGAAAATCAGTTTTTGCCTTGAAAATCAACTTTTACCTGAATTTTTTTTTTTACCTTAAATCATTTTTTACCTTGAAAATAATTTGTTACCTTAAAAGCAGTTTTTGCCTTGAAAATCAACTTTTACCTTGAAAAAAAAATGTTTGCCCTGAAAATCATTTTTACCTTAAAAAGCAGTTTTTGCCTTGAAAATCAACTTTTATACCTTGAAAACATTTTTTTTACCTTGAAAATCAACTTTCACCTTGAAAAAAAATGTTTGCCCTGAAAATCATTTTTACCTTAAAAAGCAGTTTTTGCCTTGAAAATCAACTTTTACCTTGAAAACATTTTTTTACCTTGAAAATCATTTTTTTACCTTGAAAATCATTTTTTACCCTGAAAATCGTTTTTTTACCTTGAAAATCATTTTTTACCTTGGAAATCAACTTTTACCTTGAAAATCATTTTTTACCTTGAAAATCAACTTTTACCATGAACATTTTTTTTACCTTGAAAAGCATTGTTTACCTTGAAAATAATTTTTTACCTTGCAAATCATTTTTTACCTTGAAAATCATTTTTTTCCTTGAAAATCAACTTTTTTGTTAAAAAAAAATGTTTTACCTTGAAAATCATTTTTTACCTTGAAAATCAGTTTTTGCCTTGAAAAAAATTGTTTTACCTTGAAAATAAACTTTTACCTTGAAAAAAAATGTTTACCTTGAAAATAATTTTTTATCTTGAAAATAATTTTTTACCTTGAAAATCAACTTTTACCTTGTAAATCAACTTTTACCTTGAAAAAAAATGTTTTACTTTGAAAATCATGTTTTACCTTGAAAATCAGTTTTTACCTTGAAAATCAGTTTTTGCCCTGAAAAAACTTGTTTTACCTTGAAAATCAACTTTTACCTTCAAAAAGAATGTTTTACCTTGAAAATCAACTTTTACCTTGAAAATCAACTTTTACCTTGAAAATCAACTTTTACCTTGAAAAAAAATGTTTTACCTTGAAAATCATTTTTTACCTTGAAAATCAGTTTTTGCCTTGAAAATCAACTTTTACCTGCACATTTTTTTTTTTATCTTGAAAATCATTTTTTACCTTGGAAATCAACTTCTACCTTGAAAAAAAATGTTTTACCTTGAAAATCATTTTTTACCTTGAAAATCATGTTTTACCTTGAAAATGAGTTTTTACCTTGAAAATCAACGTTTACCTTCCAAAAAATTGTTTTACCTTGAAAATCCTTTTTTGCCTTGAAAATAATTGTTTACCTTGAAAATCAACAAATGTGTTGGCTTTCTGACATGGACTTGTTTCTTCAGCATTGTCCACACGTTTAAGTCAGAACTTTGGGAAGGCCATACTAAAACCTTAATTCTAGCCTGATTTAGCCATTCCTTTACCACTTTTTGACGTGTGTTTGGGGTCATTGTCCTGTTGGAACACCCAACTGCGCCCAAGACCCAACCTCCGGGCTGATGACTTTAGCTTTTCCTGAAGAACTTGGAGGTAATCCTCCTTTTTCATTGTCCCATTTACTCTCTGTAAAGCACCAGTTCCATTGGCAGCATAATACTACCACCACCATGCTTGACGGTAGGCATTATGTTCCTGGGATTAAAGGCCTCCAAACATATTGCTGGGTATTGTGGTCAAACAGCTCCGTTTTTGTTCCATCTGACACCACACGGACAAAGATGAGACCTTCTGTAGGCAAGTTCTGTGGTCCTCATGCATGCATGTCTCCCACTTACTTGTACTTCTCCTCCTCCTTTGAAGGCTACATATGATGGACTATGCCGTCTCAGTGCTAAATCAGTGTACGTCTTTTAACAGCGTTGCAAGAGGGTGCTTTGCATAAGAGAAGCCCAGAGTGGCATTTTCACTTTAATCCGCATGCCCACTTGGTCACACATCAGCGCTCCCCGAGTCAGTGTGACAACCCAGAACACTCCAGGTCCTGACATCTGGTCCAGGCTGTTAATCTCCACTGACCAATCAGCTAAGGGGCGGCCATGAGTGACACTCAGCAAAGATAGAGTAGCGGTGATGAATTGTCCTCCTCCTCCTCCTCCTCCCACATCTGTCCTGCCAGTCACGCACACCCTTGCTCTGCTTGCCTCTTCTGCATTGCTCTCAACCACTCATTACTGTAATTGGAGGCTTTGGAGAAGATATGGCAGAGACTGAACGCTGGAAAAAACAGACATTTTGAAAGAGGGTTTTTTTGGAGGTCAGAGGCCTGGCCCTGCTCCACCCACCTCCTTCTCCATTTTTATCTCCCAGTGTCTCGAAAGCCATCCTTCTTTTTTTTAATCCAAACACCAACATTGCAGGGTTCAGTTACTGTATCAAAGTGCCTCCATTTTCAAATGCATTACATTAGTAGCCACCCCCTCCCCAATTTGCTTTATTTTCCTCCATTCTTTGTTTAACCTCAACTGTTGTAGAATAGAAAGTACTTTATTGATCCCCGGGGGGAAATTCAGCACCACAGTTTGCTCACAATAGACAATAAACACTTAGCTATGTTTTACATGTGAATAATATAAATACAGTCTATTATACAGCATTATTCACATGTGAATAACATAAATACAGTCTATTATACAGCATTATTAACATGTGAATAATATAAATACAGTTGATTATACAGCATTATTCACATGTTTATTCATAACATAAATACAGTCTATTATACAGCATTATTCACATGTGAATAACATAAATACAGTCTATTATACAGCATTATTCACATGGAAATAACATCAATACAGTCTATTACACAGCATCATTCACATGTGAATAACAAAAAAATACAATCTATTATACAGCATTATTCATATGTGAATAAAAAATACAGTCTATTATACAGCATTATTCACATGTGAATAACATAAATACAGTCTATTATACAGCATTATTCACATGTGAATAATATAAATACAGTTGATTATACAGCATTATTCACATGTTTATTCATAACATAAATACAGTCTATTATACAGCATTATTCACATGTGAATAACATAAATACAGTCTATTATACAGCATTATTCACATGTGAATAACAAATACAGTCTATTATACAGCATTATTCACATGTGAATAACATAAATACAGTCTATTACACAGCATTATTCACCTGTGAATAACATAAATACGGTCTATTACACAGCATTATTCACATGTGAATAACACAAATACAGTCTATTATACAGCATTATTCACATGTGAATAATATAAATACAGTTGATTATACAGCATTATTCACATGTTTATTCATAACATAAATACGGTCTATTATACAGCATTATTCACATGTGAATAACATAAATACCAATCTATTATACAGCATTGTTCACATGTGAATAACATAAATACAGTCTATTATACAGCATTATTCACATGTGAATAACATAAATACGGTCTATTATACAGCATTATTCACATGTGAATAACAAATACAGTCTATTATACAACATTATTCACATGTGAATAACATAAATACAGTCTATTATACAGAATTATTCACATGTGAATAACATAAATACAGTCTATTATACAGCATTATTCACATGTGAATAACATAAATACAGTCTATTATACAGCATTATTCACATGTGAATAACATAAATACAGTCTATTACACAGCATTATTCACATGTGAATAACATAAATACGGTCTATTATACATCATTATTCACATGGAAATAACATCAATACAGTCTATTACACAGCATCATTCACATGTGAATAACAAAAAATACAATCTATTATACAGCATTATTCATATGTGAATAACAAATACAGTCTATTATACAGCATTATTCACATGTGAATAACATAAATACAGTCTATTATACAGCATTTTTCACATGCGAATAACATAAATACGGCCTATTATACAGCATTATTCACATGTGAATAACATAAATACAGTCTATTACACAGCATTATTCACATGTGAATAACATAAATACAGTCTATTATACAGCATTATTGACATGTGAATAACATAAATACAGTCTATTATACAGCATTATTCACATTTGAATCACATAAATACGGTCTATTATACAGCCTTATTCACATGTCAATAACATAAATACAGTCTATTATACAGCATTATTCACATGTGAATAACATAAATACAGTCTATTATACAGCATTATTCACATTTGAATCACATAAATACGGTCTATTATACAGCATTATTCACATGTGAATAACAAATACAGTCTATTATACAGCATTATTCACATGTGAATAACATAAATACGGTCTATTATACAACATTATTCACATGTGAATAACATAAATACAGTCTATTATACAGCATTATTCACATGTGAATAACATAAATACAGTCTATTATACAGAATTATTGTTATAGTTTTGGATTACTGGTCTCTGTGACGAGGCTTTGTTGTGAATGCGGTGTAATAGTTGGTGTGTGTGTGTGTGTGTGTGTGTGTGCGTGCGTGCGTGCGTGCGTGCGTGTGTGTGTGTGTGTGTGTGTGTGTGTGTGTGTGTGTGTGTGTGTGTGTGTGTGTGTGTGTGTGTGTGTGTGTGTGTGTGTGTGTGTGTGAGTCACAACACAACAGGCTGTGTCTGAGGGACACGGAGAAAGAAAAATGAGCCCCATCATATTCCGACACATAAACAAGCTTTACTTGACTTAGGATACTCAAAAGTTGACTTGGAGTTCATACGTCAGGCTGATTCATTGCAGGTGCACTTTGAGGGTGATATTGCTTAAGTTCATTCAGCAATCCAAACGCAATAAGTCTCACGTTGCTCCCGACTTCCCCTGTTTTTTAATGCGTTTTGTCTGAAAGCGGCAAAGTGCAGGCGGACATATCCCGTGACATGTACATCGTGTTGTATAATGTAGATAACGCTGAGTTGACACAGCTAAATACAAACACTGGAGGACATTGTGTGTGTGAGTGTCTGCCTTTTAGTGTTGTATTTTGATACTTTCCGGTACTTTCCGATACTTTTCTAAATAAAGGGGACCACAAAAAATGGCATTATTGGCTTTATTTTAACAAAACATCTTAGGGTACATTAAACATATGTTTATTATTGCAAGTTTGTCCTTAAATAAAATAGTGAACATACAAGACAACTTGTCTTTTATTAGTAAGTAAACAAACAAAGGCTCCTATTTTGTCTGCTGACGTATGCAGTAACATATTGTGTCATTTATCTACCTATTATTTTGTCAAAATTATCAAATTATTATTAATCTACTTCTTCAATTACTGTTAATATCTGCTTACGTTCTCTTTTAACATGTTCCATCTACACTTCTGTTAAAATGTAATAATCACTTATTCTTCTGTTGTTTGATACTTTACATTAGTTTTGGATGATACCACAAATGTGGGTATCAAGCCGATACCAAGTCGTTACAGGATCATACATTGGTCATATTCAAAGTCCTCATGTGTCCAGGGACATATTTCCTGAGTTTATAAACATAGTACAATTTTTTTTTTAAACGAAAGAAGATGTTGTGATGCCAAAAAATATCAATGTAATCATAGTAGTATCGACTAGATACGCTCCTATACTTGGTATCATTACAGTGGATGTCAGGTGTAGATCCAACAGCAAGTTTAGCTATTCCTCGTCCTACAGGGATGATACTTGTAAGAAACTTACTTTGTTTGTCGCCATGGAGACGAGGATTAGTGATTTAGAAGTAGCTACAACACTGCAGACTGCGGATGGACGTCAGCTGCTAGCTAGCTAGCCATGTCTTAAAGCACCTCTTCCTGAGGGCGTTTCAGTGTTAGAACTAGTAGTAGTAACATGTTGAAGTAGTAACATGTTGAATTGAGAAATTGTATTACGGAATTTCTGGAATTTTGGGAAAACCGGGAAATAACTTACTTTTTTGTCCTGATTAAGAGGAATGTTTTGACGGTGGAACGGTTGAAATGCATTTAAAAATGTGGAAGGAGTAGTCGCCAAAAAAAAAGGGTGGAAACAGGGCTATGGAAAACCGTGAATTCTGGAAAATCCTGGAGTTTTTCTGAACTTGGAAAAAGGGAAGTTTGAATTTCCGGAATGGGGGAATGTGTTGAAGGTGGAATGGTTTGAATAGGTTGAAACATGTGGAAATGGTGGAAGTTAGAAAAACGGCCAATTGAATGGGAAAAATGTCCCGGGAATTCTGGGAAATCTGTGAATTTTTGGAATTTGTCAAAGGAAAGCTTGCGATTCCCGAATAGGCCGAATAGTTTGAAGTTGGAATGGTTTGAATAGGTTGAAAAATGTGGGAATTGTGCAACTTGGAAAAATGTCCCATTCATTTCAATGGGAACTTCCTGGAAATGTGGGAATTTTGGGAAAAGCGGGATTTAAAATTTTTTTTTAAAAGCATGATTGTCCTTAATGAACTGAATTGATTGGTGTTGGAATTGTTTAAATCGGGAAAGAAATGTTAAAGTTGGGAATTTGGGGGAAAATCTGGATTTTTTTTTAACTTGGAAAAAGGGTAGTTTGAATTTCCAGAATGGTGGAATGTGTTAAAGGTGGAATAGTTTGAATGGGTTGAAGAATGTGGGAATTGTGGAAGTTTAAAGAATGTCCCATCCATTTCAATGGGAATTTCCCAAAAATGTGGGAATTTCGGGAAAAGCGGGAATGTTTTTGAAAATGGTAAAAAAAAAAAAAAACTTGAATGGTTTGAATGAGTTGGTGTTGAAATTTTCAAAGTCGATCGAGAAATATTGAAGTAGTAAGATGTTGAATTGAGAAATTGTGTTACGGAATTCCTGGAATTTTGGGAAAACCGGGAATTTTTCCAGTTCAAAAAATAACTTTGTTTTTTGTCCTGATTAAGAGGAATGTTTTGACGGTGGGACGGTTGAAATGCATTGAAAAATGTGGAAGGAGTAGTCGCCAGAAAAAAGGGTGGAAACAGGGCTCTGGAAAACCAGGAATTCTGGAAAATCCTGGAATTTTTTTGAATTTGGAAAATGGGAAGTTTGAATTTCCAGAATGGTGGAATGTGTTGAAGGTGGAATGGTTTGAATCGGTTGAAAAATGTGGAAATGGCGGAAGTTTGAAAAACGGCCAATTAATTTTGAATGGGAAAAATGTCCCGGAAAACCAGGAATTCTGGAAAATCCTGGAATTTTTTTGAATTTGGAAAAAGGGAAGTTTGAATTTCCAGAATGGTGGAATGTGTTGGTGGTGGAATGGTTTGAATCGGTTGAAAAATGTGGAAATGGCGGAAGTTTGAAAAACGGCCAATTAATTTTGAATGGGAAAAATGTCCCGGAAAATCAGGAATTCTGGAAAATCCTGGAATTTTTTTGAATTTGGAAAATGGGAAGTTTGAATTTCCAGAATGGTGGAATGTGTTGGTGGTGGAATGGTTTGAATCGGTTGAAAAATGTGGAAATGGCGGAAGTTTGAAAAACGGCCAATTAATTTTGAATGGGAAAAATGTCCCGGAAAACCTAGAATTCTGAGAAATCTGGGAATTTTTGGAATTTGTCAAAGGAAAGCTCACAATTCCCGAATAGGCTGAACAGTTTGAATCGGGTGAAAAATGTGTAAGATCGAGAGCGCCAAAATCCTGAGAAGAATTACATTAAGTTGAATAAATCGATGAATTTTGGTGTGGAAAACCATATATATGTGAATGCTTTGGAGCATTCACACAATGGAGGACACTCTTGTTCTTCTTACAAGACTATTAATATCCAAAGGAAACATATTCTTTTATATAGCAAAAATGTCTACACAAACACGGGGGGGAGGACTTGCCATGTAGACACTTGTGATTAGGTATGTTTACAATATTGACCTCAGCCAAGCCTGCTGAGTGGTCTCCTGCTTGTAATCCCCCGTGTATTTATTTGTGGGCTTTTATTTGTATCCCTTCATCAGTTGCACTCTGTACACATCCTTTTATCTCAGCATCATCTCTTTTATATAAATTATCTTCTTGTTTCTTACAAATAGTTGTCTGATAGCATCAAAGGCAACATCATTCAATGACAAATACCGGACACACACACACACACACACACACACACACACACACACACACACACACACACTACTCATAGGATCATAACTCCAACATGAAATCCTTCCTTACTACCTTGAAGGCAGCCCTGTTGTTTTGATTAGTTTTTTTTTCCTGTTGCCTTTTTTACAGCGAGTTGTTTAAACTCTGCAGTTACTGTAATAGCAGCCCCTGCATGCAAGCCTTCATGTAGACAAACTCATTTGCATATGCATATGAGCCACAGGTGCGAAGGCTTCACTTGGTTACAGGGGTCGCTGCGTCGTGTTGGCCGAGGGTAATTACATCTAGTCGTGTCGCCACGTTATGACAGAGACACCCATCACTAAAAGGGTCCACTTTGTGGGTGCTTCAAACATGAGTTTAATGTCCAAAAAATGCAGGGAAAACACGAACCAGAAACCAGGAAACAGGCAAACTTGAGACAGCAAACAGGAATCAGGAAACAGGCAAACTTGAGACAGCAAACAGGAACCAGGAAACAGGCAAACTTGAGACAGCAAACAGGAACCAGGAAACAGGCAAACTTGAGACAGCAAACAGGAACCAGGAAACAGGCAAACTTGAGACAGCAAACAGGAACCAGGAAACAGGCAAACTTGAGACAGCAAACAGGAACCAGGAAACAGGCAAATATGAGACAGGAAACAGGCAAACTTGAGACAGGAACCAGGAAACAGGCAAACTTGAGACAGCAAACAGGAACCAGGAAACAGGCAAACTTGAGACAGCAAACAAGAACCAGGAAACAATCAAACTTGAGACAGCAAACAGGAACCAGGGAACAGGCAAACTTGAGACAGCAAACAGGAACCAGGAAACAGGCAAACTTGAGACAGGAACCAGGGAACAGGCAAACTTGAGACAGCAAACAGGAACCAGGGAACAGGCAAACTTGAGACAGCAAACAGGAACCAGGAAACAGGCACACTTGAGAAAGCAAACAGGAACCAGGAAACAGGCAAACTTGAGACAGAAACCAGGAAACAGGCAAACTTGAGACAGCAAACAGGAACCAGGAAACAGGCAAACTTGAGACAGCAAACGGGAAACAGGCAAACTTGAGACAGCAAACAGGAACCAGGAAACAGGCAAACTTGAGACAGAAAACAGGAACCAGGAAACAGGCAAACTTGAGACAGGAAACAGGCAAACTTGAGACAGCAAACAGGAACCAGGAAACAGGCAAACTTGAAACAAGAAACAGGCAAACTTGAGATAGCACACAGGAACCATAAAACAGGAACACTTGAGACAGCAAACAGGAACCAGGAAACAGGCAAACTTGAGACAGCAAACCGGAACCAGGAAACAGGCAAACTTGAGACAGCAAACAGGCAAACTTGAGACAGAAAACAGGAACCAGGAAACCGGCAAACTTGAGACAGCAAACAGGAACCAGGAAACAGGCAAACTTGAGACAGCCAACAGGAACCAGGAAACAGGCAGACTTGAGACAGCAAACCGGAAACAGGCACACTTGAGACAGCAAACATAAACCAGGAAACAGGCAAACTTGAGACATCAAACAGGAACCAGGAAACAGGCAAACTTGAGACAGAAACCAGGAAACAGGCAAACTTGAGACAGCAAACAGGAACCAGGAAACAGGCAAACTTGAGACAGCAAACCGGAAACAGGCAAACTTGAGACAGCAAACAGGAAACAGGCAAACTTGAGACAGCAAACAGGAACCAGGAAACAGGCAAACTTGAGACAGCAAACAGGAACCAGGAAACAGGCAAACTTGAGAAAGCAAACAGGAACCAGGAAACAGGCAAACTTGAGACAGCAAACAGGAACCAGGAACCAAGGAGAACTGGAGCCAGCAAACAGTCTAAAGTGTTCAGCATACAGGATCAGCTCACAGTCCACGGCCTACAGCTAGTAATACTCCAGCCCTGACTGGAGGGAGAGGCAGGTATAAATAGGAGCCTGATTGGCAACAAGCAGGAAACTGAACCAAAATAATAAAACACAAACAGAGGGAAAACTAAAACATAACCAAACTGTCAGTAACAAGCCTGACATAATTTGCCTGATTGGCTGGACAGGACAGATGAAAAAATAATAATAATAATTTAATTTATTTATTTTAATTAGTTGTTTGTTTGTTTGTTTGTTTTTATCGAAAAAAAATCGTTACAAAAAGGAAAATCTTCTTTTTTTTCTCTCACGCCCAGTAAATGCCTTATTTGAACATTTCTGGTGTCATTTGGAATATGTCACTTTTTTTCTATATGAAAATATTCAAAGTTGAAGTTAATAAAAACGAAAAATAGCAATTTTTATCCAGCCAGTGTGATCCCCATGCAGGACCACTGGTGTGAGGGTGGAACACTCTCTCTCTCTCTCCCCCTGGGTGAGATTAAAAAGATGATGATCTGAATGTTTAGTAGAGTAATAGCACTTTAGATTGTGGCAAATTAACAAATGACTGCTTTGGTTTGAAGATAAGATGGCAAAACTTCAAACATGAAACGACTCAGGGCCTCATTTACTAAATGTTTGCGTGTGCTAAAACAACATGCAAACCTGATAGCACACGCAAAGCCGATCCAATAAATGTGTGCAAAGTGGATTAATAATAATGCGTGCAATCATTTTGCATCTCTGTCTTCATTAACACGCTAAATACTAGAGATGTCCGATAATATTGGACTGCTGATACTATCGGACGATAAATGCTTTAAAATGTAATATCGGAAATTGTCGGTATCGGTTTCAAAAAGTAAAATGTATGACTTTTTAAAACGCCGCTGTGTAAACGGACGTAGGGAGAAGTACAGAGCGCCAATAAACCTTAAAGGCACTGCCTTTGCGTGCCGGCCCAGTCACATAATATCTAATGCTTTTCACACACACAAGTGAATGCAAGGCGTACTCGGTCAACAGCCATACAGGTCACACTCAGGGTGCCCGTATAAACAACTTTAACACTGTTACAAATATGCGCCACACTGTGAACCCACACCAAACAAGAATGACAAACGCATTTCGGGAGAACATCCGCACCGTAACACAACATAAACACAACTAGGGCTGCAACAACTAATCGATTAAAATTAGGGATGTCCGATAATGGCTTTTTGCCGATATCCGATATGCCGATATTGTCCAACTCTTTAATTACCGATACCGATATCAACCGATACCGATATCAACCGATATATACAGTCGTGGAATTAACACATTATTATGCCTAATTTGGACAACCAGGTATGGTGAAGATAAGGTACTTTTAAAAAAAATGAATCAAATAAAATAAGATAAATAAATTAAAAACATTTTCTTGAATAAAAAAGAAAGTAAAACAATATAAAAACAGTTACATAGAAACTAGTAATTAATGAAAATTAGTAAAATTAACTGTTAAAGGTTAGTACTATTAGTGGACCAGCAGCACGCACAATCATGTGTGCTTACGGACTGTATCCCTTGCAGACTGTATTGATATATATTGATATATAATGTAGGAAGCAGAATATTAATAACAGAAAGAAACAACCCTTTTGTGTGAATGAGTGTAAATGGGGGAGGGAGGTTTTTTGGGTTGGTGCACTAATTGTAAGTGTATCTTGTGTTTTTTATGTGGATTTAATTAAAAAAACAAAAAAACAAAAACAAAAAAACGATACTGATAATAAAAAAAAACGATACCGATAATTTCCGATATTACATTTTAACACATTTATCGGCCGATAATATATCGGCAGACCGATATTATCGGACATCTCTAATTAAAATTGATTATAAAAATAGTTGGCAATTAATTTACTCATCGATTTGTTGGATCTATGCTATGCGCATGCGCAGAGGCTTTTTAATTTAATTTAATTTATTTTTTATTTTTTTTATAAACCTTTATTTATAAACTGCAACATTTACAAACAGCTGAGAAACAATAATCAAAATAAGTATGGTGCCAGAATGCTGTTTTTTTTCAATAAAATACTGGAAAGGATAGAAATGTAGTTTGTCTCTTTTATCCAATTATTAATCGATTAATCGAAGTAATAATCAACAGATTAATCGATTATCAAATTAGTTGTTAGTTGCAGCCCTAAACACAACAGAACAAATACCCAGAACCCCTTGCAGCACTAACTATTCCGGGACGACACCACCCCACTACCACCTAGCCCCCCCCCCCCCGACCTCAACCCCACCCACCTCAACCTCCTCATGCTGTCTCAGGGAGAGCATGTCCCAAATTCCAAGCTGCTGTTTTGAGGCATGCTAAAAAAAATAATGCACTTTGTGACTTCAATAATAAATATGGCAGTGCCCTGTTGGAATTTTTTTTCCATAACTTGAGTTTATCTATTTTGGAAAACCTTGTTACATTGTTTAATGCATCCAGCGGGGCATCACAACAAAATTAGGCATAATAATGTGTTAATCCCACCACTGTATATATCGGTATCGGTTGATATCGGAATCTGTAATTAATAGTTGGACAATATCGGATATCGGCAAAAAAGCCATTATTGGACATCTCTAATAAATAAATAAGTGACGTTACATCGTTACCCATTGGATTGATTTTTTCCCACACCACAACAGGTACAGCATCTTAACAAAGCAGCTACATTTCATGAAGAATTTCATCCATTCACTAATCTAGAAACAACCTGCAGGGTCATTTATAATACAAAGGATATTAGCATTGACCTGATCATGCCTCATACTTTCCAGTACTCACTGCCTCTGAAGACAAAGCATATCAATGGCACTTTAATAGATGGGACACTCGGGAAATCTAATTAAGGTAACGATAATTCATTCATCAAATGTGCTCTATTTGCGAATAAAAAAGTCCATTGGGCTTCTTCAGGCTGTCACAGCACCAAATGTAGGGTTTAGTATAACATAGATGACACTCATTTACGTTATTTATGGGGCTCAGGGCAGAAATTGTCCATTTCGTAAAGATAATTATACGCTAATTCAGGAGTCACCAACCTTTTTGAAACCAAGAGCTACTTCTTGGGTACTGATTAATGCGAAGGGCTACCAGTTTGATACACACTTATATAAATTACCAGAAATAGCCAATTTGCTCAATTTACCTTTAACTCTGTTATTATTAATAATTAATGATATTTACACTTAATTGAACGGTTTAAAAGAGGAGAAAACACGAAAAAAATGACAATTAAATTTTGAAACATAGTTTATCTTCAATTTCGACTCCTTAAAATTCAAAATTCAACCGAAAAAAAGAAGAGAAAAACTAGCTAATTCGAATGTTTTTGAAAAAATTAAAAAAAGAATTTATGGAACATCATTAGTAATTTTTCCTGATTAAGATTAATTTTAGAATTTTGATGACATGTTTTAAATAGGTTAAAATCCAATCTGCACTTTGTTAGAATATATAACAAATTGGACCGAGCTATATTTCTAACAAAGACAAATCATTATTTCTTCTAGATTTTCCAGAACAAAAATTTTAAAATAAATTCAAAAGACTTTGAAATAAGATTTAAATTTGATTCTACAGATTTTCTAGATTTGCGAGAATAATTTTTTTGAATTTTAATCATAATAAGTTTGAAGAAATATTTCACAAATATTCTTCGTCGAAAGAACAGAAGCTAAAATGAAGAATTAAATTAAAATTTATTTATTATTCTTTACAATAAAAAAAATAAATTTACTTGAACATTGATTTAAATTGTCAGGAAAGAAGAGGAAGGAATTTAAAAGGTAAAAAGGTATATGTGTTTAAAAATCCTAAAATAATTTTTAAGGTTGTATTTTTTCTCTAAAATTGTCTTTCTGAAAGTTATAAGAATCAAAGTAAAAAAAATTATGAAATTATTTAAACAAGTGAAGTCTTTAAAATATTTTCTTGGATTTTCAAATTCTATTTGAGTTTTGTCTCTCTTAGAATTAAAATGTCGGGCAAAGCGAGACCAGCTTGCTAGTAAATAAATACAATTTAAAAAATAGAGGCAGCTCACTGGTAAGTGCTGCTATTTGAGCTATTTTTAGAACAGGCCAGCGGGCTACTCATCTGGTCCTTACGGGCTACCTGGTGCCCGCGGGCACCACGTTGGTGACCCTTGCGCTAATTCAATCTTTGTGATTGCCTTGCTGGGGTAGGTATATGACGTCGTCATCTAATTTGCATAATTATCAATCAAGTATGCCGTAGTCATTTTTATGGGGGAGACAAAGTGAGCAAAAATGAAACACAAAGAGCAAAACAATAATTTTCTTATTTGTTATATCACGAACAGGAGCCGCCTATGAGTGCTTTTAGACGAGAGTGTGGGTAAAGGACAGGACATTTAAAAAATAATGATATTGTACATGTTTGCCTCTTAGTCTATGAAAGTGTCCAATATGAACAGAGAAAGTTGTTGCGAATACATTTTCTGGGTGTTGTTGATAAAATGGCTTTCGCTTTGCATAGTAGAGTTTTAACTCGCAGTTACAGATGTAGCGACAAACTATAGTTACGGACAGTGGTTTCCTGAAGTGTTCCTGAGCTCATGTCAGTGTTTCCCACACATTCATTTATTTGTGGCGGCCCGCCACGAAAGAATTAAGTCCGCCACAAGTATATATATATTTATTTTTATTTATTTTTTGTCCTGTCCAGCTTCTCAGGCAAATCATATAGTTGATGTAGATGCCGATATAGGCTGTTCAGATTTACTTTACAAAAGAGAAGTGTAGGATACCTCTCTTGTTGCCTTATTTGTATTTGACCACTACTGTTTTCTGTTTATTTGTTACTGACTGTGGCAGGACACCTCTGCCTCTGTTTCACTTTATGTTGCTGGTAAATAATATGGTTGTAGTAGTAGGCTAAAGTTAAATTATTTAGTATGCACTAATTAAAGGGGCAGAGCTTTAAGAGACATTTTAGCTTTTATATTTTATAAGATATATTTTTTGTAAGAACCACAACCACAATTAATAAATATATTTCAGTGAATAACTTATTGTTCAAACCTGTATATAAATATGTACATAAAGTGTTGTAATTATATTGTAAAATGGATGGATGGATGGATGGATGGATGGATGGATGGATGGATGGATGGATGGATGGATGGATGGATGGATGGATGGACGTTTAAAACAAAACTGTTATTATTAATTAGTAAGTATACATTTTTTGAGCCTTTTTAGAGAAAATCATATCATTGTAGTAAATTATGCAAATTACTCAATGATGCCTTGGTGACTACGCCCATAACCACGCCCCCACCGCACAGGTATCTTGGCAGTTTATGGGAAACACTGCATGTGGTGATATCCTTTACACATTCAATGTTGGTTTTCAGCCTTGCCGCTTACGTACAGTGATTTCTCCAGATTCTCTGAACCTTTTGATGATATTACGGACCGTAGATGTTGAAATCCCTCAATTCCTTGCAATAGCCGGTTGAGAAATGTTGTGCGTAAACAATTTGCTCACGCGTTTGTTGACAAAGTGGCGACCCTCGCCCCGTCCTTGTTTTTGAATGACTGAGCATTTCATGGAAGCTGCTTTTATACCCAATCATGGCACCCACCTGTTCCCAATTAGCCTGCTCACCTGTGGGATGTTCCAAATAAGTGTTTGATGAGCATTCCTCAACTTTATCAGTATTTATTGCCACCTTTCCCCAACTTCTTTGTCACGTGTTGCTGGCATCAAATTCTAAAGTTAATGATTATTTGCACAAAAAAAAAATGTTTTATCAGTTTGAACATCAAATATGTTGTCTTTGTAGCATATTCAACTGAATATGGGTTGAAAAGGATTTGCAAATCATTGTATTCCATTTATATTTACATCTAACACAAGTTCCCAACTTATATGGAAACGGGGTTTGTAGTACAGTTGTTATTAGTGAGAATATACTTATTTTAAGGTATTTTTGAGTTCATTGAGGTTAGCTAATTAGGGTCCGCACAGGACCATTGTCAAAGGAATCCCAAAGGGAGTTCCTTTTGCAATGGGACGAAAGGAACCTATTGAAATTGTAAGGTTTTATTATTCTTTTTTCTTTATTATTCTTCCGCAGCTTTGCGCACTACTTTGCTCCCCTTAACATGCTTCAAAACTCACCAAATTTTACACACAGATAGAAAAACGATGACACAAACCAACATCCTCGGGCAAAAACCAACAGGAAGTTGGCAATTTCCCCTTCAAGACAAAAAATGCCTAAAAACACTCATTTTTGCGTCTTTGAGCTGTAATTTGACCCCCTTAAAATACTTCAAAACTCACCAAACTTTTCACACACATCGGGACTGGTAGAAATTGCGATCTAAAAAAAAACCAAACCCCTAAACTCAAAATTGCGCTCTAGCGCAATTTTTGAATAAAACAGAGACAAAACTGCTTCTCAGAGGAAAACACAGACAAAACTGCTTGTAACTTCCAGTAGGAAGGTTTTAGAGACATGAAACAAAAACCTCTACGTAGGTCTCACTTAGACCTACATTTCATAGATTGACATCCTTCAGCAAAAATCAACAGGAAGTTTGATATCCCCACTTCAAAACAAAAAAAATTTTAAAAGCCTCTGAGCGCGTTTGTCGTTTCGGCTTCAAACTACTACAGGAGAGAGATTGAACCCTTCTGATTAAAAGTTGACGAAAGCGTTTTGATAAGTGCTACGGTTTTGATTTTACGAGCCTTCAAAAAAAATAACCACTGTGCCGCAGCATCAAGGAAAAAAACACAGACACAACTTCCTCTAACTCCCAGTACGAATATCGTAGAGACATGCAACAAAAACCTCTATGTAGGTCTCACTCAGGACTACCACTGGACAAAAGTATTGGGACACCTAGGACTAGCACCAGCCAAAATGCGGACCCGACCAACGCTGCTTGCAGCTTTAATTTTACTTGTTTTGGAAAGTCTTGACAAGCCGAATTTTCTTGTTCTATTGGCAGATAACTTTGCTTAGTTCAAATAAAATACCCCTCATTTTTGTATTTTTTTTTCTTGTTTTTGAACACTGACTTTTTGCAGTGTGTATGAATAATGTATGGAAGTTTACCGCGGTTGAACATTAATACTGGTGATCGTTACAGCTTGACACCGCATACGTCAAACTACTGTATTCCCGTCGAAGAAAAGCCTTTCTTTTATTTCCTGCGGGGAAATAAGTGAAATTGTTTATTCTGCTGAAAAAAAAAACTATATTCCAAATAAATCTTTTTGGAATGCATAATGCATCGGGGGACGAATGATTTGAAAGCGAGAAGAGTGAGACAACAAGGTGACGCGACAGAGAGATGAGACTGGATAATGAAAGGTAAACATTCTTTGTCCCCACCACTATAGTATCTGTATGCGAGGCAGGGAGTAAATGTGGATGCGCTTACATTTCTAATGCAACCCAAATTCTGCTGATGGAACTGTGCGCGGACATTTTGGGATTTACTCCTAATCTTTTTTAGATTGTTTTTGTCTGCCTTGGAGAAGGAAATTCTCAACAGAACACAAGTCCCCCATGAGTTTGACAGCCCTGATCAAATTCACATAAATGCCAAGGCGAGCATCCAGTTATTACATCCAGTGATAGCTAATTCAATTAAGAAGCCTCAATTAGGCCTTGTATTAAAATGTGATCTGTTTCTGGATCCCAAATAATGAACAGATTAATCGTGCCTGCAGATCATGCTTACTCTCGTATTTTAACATTTCAAAGTTTTTCTCTCCAACACTAATATACAGGAGTAGTAAAAATATGGGTAACACTTTAGTATGGGGAACATATTCACCATTAATTAGTTGCTTATTAACATGCAAATTAGTAACATATTGGCTCATAATTAGTCATTATTAAGTACTTATTAATGCCTTATTCTGCATGGCCTTATTATACAACTAGTAAGCCATTAACTAAGAGTTAACTAACCCTAACCCTTACCCTAACCCTTATTGCTTATTAGTAACCCTAACCCTAACCCTTATATGTTCCCCTAGTGTCCAAATAACTCTAAATTAAGTCTTTGTTACTTTAATAAGCAACTAATTAATGGTGAATATATTCCCCATACTAAAGTGTTATACATATTTTTACTACTCCTGTTAGGGTTAGGGTTAGGGTTAGGGTTACAAATAAGCAATAAGGGTTAGGGTTAGTTAACTCTTAGTTAATGGCTTACTGGCTGTATAATAAGGCCATGCAGAATAAGGCATTAATAAGTACTTAATAATGACTAATTAAGAGCCAATATGTTACTAATTTGCATGTTAATAAGCAACTAATTAATGGTGAATATGTTCCCCATACTAAAGTGTTATACATACTTTTACTACTCCTGTTAGGGTTAGGGTTAGGGTTACTAATAAGCAATAAGGGAGACTTAATTTTGCGTTATTTGGACACTAGGGGAACATATAAGGGTTAGGGTTAGGGTTACTAATAAGCAATAAGGGAGACTTAATTTTGTGTTATTTGGACACTAGGGGAACATATAAGAGTTAGGGTTAGGGTTAGGGTTACTAATAAGCAATAAGGGAGACTTAACTGTGCGTTATTTGGACACTAGGAGAACATATAAGGGTTAGGGTTAGGGTTAGGGTTACTAATAAGCAATATGGGAGACTTAATTTTGCGTTATTTGGACACTAGGGGAACATGTTAGGGTTAGGGTTAGGGTTACTAATAAGCAACAAGGGAGACTTAATTTGGCGTTATTTGGACACTAGGGGAACATATAAGGGTTAGGGTTAGGGTTAGGGTTAGGGTTAGGGTTACTAATAAGCAATAAGGGAGACTTAATTTTGTGTTATTTAGACACTAGGGGAACATATAAGGGTTAGGGTTAGGGTTACTAATAAGCAATAAGGGAGACTTAATTTTGCGTTATTTGGAAACTAGGGGAACATATAAGGGTTAGGGTTATGGTTAGGGTTACTAATAAGCAATGAGGGAGACTTAATTTTGCGTTATTTGGACACTAGGGGAACATATAAGAGTTAGGGTTAGGGTTAGGGTTAGGGTTAGGGTTACTAATAAGCAATGAGGGAGACTTAATTTTGCGTTATTTGGACACTGAGGGAACATATAAGGGTTAGGGTTAGGGTTAGGGTTAGAGTTAGGGTTACTAATAAGCGATAAGGGTTATGGTTAGTTAACTCTTAGTTAATGGCTTACTAGTTGTATAATAAGGCCATGCAGAATAAGGCATTAATAAGTACTTAATAATGACTAAATAAGAGCCAATATGTTACTAATTTGCATGTTAATAAGCAACTAATTAATGGTGAATATGTTCCCCATACTAAAGTGTTACCCATATTTTTACTACTTCTGTATAACACTTTAGTATGGGGAACATATTCACCATTAATTAGTTGCTTATTAAAGTAACAAAGACTTAATTTTGCGTTATTTGGACACTAGGGGAACATATAAGAGTTAGGGTTAGGGTTAGGGTTAGGGTTACTAATAAGCAATGAGGGAGACTTAATTTTGCGTTATTTGGACACTAAGGGAACATATAAGGGTTAGGGTTAGAGTTAGGGTTACTAATAAGCGATAAGGGTTAGGGTTAGTTAACTCTTAGTTAATGGCTTACTAGTTGTATAATAAGGCCATGCAGAATAAGGCATTAATAAGTACTTAATAATGACTAAATAAGAGCCAATATGTTACTAATTTGCATGTTAATAAGCAACTAATTAATGGTGAATATGTTCCCCATACTAAAGTGTTACCCATATTTTTACTACTCCTGTATAACACTTTAGTATGGGGAACATATTCACCATTAATTAGTTGCTTATTAAAGTAACAAAGACTTAATTTTGTGTTATTTGGACACTAGGGGAACATATAAGGGTTAGGGTTAGGGTTACTGATAAGCAATAAGGGAGACTTAATTTTGCGTTATTTGGACACTAGGGGAACATATAAGGGTTAGGGTTAGGGTTAGGGTTAGGGTTAGGGTTACTAATAAGCAATAAGGGAGACTTAATTTTGTGTTATTCGGACACTAGGGGAACATATAAGGGTTAGGGTTAGGGTTAGGGTTACTAATAAGCAATAAGGGTAATGGTTAGTTAACTCTTAGTTAATGGCTTACTGGTTGTATAATAAGGCCATGCAGAATAAGGCATTAATAAGTACTTAATAATGACTAGTTAAGAGCCAATATGTTACTAATTTGCATGTTAATAAGCAACTAATTAATGGTGAATATGTTCCCCATACTAAAGTGTTACCCATATTTTTACTACTCCTGTATAACACTTTAGTATGGGGAACATATTCACCATTAATTAGTTGCTTATTAAAGTAACAAAGACTTAATTTTGTGTTATTTGGACACTAGGGGAACATATAAGGGTTAGGGTTACTGATAAGCAATAAGGGAGACTTAATTTTGCGTTATTTGGACACTAGGGGAACATATAAGGGTTAGGGTTAGGGTTAGGGTTAGGGTTAGGGTTAGGGTTACTAATAAGCAATAAGGGAGACTTAATTTTGTGTTATTCGGACACTAGGGGAACATATAAGGGTTAGGGTTAGGGTTAGGGTTAGGGTTACTAATAAGCAATAAGGGTAATGGTTAATTAACTCTTAGTTAATGGCTTACTGGTTGTATAATAAGGCCATGCAGAATAAGGCATTAATAAGTACTTAATAATGACTAGTTAAGAGCCAATATGTTACTAATTTGCATGTTAATAAGCAACTAATTAATGGTGAATATGTTCCCCATACTAAAGTGTTACCCATATTTTTACTACTCCTGTATAACACTTTAGTATGGGGAACATATTCACCATTAATTAGTTGCTTATTAAAGTAACAAAGACTTAATTTAGACTCGCGTCCGGGCAAGGGAAATCTGAGTCCTTGGTTTTTCTTTTTCACCGAGGTCTTGGAGCTGCTCTTTGTCTGATCCCTCACCTTAAATTGTATTTACCCACAAAATAATTATTGTCACATGTTTGGCTATTCTACCCTTCTGAAGCTATTCTCCTGTTTCTGTGGAGGTTTTTTTTTTACATGTCTCGTCATGAAAACAAGGGCTGATGGGGGGGAAAAAAATCATAATTACATCTTGTTTATTTGCCTTTCTAAATGTGGGAACCTTATCTCACTTCTAACATAGCCATCAGATGTTCCTAAAGTAAATAAAACAACTGGGGAAACTTTGAAGGCAGCTTGTTTCTGAACTAAGGAAAACTCATCTGAAAATGTTTGACCAATAAAAAAAAATGCTTTTGGTCAATTCTCTGTCCACAATATCCGTTTTAATGCCTTCATTCATTGCCATCCCACTCTCAGGGCTATTCTTTTTTTCCACTGAAGAAAACTGATTACTTTACGAATCTTTTTCTTTAAATGTT
>NC_084736.1:78530040-78600040 GCF_033978785.1 Entelurus aequoreus | reverse complement strand
AAAGCTACGAACAATGGGGGACCGGGCTTTCTGTTCTGCCGCTCCCAGTCTGTGGAACGCTCTCCCTGACCACCTGAGGGCACCACAGACTGTGAACGCTTTTAAAAAAGGCTTCAAAAACCCTTCTTTTAAAAAAAAAAAAAAAAACATTTTTTTAGATATATGCATACTAGTTCTAGCTATTAGGCTGTTCTAGTTTTTATTTTTATTTATTTGTATTATCATTTTGAATTTTATTTATTTATTTAAAGTTATTGTCTTGCACTCCTATTTTGGTGGCTTTTTCTCTTTTTTTTGGTATTTTCCTGTAGCAGTTTTGTGGCTTCCTTTGAGCGATATTTCAGTTGTTTTTATCCTTCTTTGTGGGGACATTGTCGATTGTCACGTCATGTTCGGATGTACTTTGTGGACGCCGTCTTTGCTCCACAGTAAGTCTTTGCTGTCGTCCAGCATTCTGTTTTTGTTTACTTTGTAGCCAGTTCAGTTTTAGTTTCGTTCTGCATAGCCTTCCCGAAGCTTCAGTGCCTTTTCTTAGAGGCACTCACCTTTTGTTTTTTTTTGGTTTAAGCATTAGACACCTTTTTACCTGCACCCTGCCTCCCGCTGTTTCCGATATCTACGGCTGCCACCTACTAATATGGAAGAGTATTACACGTTTACTCTGCCGAGCTCTAGACAGCACCGACTCCTTTTAAAAAAGGCTTAAAAACTCTTCTTTTTAAAAAAAAACAACTTTTTATAGATATATGCATACTAGTTCTAGCTATTAGGCTGTTCTAGTTTTTATTTGTATTTATTTTGATTATCTTTTTATTTTTTTTATTATTTGTATTTATTAATTTTTTAAAACATTTGAATACACTGTAATACTTTGAGGTTGTTTGCTCAATGTAAAGGGCTTTTTACAAATAAAATCTATTATTATTATTATTATTATTATTAAAATAGCAAAAATTGACAGTCATGCTGGTGTAACGAATGCATTTTAATTCCATGTTTTTGTATTCCTCAGATTCGTTGGACAGCATGGCCAAGTTTGGCATCCAGGGAGTGTTCAACTACAGCATGCTGACTCTGTCGGAGCACGAGAGAGTTTTGTACGTGGGCGCCCGCGAGGCGCTCTTTGCCTTGGACCCCAACGACATCAGCAGGCAGCTCAGACCACAGGTAACACCAACAACACCCGCACACACACACGTACTGCTTCGGAACTTTGCCGGCAAAGGACAAACATGACACAAACCTTCCCAATTGTTAGAAAGCCCGCTGTTCAATATGTTTGTGTGTATGCTTCACTGATGAACATCGTTTTGTCCTACTCATTTGGGCGGTTCTTGAACTCACCATAGTGTGGACCGTGACGCAACAGTTTGTTTACATGTCAAATCTTCCACTCCTTACTTTCTTGTGCCATTTTTAACTAAAAGACACCCATTCAACAAAACAACACCATCCATACATCCATCAATTTTCTACCATTTGTCCCTCTCAGGGTCGCGGGGGTGCTGGAGCCTAAATCGTAAATAAAAACAGAATACAATGATTTGCAAATTCTTGTCAACCTATATTCAGTTGAATAGACTGCAAAGACAAGATACTTAACAGGTATTTTTTGCAAATACTACATCTGTAAGTGCAAGTTAAAACTCTACTATGCGAAGCGAAGGCCGTTTATCAACAACACCCAGAAACGCAGACGGCTTCGCTGGGCCCGAGCTCGTCTAAGATGGACTGATTCAAAGTGGAAAAGTGTTTTGTGGTCTGACGAGTCCACATTTTAAATTGTTTTTGAAAACTGTGGACGTCGTGTCAAAGAACCATCCGGATTGTTCTAGGCGCAAAGTTGAAAAGCCAGCATCTGTGATGGTACGGGGGTGTATTAGTGCCCAAGGCATGGGTAACTTACACATCTGTGAAGGCACCATTAATGCTGAAAGGTACATACAGGTTGTTGACATCCAAGCAACGTTATCATGGACGCCCCTGCTTATTTGAGCAAGACAACGCCAAGCCACGTGTTACAACAGCGTGGCTTCATAGTAGTATGTATTTATTAGCAAACCTATTTAGATACTAGAGATGTGATGATAAATATATTTATATTGGGATTTTTCAGTAAAGAGTCTTTTGTTGGGTTGCCTACAGAGGGTAGCTGAATTCCCACAGGGTGTGCATTAAAAGTTAAAGACAGGAAGTGTTTATTGCACTTGTTATGGTCATTTGCAGATCAAGGTTAGTTTTTTTTTTGCTTGTGGAACATAGAAATAAAATACATTTTAAAAAAGTGCATGCTTTTTTTATTTCATGCACATGGCCAATTATACAAATTAGACTGACGTCAAGTCGAACCGTGTAGCCTCATAAAACTGACTTTTCAGTCCCTGCCAATTTAATGTGTCCTTGCTGCCTGTTCATTTAGAAACTGCCCTTGTTTTACATTTTTGAGAGGTGGGGGTGGGGGTGGGGGTGGGGGGCATCATTTTCTGATTCAAGGACAGAGAACTTACAAAAAAGAAAGCTGAGATAATGAAAGCGGATTATAGTGCCGTAATAAATGAAATGTGTCATACTAGTGTTTGGGTCTGTACTTATTTTATTAAAGTATAGGCTAGTAGAAGCTAATGATATACAAACTGTTTTAATATTTTAATTAGCGCTGTCAAACGATTAAAATATTTAATGGCGATTAATCCCATTTGTCCATAGTTAACTCAAAATTAATTGCGATTAATCGCAGAAAGACATAATTTTTCGTCATTAACAAGTATACCCTAGACAGATCGTTTTTAAAGTTTTTAATACCATGACAATTCATTTGTACGGAGCCCCTAAAGAGACATGGGGGGAAAAGAAATTGTTATATATATATATATATATATATATATTTTTTAAGACATGTATCTCGTACGCACGAGAAAGTTGTTATAAAGTTATAAAAAAAAATAAAAAATGAATTAATAATTATTTTTATTTTATTTTTTTTAGACATGTATCTCGTGCGCACGAGATACATGTCAAAAAAATAAAATAAAAAAATACATATATTTTTTTTTTTTCTTTGATAACTTTATAAAAACTTTCTCGTGCGCACGAGATACATGCTAAAAAAAAGGGAAAAAAAGCATAATGTTTAAAAACATTTCATAAAGCAAATTTACGGAGCCCCTAAAGGGACATTAGGGGATTTTTTTTTTTTTATAATTTTTTTTTATTGATTTATTTTTTAGACATGTATCTTGTGTGCACGAGAAACTATCTTGTGCGCACAAGAAAGTTTTTGTAAAGTTATAAAAAAAAATTTTTTTAAATGTATAATTTTTATTTTTTTATTTTTTTATAACTTTATAAAAACTTCCACGTGCGCACGAGATACATGTCTAAAAAAAAAAAAATCGTGCGCACGAGATACATGTCAAAAAAAATATTTTTTTTTAATTGTTTTTTATTTTTTTATAACTTTATAAAACGTTTCTTGTGCGTACGAGAAAGTTTCTTGTGCGCACGAGATAGTTTCTCGAGATACATGTCTAAAAAAAAATAAAAATAAAAAACAATTATAAAAAAAAAAAATTCCCCCAATGTCCTTTTAGGGGCTCCGTAAATTTGCTTTATGAAATGTTTTTAAACATTATGCTTTTTGAAACAGCTCAACATATAAAGTATATAAACACGTTTTTAAAGAAAATGTTTAAAAATTCTTGCAGATTTTCTATTTTTATAGGAATACAGGATTTGTATTGCTGCTTTAGGAGCACTGGCATTTAGAGGAGAGGAGCTACACCTCCATGTTTAGATAGCAGTTTCACACATTAATAACGCAAAATATGGATTGTTACGATCAAACTATTAAAATATTTAATCGAGATTAATCCCATTTGTCCATAGTTAACGCAAAATTAATTGTGATTAATCGCAGAAAGACATGATTTTTCGTCATTAACAAGTATACCCTAGACAGAGCGTTTTTAAAGTTTTTAATACCATGATAATTCATTTGCTTTATGAAATGATTTTAAACATTATGCTTTTTGAAACAGCTCAACATGTAAAGTATATAAACACGTTTTTAAAGAAAATTAAAATAAATTCTTGCAGATTTTCTATTTTTATAGGAATACAGGATTTGTATTGCTGCTTTAGGAGCACTGGCATTTAGAGGAGAGGAGCTACACCTCCATGTTTAGATAGCAGTTTCACACATTGATAACGCAAAATATGGATTGTTACGATCAAATGATTAAAATATTTAATCGCGATTAATCCCATTTGTCCATAGTTAACTCAAAATTAATTGCGATTAATCGCAGAAAGACATGATCTTTCGTCATTAACAAGTATACCCTAGACAGAGCGTTTTTAAAGTTTTTAATACCATGACAATTAATTTGCTCTATGAAATGTTTTTAAACATTATGCTTTTTGAAACAGCTCAACACGTAAAGTATATAAACACGTTTTTAAAGAAAAAAAAATTTCACCAGATTTTCTATTTCTATACACTGCAAAAAGTCAGTGTTCAAAAACAAGGAAAAAAAATACAAAATTTAGGGGTATTTTATTTAAGCTAAGCAAAATTATCTGCCAATAGAACAAGACAATTTGGCTTCTCAAGACTTTCCAAAACAAGTAAAGTTAGCTAACCTCAATGAACCCAAAAATACCTTAAAATAAGTATATTCTCAATAATAACTGTAGAATTTTTTTTTTTTTTTTGTCATAAAGAAATACAATCATGTGTGCTTAAGAACTGTATCCCTGCAGACTGTATTGATTTATATTGATATATAATGTATATATTGTGTTTTTTATGTTGATTTAATTTAAAAAAAAAAAATATATATATATATATATATATATATATATTTTTTTTTACATTTCTTGTGCGGCTGCGGCCCGGTATCGGTGGGGGACCACTGCTCTAGGGGGCGCCAAAGGATCAGCGCTTAAGCTATTTGCCCATCATATCAGGATTTACATTCTGCTCACATGAAGTGGATTAAACCAAACCGTGAAGTGAGGGGTTGAGTCGACCGCTGGGCCTCAGCCCCCAAAGGGGGTTCTAGCACAGGGGCGCCATTGAAGCAAGAAGCACTACTAGACATGCCTGTTGTACGGAACAGATACAGTCCATGTCTCCGGAGGCTCGACAATGACAAACTTCTCAACAATCAAACCAAGTTCACAAATATTGAGTAGTCACTTGAGTCGTCCTTGCTAAATCGGTCTTCAATTTCAGTTTCTGCATTTTAGCATCACCCACTTTTCAGCACCCTTGTTTCTTGTGAGTGTGTTAACATCCACTACAATGAAAAAGCATGGATTGACAAACCGTCTCTTAAAGGCCCGACGGACGAGAATGAACGATTTTTTTCTGGCTTTTACAATTTCTGATCCACTCTTTATTTTTTTTCCGACGCGCTGTTAAACTAACATTGGCAGAGCTGCAGGACGAATAGAAAACTATCAAAGGGAGCCTATTGACTCAAAAAGAGGCTTTCACACAGAGACCCCGCAACTAAATCAATATATTGACAGCGAATGAATGGAATGTGTGGTAGAATTGAGTGTTGAGTAGACCTGGTGTTTTTCAACCTTTTCGGAGCCAAAGCACATTTTTGGCGTTGAAAAAAATGCGGAGGCTCACCACCAGCAGAAATCATTAAAAAACGAAACTCGGTTGACAGTATAAAGTCGTTGTCGCAATTGTTGGGTATGACTTTAAACCATAACCAAGCATGCATCACTATAGCTCTTGTCTCAAAGTAGGTGTACTGTCACCACCTGTCACATCACGCCCTGACTTATTTGGACTTTTTTGCTGTCTTCCTGCGTGTAGTGTTTTAGTTCTTGTCTTGCGCTCCGATTTTGGTGGCTTTATTGTTATGGTTTGACTAAGGGAGATGACGGCAACAGACACCAGGGGGTGGTAATGTTCAATACTTTATTATATATATATAGTCAATATATATAATAATGCTAAACAATACTAACTAATAAACTAATCTAAAGAAATGG
The DNA here is from genome assembly GCF_033978785.1 of Entelurus aequoreus. NCBI lineage: Eukaryota > Metazoa > Chordata > Actinopteri > Syngnathiformes > Syngnathidae > Entelurus > Entelurus aequoreus. The sequence continues at coordinate 78,594,025 of NC_084736.1, read as the reverse complement.
AGTGTGACAAAATCCGAGAGTGTGTATGGTGTAAGACTATGTGTGTAGCTTAGCTGTTGAGTGTTACTGTAAATCAGGGGTCCCCAAACTTGTTGACTCGGGGGCCGCATTGGGTTAAAAAAATTTGGCCGGAGGCCAGGCTGTGTGTGTATATATATATATATATATATATATATATATATATATATATATATATATATATATATATATATATATATATATATATATATATATATATATATATATATATATATTTATATATATATATATATATATATATATATATATATATATATATATATATATATATATTTATATATATATATATATATATATATATATATATATATATATATATATATATATATATATATTTATATATATATATATATACACATATATACATTTGTCGTCATTTAACATCAATTAACATTGATGTTCATCAACATTTAACATTGTCATGTTATCGATGGGAAAATTCATTTTTAGACAGTATGATTGGCCTGAGCGGCTAGGAGACACCGAGAGTAACAAGCGGTAGAAAATGGATTAGAAAGGAAAGATTAAAAAAAATAAAATAAAATAGCGGGTGAACAAGGGGATGGGTCAAATGCACAGGACAAATATTACCACACCTAGCGTGTGTGTGACAATCATTGGTACTTTAACTTAACTTTAACTTTACACATACAAACTGTAGCACACAAAAAGCACATTTAATTAAAAAAAAAACGTTATTATGGTCTTACCTTTACTTATAAATGAAGTCCATGCGCCGCTGTTGTGCTGGATTAATGCACCCCCTGACGGGAGTGTTATATCAACTAAAGCCCACACTTAAACATTCCCCGTGCAAGATTGAATCTATTTAAAAAAGTTATTTAATAAGAAGCCAAAAAGTGCAAAAACAATAATGTTCGTGTTGGAGGAGTTGTGAATGAATGAAATATGAAATCCGTGCTGCAGTCTGCAGGTGTACCTAATGTTGTGGCCCTGCGGTCATTCACAACTCCTCCAACATGAACATTATTGTTTTTGCACTTTTTGGCTGCTTATTAAATAACTTTTAGGCGTTTATAAATGTCGCCTATACTGTATGAAACTACAAAATAATAAACACGGAGGCTCCAGTTTACAGGAGGACCACTTTATTTACCTTCTTTCAAAAACCTCCGCTCCACTCCAACGTGTCATCACTTCCGCTCTTAGCGCCTTCAAAATAAGAGCGCAAGGCATATACTGTATAACAGCGTACAATAGGAATTTAACATCACAAAGAGGAAAGCCCATAAAAATAGGTTACAATGGATTCAATCTTGCATGTGGAAAGTTTAAGTGTGGGCTTTAGTTGATATAACATGCACCCCCTCGCTCATCACGAGCAGGTGCGCAGATTGCCGATTGTCTGCAGGCGCGAGGAGGTACGCCCGCAGCGGAGAGAGAGCGCCTGTGGGCAAATATGACAGCCGTGACATTTTTCTCTTTTTTTTGGTATTTTCCTGTAGCAGTTTCATGTCTTCCTTTGAGCGATATTTCAGTTGTTTTGATCCTTCTTTGTGGGGAAATCTTTGATGGTCATGTCATGTTCGGATGTACATTGTGGACGCCGTCTTTGCTCCACAGTAAGTCTTTGCTGTCGTCCAGCATTCTGTTTTTGTTTACTTTGTAGCCAGTTCAGTTTTAGTTTCATTCTGCATAGCCTTCCCTACGCTTCAGTGCCTTTTCTTAGGAGCACTCACCTTTTGTTTATTTTTGGTTTCAGCATTAGATACCTTTTGTCATGACCTGTGGTCTGGATCATGTTTTTTGTTATTTTCTGTTAGTTTAAGACTCCATGTGGTTCCTGTTTTTGTGCACCCTTGTTTGTTGTAGTTTCCATGGCGACCTATTAGTTTCACCTGCCTCTGGTGTTCGGTACACGCACCTGCTCTAATCAAGAGACCAGTATTTAAGCCCGTTTTTGCCTGTCAGTCGGCCTGGCGTCATTTCTTGTGTCATGTGATTGCTTGTTTCATGCTTAGTACATGCTGCTCGTTTTCATGTCCAATCCCAAGTTTTTGCTAGTTGTTCGATTCATGCCGTGTCCACATAAGTGTTAGTTGTTTCATGCCACAGTAAGTCTTGTTTCTTCCATGCCATAGTCCATGTGAAGTGTTTAGCTTCTATGTTTCCTGCTTTAAGTTGTTTTTGTTCGTTAGCTTCTCGTGTGAACGCCACACTTTTCTTTTCTTTGGTTCCGGCCTTTGTCCTGTGTAGGATTCATTGAGAAAATAAATATGTTCCTACCTTTAAGTCCTGTCCGGAATAGTCCGTTTGCGTCCTGGGAGAACAAACCTCGCAGTAAGATGACACCTTTTGCCCTGCACGCTGCCTCCCGCTGTTTCCGACATCTACGGCTGCCACCTACTGATATGGAAGAGTATTACACGGTTACTCTGCCGAGCTCTAGACAGCACCGACACTCAACAACAACACACAGTGTTTCCCACACATTCATTTATTTGTGGCGGCCCGTTTTCTGTTTATTTGTTACTGACTGTGGCAGGACACCTCTGCCTCTGTTTCACTTTATGTTGCTGGTAAATAATATGGTTGTAGTAGTAGGCTAAAGTTAAATTATTTAGTATGCACTAATTAAAGGGGCAGAGCTTTATGAGACATTTTAGCTTTTATATTTTATAAGATATATTTTTTGTAAGAACCACAATTAATAAATATATTTCAGTGAATAACTTATTGTTCAAATCTGTATATAAATATGTACATAAAGTGTTGTAATTATATTGTAAAATGGATGGATGGATGGATGTTTAAAACAAAACTGTTATTATTAATTAGTAAGTACACATTTTTTGAGCCTTTTTAGAGAAAATCATATCATTGTAAATTATGCAAATTACTCGATGATGTCATGGTGACCACGCCCATAGCCACGCCCCCACCGCCACAGGTATCTTTGCAGTTTATGGGAAACACTGAACACATAATTTGCAGACTATAATTACTGGTTTGCAAAAAATATTTGTAACCCAAATAGGTGAAACTAGATCATCTCCCACGGCACACCAGACTGTAACTCACACAGTGGTTGAAAAACACTGGAGTAGACCATACACTTCTGAGCACATTCTTAAGACCAGAAGAAAATTACAAGCGTCATCAATATGCAAAAAGAAGAACAAGAGACAAAAAAAAAATTGGTCGACAGATTTTCTCTCAAATATAATATCTTACGGTTTTTAGGCTGCAGTCACCATCAGTCAGGGTCTTAAAGGCCTACTGAAAGCCACTACTAGCGACCACGCAGTCTGATAGTTTATATATCAATGATGAAATCTTAACATTGCAACACATGCCAATACGGCCGGGTTAACTTATAAAGTGCAATTTTAAATTTCCCGCTAAACTTCCGGTTGAAAACGTCCATATATGATGACGTATGCGCGTGACGTAACCAGTGAAACAGAAGTATCGGTACCCCATTGAATACAATACAAAAAGCTCTGTTTTCATCTCAAAATTCCACAGTATTCTGGACATCTGTGTTGGTGAATCTTTTGCAATTTGTTTAATGAACAATGGAGACCGCAAAGAAGAAAGTTGTAGGTGGGATCGGTGTATTAGCGGCGGACTACAGCAACACAACCAGGAAGACTTTGACTCGGATAGCAGACGCGCTAGCCGACGCTAGCCACTGACCGCCCGGATGATCGTGGTGAAGTCCTTAGTCCTTCCGTCGATCGCTGGAACGCAGGTGAGCACGGGTGTTGATGAGCAGATGAGGGCTGGCTGGCGTAGGTGGAGCGCTAATGTTTTTATCACAGCTCTGTGAGGTCCCGTTATACTAAGTTAGCTTCAATGGCGTCGTTAGCAACAGCATTTTTAAGCTTCGCCAGGCTGGAAATTATTAACTGTGTATTTACATGTCCCTGGTTAATAGTATTGTTGATCTTCTGTCTATCCTTCCAGTCAGGGATTTATTTATTTTGTTTCTATATGCAGATAAGCACGATGCTATCACGTTAGCTCCGTAGCTAAAGTGCTTCGCCGATGTATTGTCGTGGAGATAAAAGTCACTGTGAATGTCCATTTCGCGTTCTCGACTCTCATTTTCAAGAGGATATAGTATCCGAGGTGGTTTAAAATACAAATCCGTGATCCACAATAGAAAAAGGAGAGAGTGTGGAATCCAATGAGCCAGCTTGTACCTAAGTTACGGTCAGAGCGAAAAAAGATATGTCTTGCACTGCATTCTAGTCCGTCACTCTAACGTTCCTCATCCACGAATCTTTCATCCTGGCTCAAATTAATGTGGTAATCGTCGCTTTCTCGGTCCGAATCTCTCTCGCTGCTGGTGTAAACAATGGGGAAATGTGAGCAGTCCTTCCTCCGGTGTCGTCGCGCTACTTCCGGTACAGGCAAGGCTTTTTTTTATCAGAGACCAAAAGTTGCAAACTTTATCGTCGTTGTTCTCTACTAAATCCTTTCAGCAAAAATATGGCAATATCGCGAAATGATCAAGTATGACACATAGAATGGATCTGCTAACCCCGTTTAAATAAAACAATTTCATTTCAATAGGCCTTTAATTTGGGTCGAGGATCTGCCTGTGTCTTGATGTACAAACACTCAGATTCTCCAGTTTAGGTCTGGTGAAGTTTTTTGGGTTTTTTTTCCACTTAACATTTTGTTCCATAACCCCCAGGATTTTTAAAAGAAATGTAGAAACGCTGCCACACTGCGTCTAACCTTGACAGCAATGGTGTGTCGCTAGAGGCCTCGCTTCTGAACTTCAGCAAGTTCAAAGGCAGCAAGCCTGTTTGCCTCTGCCATCAGGAGGTCATGACAGTATCACAGAAAACCACATTAGAAGCCAGGTTTCAGCATGTTTATTGTTAAGTGTTAAGTGCAATTTTTAATGAAGCGTTTTGATGCTCTACTTACAATCTGGGAAAAATGTCATTTAAAAATGCATCCAACTGAAAGGTTTTTATTTGTGATGAGGGTAAAAAACAATGCTAGTCTGTTTTGTGGATTGGGGTCATTTTGCCAGGTTAGGGTTTTACTTCAGGAATAGTCGCAGAGAACGTTTACATCAGGGGTGTCCAAAGTGCGGCCCGGGGGCCATTTGCGGTTCGCAGCTAATTGTGTACCGGCCCGCCACACATTCTGGAAATACTATTGTAACAAATAAAAAAAGAACATTCAAAAAAGTGGAATGAGGTGAAATCTAACGAGGCTGGGTTTTTTTTTCTTTTGTCTTTCTTTATTTTTTATTTTTTTGCCATTGCTCAAAAAAATAATAATGACAAAAAAAATCCATGTTATAATGAATTATTTTCAAGGCTCCAATTACTTCAAATATTTCACTTTAAAATGTTTTATGTGGTAAATATTGCATATATTGTGGAGCTGCCATAAAAAAAGTTTTCTTTGACAAAAGAGCATAAAACAATCAAAATAATAGTTAAAACGTAAAATGGACAGATATATCTGAAGTTGGTCTCGTAACTTAAGTGTTGAAAGTTAAAAAATAAATAAATAAATTAAAATGTATCACTTTATGAGTGGGGAACCTTTTGAATCCCAAATATAGTAAGTGGTATTTTATTTATCTTTTCACTGTGATGACTCAAAAATATTAAATAATTAAAATCAATGGTGTCCTGCATTATTGATCTTTTATGGCTCTAATTACTAAATACTGCATATTTCAGTTTTACTATAAAAAACAAAGTTGTTTTTGACAGAGATGCCGTAAAACCTTTTTTTTTTTTTAAGTTGATATAGAGATTTACTGTAAGCGTTAAATAAAAAATAATAATAAAAATTGGACTTATTTTTAACATTTTAATAACTGAGACCCTTTATGGTCCCCGGAACCTCTAAAGGTAAAATACATTTTTAAAATCCATATATTTTGTTATGGTTTGAAAATGAAAAATATCAAAATGGCCCCCACATGCTTTAATTTTTCCGTTTGCGGCCCTCAGTGGAAAAAGTTTGGACACCCCTGGTCTACATGTTAAAATTGTACTTTGTGCTGCTTTTGGGTGTAAAACAAATACCGTATTTTCCGGGCCATAGGGCGCACCGGATTATAAGGCGCACTGCCGATGAATGGTCTATTTTTGATATTTTTTCATATATAAGGCGCGCCGGATTATAGGACGCATTACCTCTGAAGGCCTTAGTGGCCACATGCGTGGACAGCACCTTTTAGCTCTTATTTCCAAAATTGTGTACACTACTGAATTGGGGTCTTATGGCCACTTATGTGGACACTTATACTGCCATCTGGTGGTGTCAGAAAAGTATAACATACAATGGAATTTGGGGAAAAAAGTGTAAAAATAAACATTAGCATGTCACTACACATGAAGTACACGTTTGTGTACTTATGGACTAAGTACATCATATATAAAGATGATTTTTAGTTTTCATTCTAATTAGGGTCCATTAAGCCCAAATAGCAAAGAGAAATAAAAAAAAGCATGTAAACAAACAGCTAGGGTTTTTTTTTTTGTTGTTTTTCTAAATGTAAAAGACTTCCTTGTGGTCTACATAACATGTAATGGTGGTTCTTTGGTCAAAATGTTGCATAGATGATGTTTTACTCATCATCTTCAAGTCGCTTTCTGACAGTCGCTTCAGGACGCGCCGTTTTGTGGGCGGGTCTTATTTACGTGGCTCACCTTCGACAGCGTCTTCTCCCCGTCACCTTTGTTGTAGCGGTGTAGCGTGCAAGGACGGGAGTGGAAGAAGTGTCAAAAGATGGCGCTAACTGTTTTAATGACATTCAGACTTTACTTCAATCAATAACGGAGCAGCATCTCCTCATCCGCAAACAACAACACCCGTGAAAAACCATCCAACCGGAACTCTCTAATAACTAAAGTTCCTTGGGTGGATAAAGTAAACTCACTACACCGGTATGTTTTAGCGCTTTTCATGGCGAGTTTACTGACAGATATAAGTAAGAACTTTACACTACTTTATATTAGAAATGGCAACAGCGGAGGATGAATGTCCCATAACAAGAAGATAGAGACAAAAAAGAAGCTTATCGACTACGTTGTCGGCACGGACTACAAAGGCGGACGCATGCAATTTTTCAGGATTTATGCAGATCCCAAATACAGATCAGCAGGTACCAGAAGGTAAGACAAGTTGCTTTTGCATAATATTGCGAAACAAAGCGCCAGATAATATGTCTTACCTTATACACACTATGGACTGGACTCTCACACTATTATGTTAGATCCACTACGGACTGGACTCTCACTATTATGTTAGATCCACTATGGACTGGACTCTCACTATTTTGTTAGATCCACTATGGACTGGACTCTCACTATTATGTTAGATCCACTATGGACTGGACTCTCACACTATTATGTTAGATCCACTCTGGACTGGACTCTCACTATTATGTTAGATCCACTATGGACTGGACTCTCACTATTTTGTTAGATCCACTATGGACTGGACTCTCACTATTATGTTAGATCCACTATGGACTGGACTCACTATTATGTTAGATCCACTATGGACTGGACTCTCACTATTTTGTTAGATCCACTATGGACTGGACTCACTATTAGGTTAGATCCACTATGGACTGGACTCTCACTATTTTTTTAGATCCACTATGGACTGGACTCTCACTATTATGTTAGATCCACTATGGACTGGACTCTCACACTATTATGTTAGATCTACTATGGACTGGACTCTCACTATTATGTTAGATCCACTATGGACTGGACTCTCACTATTTTGTTAGATCCACTATGGACTGGACTCTCACTATTATGTTAGATCCACTATGGACTGGACTCACTATTATGTTAGATCCACTATGGACTGGACTCTCACTATTTTGTTAGATCCACTATGGACTGGACTCACTATTATGTTAGATCCACTATGGACTGGACTCTCACTATTTTTTTAGATCCACTATGGACTGGACTCTCACTATTATGTTAGATCCACTATGGACTGGACTCTCACACTATTATGTTAGATCCACTATGGACTGGACTCTCACACTATTATGCTAGATCCACTATGGACTGGACTCTCACTATTTTGTTAGATCCACTATGGACTGGACTTTCACTATTATGTTAGATCCACTATGGACTGGACTCTCACTATTATGTTAGATCCACTATGGACTGGACTCACTATTATGTTAGATCCACTATGGACTGGACTCTCACTATTATGTTAGATCCACTATGGACTGGACTCTCACTATTATGTTAGATCCACTATGGACTGGACTCTCACACTATTATGTTAGATCCACTATGGACTGGACTCTCACTATTATGTTAGATCCACTATGGACTGGACTCTCACTATTATGTTAGATCCACTATGGACTGGACTCTCACTATTATGTTAGATCCACTATGGACTGGACTCTCACACTATTATGTTAGATCCACTATGGACTGGACTCTCACTATTATGTTAGATCCACTATGGACTGGACTCACACTATTATGTTAGATCCACTATGGACTGGACTCTCACACTATTATGTTAGATCCACTATGGACTGGACTCTCACACTATTATGTTAGATCCACTATGGACTGGACTCTCACACTATTATGTTAGATCCACTATGGACTGGACTCACACTATTATGTTAGATCCACTATGGACTGGACTCTCACTATTATGTTAGATCCACTATGGACTGGACTCTCACACTATTATGATAGACCCACTATGGACTGGACTCTCACTATTATGTTAGACCCACTATGGACTGGACTCTCACTATTATGTTAGACCCACTATGGACTGGACTCTCACTATTATGTTAGACCCACTATGGACTGGACTCTCACTATTATGTTAGACCCACTATGGACTGGACTCACACTATTATGTTAGATCCACTATGGACTGGACTCTCACACTATTATGTTAGATCCACTATGGACTGGACTCACACTATTATGTTAGATCCACTATGGACTGGACTCACACTATTATGTTAGATCCACTATGGACTGGACTCTCACACTATTATGATAGACCCACTATGGACTGGACTCTCACTATTATGTTAGACCCACTATGGACTGGACTCTCACTATTATGTTAGATCCACTATGGACTGGACTCTCACTATTATGTTAGACCCACTATGGACTGGACTCTCACTATTATGTTAGACCCACTATGGACTGGACTCTCACTATTATGTTAGACCCACTATGGACTGGACTCTCACTATTATGTTAGACCCACTATGGACTGGACTCTCACTATTATGTTAGACCCACTATGGACTGGACTCTCACTATTATGTTAGACCCACTATGGACTGGACTCACACTATTATGTTAGATCCACTATGGACTGGACTCTCACACTATTATGTTAGATCCACTATGGACTGGACTCACACTATTATGTTAGATCCACTATGGACTGGACTCACACTATTATGTTAGATCCACTATGGACTGGACTCTCACACTATTATGATAGACCCACTATGGACTGGACTCTCACTATTATGTTAGACCCACTATGGACTGGACTCTCACTATTATGTTAGATCCACTATGGACTGGACTCTCACTATTATGTTAGACCCACTATGGACTGGACTCTCACTATTATGTTAGACCCACTATGGACTGGACTCTCACTATTATGTTAGACCCACTATGGACTGGACTCCTACTATTATGTTAGATCCACTATGGACTGGACTCTCACACTATTATGTTAGATCCACTATGGACTGGACTCTCACAATATTATGCTAGATCCACTCGACGTCCATTGCACTGGTCGCCCAGGGCGGGGGTCCCCACATCTGCGGTCCCCTCCAAGGTTTCTCATTATCCCATTGGGTTGAGTTTTTCCTTGCCCTGATGTCGTTGTGGCTTGTGCAGCCCTTTGAGACACTCGTGATTTAGGGCTATATAAGTAAACATTGATTGATCGAGTGATTAATACTCCCATGTTGAAGCTCATCAAATGGTGCAGCCTACACTTATCTCTTATGTTTGACTGCCATCTACTGGTCACACTTATCATCACACTATGTACCAAATAAAAATTGCTTCGAGGTCGGTAAGCTCAACCAAGCGTTTTCCTTACATTAGGCGCACCGGGTTATAAGGCGCACTGTCGGGTTTTGAGGGGGGAAAAAGGATTGTAAGTGCGCCATGTAGTCCGGGAAAATGCGGTACTGCAGATTTCTCGCACTTACTGTCAAGTTGTATTGTCCATGTTTTGATGTGTGGATCTCGTTTCGTTGCAATTACTTAGAGGGGAATTCATTTCTTGCCTGATACGCAGACGCTCATATATTCCGAAAGAAGCTTCATAAACCCAATCTGGTTTGGCTTCCCTCCCTCAGTAATTGGCTCGTATTGCGATCAATACAAATAGAGAAGGTGTGACGGCACGGTGAGCAGCCTGCAGGCGGTAGTTCAGGGATTGTTATCTGATTTACTCTAACGAGAAGTTATTAAATACTCACACGGGGATGTGCCGCACACACACACACACACACACCGTCACGTGCCAACACAGGCTGGTTGTGCTTTCCGAGTCTTGCTGTAAGGTAAGACCACCTGTTATCATACCCCCCCGGGAGTGGAATGTCAAAGAAAGTTCTGCTCTGCTCTTCACTGCCATCAGTCTGAGACGATATGTAAAAACACCCATTTAAGTAGTTTGCATAGACATACAGTATGGTGGTCAGTTTTTCCCATTGTGGAGGTTGCCCACCAGCGGGTTCCTCAGACCACCAAATACTGCCATTAGAGCCCGGATCAGGGTTGCAACACTCTTTTATTTTCATTAAAAATCGTGCAAGTCTTTTGTTTTCCAGCAAAAATGTTTTCTCTGCGTCCGTCTCTCACTCTCTCTCTCGCTCTCGCTCCAACAACGTGTCTCATGCCGGCTGCTGCTAATAAAGGCGACAGGTGATTAGATAACAAGGCCCACCGGGGCCATCTACGCACCTGTCGCTGTCTTCGAGGCCGGTCCTGGCACACCCCGTTCCGCGGCAGGCCCGCAGGCCACGCCCTCCCTCCACACCCATGTATTAATTCATTTTTGAGAAGCCTCCGTTTTACTAATGATTTCCAATGTTGCAAAAATGTGTAGAATACAAATTAAAATACAACATTTCTGTCAACGAAGATTTGCGTCAGCCTTTGATAGTAGGCTAATATAGCTAATATAGACACTTACATCATGTGTTGCCTTCATTACAACACTTATATAAGACTTTTAAAGTCATTTTGATAGTAGGCTAATATAGCTAATATAGACACTTACATCATGTGTTGCCTTCATTATAACACTTATATAAGACTTTTAGAGTCATTTTGATAGTAGGCTAATATAGACACTTACATCATGTGGTGCCTTCATTATAATACTTATATAAGACTTTTTAAGTCTTTTTGATAGTAGGCTAATATAGACACTTACATCATGTGTTGCCTTCATTATAACACTTATATAAGACTTTTACAGTCATTTTGATAGTAGGCTAATATAGACACTTACATCATGTGTTGTCTTCATTATAACACTTATATAAGGCTTTTTAAAGTCATTTTGATAGTAGGCTAATATAGCTAATATAGACACTTACATCATGTGTTGCCTTCAGTATAACACTTATATAAGGCTGTTAAAGTCATTTTGATAGTAGGCTAATATAGCTAATATAGACACTTACATCATGTGTTGCCTTCAGTGTAACACTTATATAAGACTTTTAAAGTCATTTTGATCGTAGGCTAATATAGACACTTACATCATGTGTTGCCTTCATTATAACTTTTATATAAGACTTTTAAAGTCATTTTGATAGTAGGCTAATATAGACACTTACATCATGTGTTGCCTTCATTATAACACTTATATAAGACTTTTACAGTCATTTTGATAGTAGGCTAATATAGACACTTACATCATGTGTTGTCTTCATTATAACACTTATATAAGGCTTTTTAAAGTCATTTTGATAGTAGGCTAATATAGCTAATATAGACACTTACATCATGTGTTGCCTTCAGTATAACACTTATATAAGGCTGTTAAAGTCATTTTGATAGTAGGCTAATATAGCTAATATAGACACTTACATCATGTGTTGTCTTCATTATAACACTTATATAAGACTTTTAAAGTCATTTTGATAGTAGGCTAATATAGACACTTACATCATGTGTTGCCTTCAGTATAACACTTATATAAGGCTTTTAAAGTAATTTTGATAGTAGGCTAATATAGCTAATATAGACACTTACATCATGTGTTGCCTTCATTATAACACTTATATAAGACTTTTTAAATGTCATTTTGATAGTAGGCTAATATAGCTAATATAGACACTTACATCATGTGTTACCTTCATTATAACACTTATATAAGACTTTTTAAACGTCATTTTGATAGTTGGCTATTATAGCTAATATAGACACTTACATCATGTGTTGCCTTCATCATAACACTTATATAAGACTTTTAATTTTTTGCGGCACCAGACAGATTTATTTTTAAATTATTTTCGGTCCAATATGGCTCTTTCAACATTATGGGTTGCCGACCTCTGACATAGTCCAACAGGAAACATGCGTGCTCACGTCTTTACAACACGAACGAGTGATTGAAAAACAACATTTATGTGGTTTCCAAAATGGCTCGTCATGTAGCAACATGCACTTGTTAAACGATCAAGTCTGTATTTATGTACGAGTATGTTTGTTGTCATCAGTCAGTGAATGAGCAGAATCTGACGACAATACGTGGAAACAAACAATTTTGTCGACGAGGTCTCTAATCACATTGTGTTTCTTTCCCTGGCCTGCAGATTGACTGGCAAGCTCCGATGGATAAGAAGCGGGAGTGTGTCATCAAGGGCAAGAGCAACCAGGTAGGTGGACAATGCAGCCCATCTTGTTCAAAGGGATCACAGGAGTGAAGCAAGAACAGTTCTCGATATTAGTTTCACTTCAATCAATAACATTCTCCCTACTAAGTGCTGGCTTTCAAATCTGCAACCAAAACAGGAACATACATTAGAGATTTGTATACACAAATGTTGTCTCAATACCAACATTTTGGTACCGGTACCAACATGTATTTCGATACTTTTTGGTACTTTTAGGCACTTTTCTAAACAAAGGGGACCACAAAAAATGGCATTATTGGCTTTATTTTAACAAAAAACTCTTAGGGTACATTAAATATATGTTTATTATTGCAAGTTTGTCCTTAAATAAAATATAAGACAACTTGAATTTTAGTAGTAAGTAAACAAACAAAGGCTCCTAATTTAGCTGCTGACATATGCAGTAACATATTGTGTCATTTTCCATTCTATTATTATTAAGAACAAGTAGTAGAAAATGAATTATTAATCTACTTGTTCATTTACTGTTAATATCTGCTTAATTTCTCTTTCAACATGTTCTATCTACACTTCTGTTCAAATGTAATAATCACTTATTCTTCTGTTGTTTGGATGCTTTACATTAGTTTTGGATGATACCACAAATTTGGGTATCAATCCGATACCAAGTAGTTACAGGATCATACATTGGTCAAATTCAAAGTCCTCATGTGTCCAGGGACGTATTTCCTGAGTTTATAAACATAAAATACATTTAAAAATTAAGGCTGCAAGCAGCGATGGAATGGACCGACTTTGACGGCACATAAAATCCAAACCGGAGCAGTAATTAAAACTATTTCATCAACTTTTAATCAGAAGGGTTCAATCTCTCTCCTGTGCTAGTTTGAAGCCGACACGACAAACGCGCTCAGAGGAGATAATGTTTGAAAAAAGGTGACCGGTTTTTACAAAACTTTTGTTTTGAAGGGGGAATTGCAAACTTCCTGTTGATTTTTGCTGGGGGTTGTCAGTGAATGAAATCTAGGTATAAGTGAGACCTACATAGAGGTTTGTGTTTCATGTCTCTACGATATTCCTACTGGGAGTTACAGGCAGTTGTGTCTGTGTTTTCTTCCGAAGAGCAGTTTTGTCTGTGTTTTCTTCCTAGGGGGCGCCAGAGCGCAATTTTGAGTTTTGGGGTTGTTTTTTTTTATTTGATCGCAATTTTTGCCAGTCCTGATGTGTGTGTCCAATTTGGTCAGTTTTGAAGCATGTTAAGGGGGTCAAATTATAGCTCAAAGAGGCAAAGGTGACTGTTTTTACAAAACTTTTGTTTTGAAGGGGGAATTGCCAACTTTCTGTTGATTTTTGCTGGGGGTTGTCAGTGAATGAAATCTAGGTATAAGTGAGACCTACGTAGAGGTTTTTGTTTCATGGGCAACCTCACAATCAAACACTTTTATGTTAAAATACTGAACAGATGTTAATTGGGATAAGGTAAACATCTGTTTAGTACTTTAACATAAAAGTGTTTGATTGTGAGGCATTAAAAGCCACAAAATGCTACACAGAACATCAGAGGGTCAAAATGTGCGAGAAAATGAGAGCAGACAGTGTTGACAAACAATGTTGCAACCTTGTGTGGGATGCAGAAACTGGCAGGAGAAATTTCCATGCAACGTTCATATTGTTGTTACTCAGCCAGCGTTTGTGGGTCTGATGGACCCGTTGCATTTTGTGGCTTTTAATGCCTCACAATCAAACACTTTTACAATCAAACACTTTTATGTTAAAGTACTGAACGGATGTTTACCTTATCCCAATAAACATCTGTTCAGTATTTTAACAAAAGTGTTTGATTGTGAGGCATTAAAAGCCACAAAATGCTACACAGAACATCGGAGGGTCAAATGTGCGAGAAAATGAGAGCAGACAGTGTTGACAAACACTGTTGCAACCTCACAATCAAACACTTTTATGTTAAAGTACTAAACAGATGTTTACCTTATCCCAATTAACATCTGTTCAGTATTTTAACATAAAAGTGTTTGATTGTGAGGTTGCAACAGTGTTTGTCAACACTGTCTGCTCTCATTTTCTCGCACATTTGACCCTTTGATGTTCTTTGTAGCATTTTGTGGCTTTTAATGCCTCACAATCAAACATTTTTATGTTAAAGTACTGAACAGATGTTTACCTTATCCCAATAAACATCTGTTCAGTATTTCAACATATAAGTGTTTGATTGTGAGGTTGCAACAGTGTTTTTCAACACTGTCTGCTCTCATTTTCTCGCACATTTGACCCTCTGATGTTCTGTCTAGCATTTTGTGGCTTTTAATGCCTCACAATCAAACACTTTTATGTTAAAGTACTAAACAGATGTTTACCTTATCCCAATAAACATCTGTTCAATATTTTACCATAAAAGTGTTTGATTGTGAGGTTGCAACAGTGTTTTTCAACACTGTCTGCTCTCATTTTCTCGCACATTTGACCCTCTGATGTTCTGTCTAGCATTTTGTGGCTTTTAATGCCTCACAATCAAACACTTTTATGTTAAAATACTGAGCAGATGTTTACCTTATCCCAATAAACATATGTTCAGTATTTTACCATAAAAGTGTTTGATTGTGAGGTTGCAACAGTGTTTTTCAACACTGTCTGCTCTCATTTTCTCGCACATTTGACCCTCTGATGTTCTGTCTAGCATTTTGTGGCTTTTAATGCCTCACAATCAAACACTTTTATGTTAAAGTACTAAACAGATGTTTACCTTATCCCAATAAACATCTGTTCAATATTTTAACATAAAAGTGTTTGATTGTGAGGTTGCAACAGTGTTTGTCAACACTGTCTGCTCTCATTTTCTCGCACATTTGACCCTCTGATGTTCTGTGTAGCATTTTGTGGCTTTTAATGCCTCACAATCAAACACTTTTATGTTAAAGTACTAAACAGATGTTTACCTTATCCCAATTAACATCTGTTCAGTATTTTAACATAAAAGTGTTTGATTGTGAGGTTGCAACAGTGTTTGTCAACACTGTCTGCTCTCATTTTCTCGCACATTTGACCCTCTGATGTTCTGTGTACCTACACTCTGTCCTCCTCCTGTCTAGGCCTGCTGTGTGTGTGTGTGTGTGTGTGTGTGTGTGTGTGTGTGTGTGTGTGTGTGTGTGTGTGTGTGTGTGTGTGTGTGTGTGTGTGTGTGTGTGTGTGTGTGTGTGTGTGTGTGTGTGTGTGTGTGTGTGTGTGTGTGTGTGTGTGTGTGTGTGTGTGTGTGTGTGTGTGTGTGTGTGTGTGTCCTCTTCCTGTCTACGACATCTTATATGTAATAGAAATGTGTAGGGTGTATGGTGTGTGGTCATTAAATATGTATTCTGATATATGTTCTTCACAGAAAATGAGCCAAAGTCAGTGAGTCTCAGTTTGAAAAATTAATTAATTGTATCATTTCTCTTTTAATAAAAAATGAAAACGGGTCCCACAGACCCGAACACCACCAAATTGCACACTGACAAAGACCTTGTCGAAACCGGTCTGTGTTTTGGTAGCGCCTGTGCAGTTTGCATTCAAATTCTAAGAAGGACACGGGTGTTGCTGGCCTTGTTTTTTTACGTTTTTTAACCACTGTTGGCGCTAAAATTAGAAAAGGGAAGAAATGCGAGACGTGACCGCGTCGAGGGGCTAGTGGAACATGACCGTGGAATGTAGCGTCTTTTAACGAGAACCTCCCGGAACATGCATGGCGATGATCCAGCACATCCAGGCCCAAAAGAGAGGCTTGAGCACGAGCTGAAACTTTTGGGTTGCCTAGCGACAGCCTCCGAACCGTCACGATTTGGAGGGTATCTGTGAAAGAGCAGGAGACGGAAAATCCCCGCTGAGGTGGTGGTGGTTCCAACCCTGGTGGACAACGAGCATAAACATTTGACCTCTGTGCAAGGCATCATCAGGAAGACACTCATTCACTGCTCAGTCATGTTATATCACCTGTGACATTTTGCCATCTTTTCAAACAGGCATTTAGAAGCAGTCCACACCAGAGCTGGTGGGCAGATTAAGGCCCGTTAAGCTTTTCAATCTGGCCCGCCGGGTATTCCCAAATAATTGTTTGTATATCTTTAAGATGTAAAGTGTAGCTGCCATTATGATGTGCAGTGATGTTTTCTAATGACCGTAAGTCTTGAACTATACTAAGTAGAGATGTCCGATAATATCGGTCTGCCGATATTATCGGCCGATAAATGCGTTAAAATGTAATATCGGAAATGATCGGTATCGTTTTTTTTATTATCAGTATCGATTTTTTTTTTGTTTTTTTGGGGTTTTTTTTTTTTTAATTTATTAAATCCACATAAAAAACACAAGATACACTTACAATTAGTGCACCAACCCAAAAAACCTCCCTCCCCCATTCACACAAAAGGGTTGTTTCTTTCTGTTATTAATATTCTGCTTCCTACATTATATATCAATATATATCAATACAGTCTGCAAGGGATACAGTCCGTAAGCACACATGATTGTGCGTGCTGCTGCTCCACTAATAGTACTAACCTTTAACAGTTAATTTGACTCATTTTCATTAATTACTAGTTTATATGTAACTGTTTTTATATTGTTTTACTTTCTTTTTTATTCAAGAAAATGTTTTTAATTTATTTATCTGATTTTATTTTTTTATTTTTTTTAAAAAGGACCTCATCTTCACCATACCTGGTTGTCCAATTTAGGCATAATAATGTGTTAATTCCACGACTGTATATATCGGTATCGGTTGATATCGGTATCGGTAATTAAGGGTTTGGTCAATATCGGAATATCGGATATCGGCAAAAAGCCATTATCGGACATCCCTAATTATTATTATTATTAAAAAAGCTGCATTTTCTTGAACATAACTCATTTTCTGTCAAGTAATCCAACAAATTCTCAAAGAAGTGAAGTGAATTATATTTTGTGGAGGGGGGCGTGGCCCGCGGGCCTGCAGCGGAGCGGGGTGTGCCAGGACCGGCCTGGAAGTCAGCGACAGGTGCGTAGATGGTCCACCTGGGCCTTGTTATCTAATCACCTGTCGCTCTGTATAAGCAGCAACCGGGAGGAGAGACATTGTTGCAGACTGTATTGATCTATATTGATATATAATGTATATATTGTGTTTTTTATGTTAATTTAATAAAACAAATAAAATAAAATAAAATTAATTTTACTCATTTTCATTAATTACTAGTTTCTATGTAACTGTTTTTATATTGTTTTACTTTCTTTTTTATTCAAGAAAATGTTTTTAATTTATTTATCTTATTTTATTTGATTAATTTTTTTAAAAAGTACCTTATCTTCACCATACCTGGTTGTCCAAATTAGGCATAATAATGTGTTAATTCCACGACTGTATATATCGGTTGATATCAGTATCGGTAATTAAAGAGTTGGACAATATCGGCATATCGGATATCGGCAAAAAGCCATTATCGGACATCCCTAATACTAAGTATTTCAATGGTTGGAATCTGCACTTTTGCATGATATTGTCATGATCCGTGGTCCGGATCATGTTTTGTGTTTTGTGTTAGTTTTGGACTCCTTTAGTTCCTGTTTGTGCAACCTCCTGAGTTTGTTACCATGGATACTTATTGTTTGCACCTGCCTCTTGTGTTCGGGACACTCACCTGTTGCTCATCAAGAGACATTATTTAAGCCAGTGGTGTCCAAAGTGCGGCCCGGGGGGCCATTTGCGGCCCGCAGATAATGTTTTACCGGCCCGCAGCACATCATTCTAAAAATACTAAAACGTTTTTTAAATGAAAGAGCAAATAGGTGAAATGCAATCAGAAAAAGTTGCATTGTTGAATCTAATAACACTTTTTTTTTTAAATAATTTATCAAAAAATAATAATGAATCAAAATCAATGTTGCTATGAATTATTGACTGATTTTAGGACAAAAAGGACATAAATACAAATAAAAAAATATGAAAATTATTTCTAAAAAATTCTTACTAATTATATATATATATATATATATATATATATATATATATATATATATATATATATATATATATATATATATATATATATATATATATATATATATATATATATATATATATATATAATTAGTATATATACTAATACTAATTATTATATTGATTGTTATTATGAATATACTAAACTAATTACATTATATTGTATATGAAGCTGATATAGAGATTTAAGTGTTGATTGTAAAAATTAAAAATGTAAAATTAAAAAAGCTAAAAAAAAAAAATGCATGACCTCTTTCAGTGGGGCACTTTTGGATCCCCAAGAATTTTATTGGAATTAAAAAATCAATTTTGCTATTAATTATTGACCTATTTAGGGATCCAATTACTTCACATCAAATATTCCGCTTTGAAAATATTTTTGGGAAAAATACTGTATATTTTATATTTTTGCCCCCAAAAAATAGGATTTTGACAAAAAGCTCATAAAATGTAAAAAAAAAAAAAAAAAAAGATATACAGTATATATACACTACCGTTCAAAAGTTTGGGGTCACCCAAATAATTTTGTGGAATAGCCTTTATTTCTAAGAACAAGAATAGACTGTCGAGTTTCAGATCAAAGTTCTCTTTTTCTAGCCATTTTGAGCGTTTAATTGACCCCACAAATGTGATGCTCCAGAAACTCAATCTGCTCAAAGGAAGGTCAGTTTTGTAGCTTCTGTAACGAGCTAAACTGTTTTCAGATGTGTGAACATGATTGCACAAGGGTTTTCTAATCATCAATTAGCCTTCTGAGCCAATGAGCAAACACATTGTACCATTAGAACACTGGAGTGATAGTTGCTGGAAATGGGCCTCTATACACCTATGTAGATATTGCACCAAAAACCAGACATTTGCAGCTAGAATAGTCATTTACCACATTAGCAATGTATAGAGTGTATTTCTTTAAAGTTAAGACTAGTTTAAAGTTATCTTCATTGAAAAATAAGGACATTTTAATGTGACCCCAAACTTTTGAACGGTAGTGTATGTATGTATATATATATATATATATATATATATATATATATATATATATATATATATATATATATATATATATATATATATATATATATATATATATATATATATATATATATATATATATATATATATATATATATATATATATATATATATATATATATATATATATATACATATATATATATATATATATATATATATATATATATATATATATATATATATATATATATATATATATATACATATATATATGTATATATATATATGTATATATATATATATATATATATATATTTGAAGTTGATCGAACTTCAAATATGAAGTTGAATTAGAGATTCAAGCGTTTAATAAATAATATATGACTTATTTTTAACCTTTTTTAAGACTGAACCCCTTCTGGGTCCCTAGGACCTAACTTGAGGGAGGCCCAAAGGTTAAAAAAAAAAAGTGTATATTGTATAGGTTTTGAAAATGAAATTATATCAAAATGGCCCCCGCGTGCTTTGATTTTTCAGTGTGCGGCCCTCAGCGGTAAAAGTTTGGACACCCCTGATTTAAGCCTGCCTTTGCCAGTCAGTCGGTCTGGCTTCTTTGTTTGCTTCATGCTCGCGTCACGTACGTTTTGCTTGTCCCCCAGCCTATGCTAAGTTTAGTTTCGAGTGCGATTGGTTTTCTGTTTTTTGTACCTCTTGAGTGTTTTTTGAGAATTAAATGATGTTCCTACCTGCAAGTCCTGTCCTGAGTCGTCCGTTTGCAACCATACCGTGACAGATATACTAGTTACTATGGTCATCTAATTAGTTACTATGGTCATCTAATTAGTTACTCAGTGGCCTAGTGGTTAGAGTGTCCGCCCTGAGATCGGTAGGTCGTGAGTTCAAACCCCGGCCGAGTCATACCAAAGACTATAAAAATGGGACCCGTTACCTCCCTATTATTCCCGGGCGCGGCCACCGCTGCTCCTCACTGCTCCCCTCACCTCCCAGGGGGTGATCAAGGGTGATGGGTCGAATGCAGAGTATATAATTTCGCCACACCTCGTGTGTGTGTGACAATCATTGGTACTTTAACCTTAACTAATTAGTTACTATGGTCATCTAATTAGTTACTATGGTAACCTAATTAGTTACTATGGTCATCTATTTGGTTACTATGGACATCTAATTGGTTACTATGGTAATCTAATTAGTTACTATGGTCATCTAATTAGTTATTATGGTCATCTAATTAGTTACTATGGTAACATAATTATTTACTATGGTCATCTAATTACTTACTACGGTCATCTAATTATTTACTATGGTCATCTAATTAGTTTTTTTTGTACCCTTCACGTTCATATTTTGCTGTGTTTGTTGCGTTTCGCTTGATTGTAAAATATGTGGATGGAAAGGGGGGTGTGATGTTCATATGTTGTCAATATTCAATGTTTTATCGGTCATAGTTAATATTGTAAATCCCACATTCTTTATTTTCATGTACATTCTGGGTGTCTCATCCAGTAAAAAAAAAAAAACGTAAAATTCCATGCCGTTTTTTTAAGGTGGTCTGTCATAATGTTTTTTAGCATTCAATCAGACATTATTGCGAGGTTTTGTATTAGCGTTGCTAAAAATCAGATATAACCGCCCCCAGACACATCTTTTTCCTCTAAATTTGGCCCCCCGTGGCAAAATAATTGCCCAAGCCTGCGCTCAAGATGCAAAAAATGCTTACTTCAAGAAGTTGTTGTCATGTAGGACAGTGGTCCCCAACCACCGGACCAATTGGTACCGGGCCGCACAAAAAATGTAAAAAAAAAAAAAAAAAAATTTTTAAAAATAAAAAAAATAAAAATTAAATCAACATAAAAAACACAATATATACATTATATATTCTCGCACATTTGACCCTCTGATGTTCTGTCTAGCATTTTGTGGCTTTTAATGCCTCACAAAAAATGTAAAAAAAAAAAAAAAAAAATTTAAAAAAAAAATTAAATCAACATAAAAAACACAATATATACATTATATATCAATATAGATCAATACAGTCTGCAGGGATACAGTCCGTAAGCAGACATGATTGTATTTCTTTATGGGGAAAAAAAAAAAAAAAAAAAAAAATTCAGGTGTCGGTTGATATCGGAATCGGTAATAAAGAGTTGGACAATATCGGATATCGGCAAAAAAGCCATTATCGGACATCTCTAATAAATATGTAACAACACGCAAACCTTTAGTAAATTAGGCCCTAAGTCATTATTTAAGGACTAAAGAATAATTCCCCTGCTGTCTTAATTGAATTGTTATTTTACTGACCTACCTAGCGCTGTGAATGCAGACAAAGGAAAAAAATACCCACCTGTCTTGGTGA
The DNA here is from genome assembly GCF_033978785.1 of Entelurus aequoreus. NCBI lineage: Eukaryota > Metazoa > Chordata > Actinopteri > Syngnathiformes > Syngnathidae > Entelurus > Entelurus aequoreus. The sequence goes on along the minus strand of NC_084736.1, from coordinate 78,571,736 downwards.
ACATCTGTGGTTAATCTGCAGAATATTGAGGAAAAAAACCACTTTATAATATGCATATTCAGGAATTACCACATGCTGTTGGTACTGTTATATTCGTACATTCCTTTAATGTAATTCCATCCGCTTGAAACTGGCCCCCGCCTGCCAGACGTGCTTCATCCTGATTATCCTAACTAATTGCAGAGTGTGTAAAAATGAATTTAAAAAATATATCATGGAAATGTTCTCACTCCGGCAGGATGTGGCTCTGCCGCTTCCACGGCAACATTAAACTCCACGTACTGAGTGAGTCATAGCTGCAGTACACATGTAAGCGTGTGTCACCAATTCCTTCCACGCAGCTTTGATGTTTATTTGCCACGGACCCCAGAAAAAGCACCGCTGGGCTCCTGCACTACACACACACAACCCCACTTTAGTTCCTGTGTTGACATGTTTTAAAGGCCTACTGAAAGCCACTACTAGCGACCACACAGTCTGATAGTTTATATATCAATGATGAAATCTTAACATTGCAACACATGCCAATACGGCCGGGTTAACTTATAAAGTGACATTTTAAATTTCCCGCCACACTTCCGGTTGAAAAACTCCTTTGGATATGATTTATGCGCGTGACGTCACGAAATCCACGGAAGTGGTTGGACCCCATCGGACCCGATACAAAAACCTCTTGTTTTCTTCGACAAAATTCCAAAGTATTCTGGACATCTGTGTTGGTGAATCTTTTGCAATTTGTTTAATAAACAATGGAGGCTGCAAAGAAGAACGTTGTAGGTGGGATCGGTGTATTAGCGGCTAAGTACAATACTTACAGCAACACAACAAGGACTACTTACTACGCCTAGCCGATGCTTGCCGCCAAACCCACGGGTGAAGTCCTTCGTCCTTCCGTCGATCGCTGGAACGCAGGTGAGCACGGCTGTTGATGGGAAGATGAGGGCTGGCTGGCGTAGGTGGAGCGCTAATGTTTTTATCATAGTTCTGTGAGGTCCGGTTGCTAAGTTGCTAAATTAGCCTTAGCGTCGTTAGCAACAGCATTGTTAAGCCTTACCAGGCTGAGGATTTTTAACCGTGTAGTTACATGTCCATGGTTTAATAGTATTGTTGGTCTTCTGTCTATCCTTGCAGTCAGGGGTTTATTTCTTTTGTTTCTATCTGCATTTGAGAACGATGCTATCACGCTAGCTCAGTAGCTAAGTGTGTCACCGATGTATTGCCGTGGAGATAAAAGTCACTGTGAATGTCCATTTCGCGTGCTCGACTCTCATTTTCAAGAGGATATAGTATCCGAGGTGGTTTAAAATACAAATCCGTGATCCACAATAGAAAAAGGAGAGAGTGTGGAATCCAATGAGCCAGCTTGTACCTAAGTTACGGTCAGAGCGAAAAAAGATACGTCCTCTCTCGTCCTTCACTCTAACGTTCCTCATCTACGAATCTTTCATCCTCGCTCAAATTAATGGGGTAACCGTCGCTTTGTCGCTCCGAATCTCTCTCGCTCCATTGTAAACAACGGGGGATTGTGAGGAATACTAGCTCCTGTGACGTCACGCTACTTCCGGTACGGGCAAGGCTTTTTTTTTATCAGCGAGCAAAAGTTGCGAACTTTATCGTCGATGTTCTCTACTAAATCCTTTCAGCAAAAATATGGCAATATCGCGAAATGATCAAGTATGACACATAGAATGGATCTGCTATCCCCGTTTAAATAAAAACAATTCATTTCAGTAGGCCTTTAAGAAGCAACTGTGTCAAATATTCTCACTTTTCAAAGGTAACGATTGTCGTACTGTCCGGAAGGTAATACTCCAACAAGTATGTGCAAGGGGCAAGGCTCATGATGATTACCGAAACTCTGTATAAGGCGGGGGTCAGCAACCCACGGCTCTAGAGCCACATGCGGCTCTTTATTATCGATATTTCTGTCTTGCCTCTGGTGAGGGCGGTCAAATTTTTTCCCGCTCCCTCTTCTCCCAGCTTGCTCTCTTTGTTTTTGTCTGACCTTTTTTGAAGCCTCTTTCTTTGCGCTGTCCTCAAATCTAAACATCCGACATTGGAAATGATCAGCTGGACTCTCGACGCAATTGACAAAATCTGAAAAGGAAAATTGAATTGAATTTGAGAGCACCCGCATGGACGGATAGAACAGACAAGTCATTGTTTTGTCTGCTCGCGGAAAACAAACATCCTAATCTACGATTTGACTCCCTCGAATGGCCGTGACGCTGTGAACAACAGGACCAGGCTGTTCTGAAAGACACCCCCGAGGACACCTCAATGATGGACGCTTTTGACCTCCCTCCCTCCTCAACGACACCTGGAGTCGAACTTTTGCAGATCGGCCTCAGTCTATAAAAACATTACATCATCACACCCAACACAATGGGCATATACATACACACACACCCCCTCCCCCACCCCACGCCTTCACCCCCGCTTGTTTTCCCCTGATGGTCGGATGGCAGCGCTTCATAGCAGCAGTCGACCTCCAGGGCCCCAGCAGCAGTCGACCTCCAGGGCCCCAACTCCCCGCCCCTCTGTTGCGAGTTTGTCGTGATTAAATGTAACGTGTTTATGTGTGCATGGCATGGAGTTTTTTTCCCACTCCAGACTAGACCCCCTTTGGAGCCCAGTCTAGATTGTATTTTTTTACTCATCTTCTTCCCCAGCTTTTTTACTTTTTCTTATCTTTTACGGGGCGCCTTATGGCGACCCATCAGCGTTCCTGTTCTGTAACCCTGTACACTGTTTGTTTGTCTAATCTTGAACGGGTTTGTGCTGAAAACTAAAGTTTCGTTGTACTTGTGCAATGACAATAAAGACCTATCTGACCTATCTTAGCGGCACCCTAGTGGCTCCATGGAGCTTTTTTCAAAAATGAATGGAAATGGGGAAAAAAATGGGGCGAAAAATATGTTTTTTGTTGTAATATAGTTTCTGTAGGAGGATAAACATGAAACAAACTTCCCTAATTGTTAGAAAGCCCGCTGTTTAATATGTTTGTGTGTAGAGATGTCCGATAATGGCTTTTTTTGCCAATATCCGATATTCAAATATTGTCCAACTCTTAATCACCGATTCCGATATCAGTGCCTTTAATGTTTATTGGCGCTCTGTACTTCTCCCTATGTCCGTGTACACAGCGGCGTTTTAAAAAGTCATCAATTTTACTTATTGAAACCGATACCAATAATTTTGAAACCGATACCGATAATTTTCGATTTTACATTTTAAAGCATTTATTGGCCGATAATATCGGCAGTCCGATATTATCGGACATCTCTATTTGTGTGTATGCTTCACTGATGACACTATTTGTTTACTTACTAGTAGGGATGTCCGATAATGGCTTTTTGCCGATATCCCGATATTGTCCATCTCTTTAATTACCGATACCGATATCAACCGATACCGATATATACAGTCGTGGAATTAACACGTTATTATGCCTAATTTGGACAACCAGGTATGGTGAAGATAAGGTACTTTTTTTTTTAAAATGAATCAAATAAAATAAGATAAATAAATTAAAAACATTTTCTTGAATAAAAAAGAAAGTAAAACAATATAAAAACAGTTACATATAAACTAGTAATTAATGAAAATGAGTAAAATTAACTGTTAAAGGTTAGTACTATTAGTGGACCAGCAGCACGCACAATCATGTGTGCTTACGGACTGTATCCCTTGCAGACTGTATTGATATATATTGATATATAATGTAGGAATCAGAATATTGATAACAGAAAGAATCAACCCTTTTGTGTGAATGAGTGTAAATGGGGTGGGTTGGTGGATTTAATAAAAAAAAAAAACTAAAAAAAAAAACGATACTGATAAAAAAAAATACCGATACCGATCATTTCCGATATTACATTTTAACGCATTTATCATCTCTACTTACTAGTAAAAGACAAGTTGTCTTGTATGCTCACTATTTTATTTAAGGACAAACTTGTTATAATAAACAAATGTTTCATGCACCCTAAGATTTTTTTGTTAAAATAAAGCCAATAATGCCATTTTTTGTGGTTCCCTTTATTTAGAAAAGTGTCGGAAAGTACCGAAAATGATCGAAATACATTCTGGTGCCGGTACCGGTACCAACATTTTGGTATGGGGACAACACTAACGTACACAGATACAACAAACATAACACAGTTGCTAGCTATTCTTGGTTTAACTAGTATCACCTGATTAGTCCTTTTTTCTTATATCCCACACCACAAACAAAGTAATAAAAGTGTATATAATGATTCTTGCTAGAGATGTCCGATAATGGCTTTTTTTGGCCGATATCCGATATTGTCCAACTCTTAATTACCGATACCGATATCAACCGATATCGATATATACAGTCGTGGAATGAACACATTATTATGCCTAATTTTGTTGTGGTGCCCCGCTGGATGCATTAAACAATCTAACAAGGTTTTCCAAAATAAATCAACTCAAGTTATGGCACTGCCATATTTATTATTGAAGTCACAAAGTGCATTATTTTTTTTTCAACATGCCTCAAAACAGCAGCTTGGAATTTTTGGACATGCATGAGGAGGTTGAGGTGTGGGTAGGAGGGAGGTGTATATTGTAGCGTCCCGGAAGAGTTAGTGCTGCTAGGGGTTCTGGGTATTTGTTCTGTTGTGTTTATGTTGTGTTACGGTGCGGATGTTCTCCCGAAATGTGTTTGTCATTCCTGTTTGGCGTGGGTTCACAGTGTGGCGCGTATTTGTAACAGTGTTAAAGTTGTTTACGCGTCCACCCTCAGTGTGACCTGTATGGCTGTTGACCAAGTATGCGTTGCATTCACTTGTGTGTGTGAAAAGCCGTAGATATTACGTGATTAGGTTTATTGGCGCTCTGTACTTCCGATACCAATCATTTTGAGTGAATCCTTGAGCAAGACACTTCACCCTTCCTCCTGATGGGTCGTGGTTAGCGCCTTGCATGGCAGCTCCCGCCATCGGTGTGTGAATGTGTGTGTGAATGGGTGAATGTGGAAATAGTGTCAAAGTCAGTACCTTGAAGGTAGAAAAGCGCTATACAAGTATAAGCCACATTAAGCCATATTCTAACAATTCCTTCTATGTCCCTCGCAGACTGAGTGCTTCAACTACATCCGCTTCCTCCAGAGCTACAACCACACACACCTCTACACCTGTGGCACCTATGCCTTCCAACCCAAATGCACCTATGTGGTAAGTGTCCATGAGGAGGACACACCAGTGGGCCAGATGAATGTGTGAAAGTTCATGATTGATGTGATTGCATTTTTAACCTTGTTTCACATTTGGCAGAAAACGATTAAACTACTTGTTACTGTGCGTGTGTGTGTGTGTGTGTGTGTGTGTGTGTGTGTGTGTGTGTGTGTGTGTGTGTGTGTGTGTGTGTGTGTGTGTGTGTGTGTGTGTGTGTGTGTGTGTGTGTGTGTGTGTGTGTGTGTGTGTGTGTGTGTGTGTCCACAGAATGCAGATTATTTCACTCTCAGCACAAGTCCCCTGGAAGATGGGAAGGGTAAATGTCCATATGACCCTGCCAAGGGCCACACTGGCATAATAGTTGGTGAGTAGTACCCTGTGTGTGTGTGTGTGTGTGTCTACCCTTCTTGAGGCATCAACAAGGAAAAGTAGCTTCCATATGAGGAGGTGTGAACAAGTGATGACATAAATCATGGTCCCAATAACATTGCATGTAATAGAGAATGTCTCATTTGCACCCCTGGTGGTGAAATCTATCAAAATGAGGGCGGTCCCAAAAAGGAGGGATTTTTCAAATTGACTGTGTGTCGCTTTTAAAATTGCTCCCCCTCTGGTGAACATATGAAATAACAAGTGTGCGTGAGAAATTGAAATGCGCCCCCATGGGCCAACATTAGTTATTTTTAGATGAATATGTATATAGAGACATACTGTAATAACTTGAAGTAAATAATGAAGATTAAAAACAAAAAAATAAATAAAAATGTACTAAAATCTTACCTTTTTTATATTTACATACTATTAAAATTACAAACAAATAATACATAAATAAACTAAAAGCAGTCTTTTGCTCACAATGTGTCGACTTTTTTCTTATAAAACTGGGAACAATTTCTCATATTCTTTCTGTTTCTGTAATATTGCAATATTTTCACGTAAAATTATTACTTTTTTATGTAAAATTATTACGTTTTAATGCAAAATGGTGACATTTGTCAAATAAAATTCTGACTTTTATCACGATATTTCAAATTTTTTGGTTGTTCTTGTAAAATAGTGACATTTGTTGAATAAAATTATGAATTTTGTCATTTGTCATTTTGCCAAGTAAAATTCCGATTATTATTATAATAAGGCCAATATTTAAAGTTTTCTTATAAAATTGTGACTTTTTTCGAGTAGAATTACGACTCTTTCTCTCTGGCCAACATATGAAATAACAAGTGTGTGGAAGAAATTGAAATTTGGCCAAAATTAATTTAAAAAATTTAAATATATATATAGAGACATACTGTAATAACTTGAAGTAAATAATGAAGATTAAAAACCAATTACAAACCAAAAATTAAATTTAAAAAAAAGTACTAAAATCTTACCTTTTTTATATTTACATAGTATTAAAATTACAACAACAAAAAAATGAATAAAAAATAAATAAACTAAAAGCAGTCTTTTGCTCACAATGTGTCGACTTTTTTCTTATAAAATTGGGAACAATTTCTCATATTCTTTCTGTTTCTGTAATATTGCAATATTTTCTCATAAAATTATTACTTTTTAATGCAAAATGGTGACATTTGTCATATAAAATTCTGACTTCTTATCACAATATTGCCAATTTTTTGGTTGTTTTTGTAAAATAGTGACATTTTTTGATTAAAATTATGACTTTTGTCATCATTTTGCCAAGTGAAATTCCAATTATTATTATAATATTGTCAATATTTACAGTTTTCTTATAAAATTGTGACTTTTTTCGAGTAGAATTACGACTCTTTCTCTCTGGCCAACATATGAAATAACAAGTGTGTGGAAGAAATTGAAATGCGCCCCGCTTTGGCCAAAATTAATTTAAAAAATTTAACAAAAATATGTATATCGAGACATATTGTAATAACTTGAAGTAAATAATGAAGATTAAAAACCAATTATAAAACAAAAAAAAAACAAAAAAAGAATTTACTAAAATCTAACCTTTTTTTGTTTGTGTTAAAATTACAAACAAACAAAAAATGAATAAAAAATAAATAAACTAAAAGCAGTCTTTTGCTCAAAATGCGTCAACTTTTTTCTTATAAAACTGGGAGCAATTTCTCATATTCTTTCTGTTTCTGTAATATTGCAATATTCTCTCGTAAAATACTTACCGTATTTTCCGCACTATAAGGCGCACCGGATTATAAGGCGCACCTTCAATGAATGGCCTATTCTAAAACGTTGTTCATATATAAGGCGCACCGCATTATAAGGCGCATAGAATAGACGCTACAGTAGAGGCTGGGTTTACGTTATGCATCCCATAGTTGCGAGACCTGTTGTAGCTCAATATTGGTCCATATATTAAGACGCACCGGATTATAAGGCGCACTGTCAGCTTTTGAGAAAAATGGAAGTTTTTATGCGCCTTATAGTGCGGAAAATACGGTAATTTTATGTAAAATTATTACTTTTTAATGCAAAATGGTGGCATTTGTCATATAAAATTCTGACTTGTTATCACAATATTGCCAATTTTTTGGTTGTTTTTGTAAAATAGTGACATTTGTTGATTAAAATTATGACTTTTGTCATCATTTTGCCAAGTGAAATTCCAATTATTATTATAATATTGCCAATATTTACAGTTTTCTTATAAAATTGTGACTTTTGTCGAGTAGAATTACGACTCTTTCTCTCTGGCCAACATATGAAATAACAAGTGTGTGGAAGAAATTGAAATGCGCCCCGCTTTGGCCAAAATTAATTTAAAAAATGTAACAAAAATATGTATATCGAGACATACTGTAATAACTTGAAGTAAATAATGAAGATTAAAAAACAATCACAAACCAAAAATTCAAATAAAATAAAATAAAATTTACTAAAATCTTACTTTTTTTATATTTACATAGTATTAAAATTACAAACAAAAAAAATGAATAAAAAATAAATAAACTAAGAGCAGTCTTTTGCTCACAATGTGTCGACTTTTTTCTTAAAAAAACTGGGAACAATTTCTCATATTCTTTCTGTTTCTGTAATATTGCAATATTTTCTCATAAAATACTTACTTTTTTATGTAAAATTATTACTTTTTAATGCAAAATGGTGACAGTTGTCATATAAAATTCTGACTTTTATCACATTATTGCCAATTTTTTGGTTGTTTTTGTAAAATAGTGACATTTGTTGAGTAAAATTATGACTTTTTTCATCATTTTGCCAAGTAAAATTCAGATTATTATTATAATATTGCCAATATTTACAGTTTTCTTATAAAATTGTGACTTTTGTCGAGTAGAATTACGACTCTTTCTCTCTGGCCAACATATGAAATAACAAGTGTGTGGAAGAAATTGAAATGCGCCCCACTTTGGCCAAAATTAATTTAAAAAATTTAACAAAAATATGTATATCGAGACATACTGTAATAACTTGAAGTAAATAATGAAGATTAAAAACCAATTACAAACAAAAAATTCAATAAATAATAATTGACTTCAATCTTACCTTTTTTATATTTGCATAGTATGTATATAATATTGATGTTGTAAATACAAATCTTTATATATCTACAAAAGGTGGTCCTAAAGATGATTTTTCGGAGGTCTCAAGAAGGTAAAAAATATAAGCGTGTGTGTGTGTGTGCTTGTGTGCGTGTATGTGTGTGTGTGTGTGTAAGTATAAAGAGTTGGATTGACACAATAAGAAATGCTTTGATGCTAATTATATTGATTCAACTTTTTTTCCAAACGGTGGCTAAAAAAATTACCGTATTTTCCGGACAATAGGGCGCCTCGGATTACAAGGCCCACTGCCGATGAATGGTCTATTTTCGATCTTTTTTCATATATAAGGCGCACCGGATTATAGGGCGCATTAAAAGGGGTCTTTTTTTTTTTTTTTTTCTAAATTTAAAACATAAAATGTTGTGATCATTTAATTATTTTGCAAATGTGCTTCTAGTTGGTATGATCATAATAAAACACAGGCTTCAGACTTTATACAAATAATATTGTTTTTAATAACTAAAAGTAACAATAAGGCGCACTGTCGAGTTTTGAGAAGAAAAAAAGGATTGTAAGTGCGCCTTATAGTCCTGAAAATATGGTAGGTGCCACACAGATTGTAACCTTTTGTTTTTATTTGTTTTTAATTTCTTACTTTTTAACTTTGACCTCATTTAGGGCTCCCGAGCCTGAGTCAGACTTCTGAAGGCAGTCTACACGCATCGCGTATGTGTGACTGCCATCTACTGACCACACTTATCATTTCACCCTGTACCAAATAATATAATATATAATATAAATTCATTATAATTTAATTCAAAATATATAATTTGAGGTCGGTAAGCACAACCAAAATTATTCCGTACATTAGTCGCACCGCGTTATAAGGCGCACTGTTGAGTTTTGAGAAAATGAAAGGATTTTAAGTGCGCCTTGTAGTCAGAAAAATACGGTACTAACGAATAGTTTGGTACCACAGTTCTCGCTCCATATGCTGTTTTGGCCAGGTGGTCATAGTAAATTGCTTGTCAATGGACTTACCTGGTAATACTGTCAGGTTCAAACACTGATGACATCTATTAAACAGACAAGGAATCATGCAGAGACAGAGTTCAATTTAGCTCATGAGGAGAACGCATGGAGCTGCACACTTAGTCACAGTCTCGCCCTACGCTCTAAGGCAGTGGTCCCCAACCACCGGGCCACGGCCCGGTACCGGTCCGCGGACCGATTGGTACCGGGCCGCACAAAAAACAAAAAAATAATTGTTTTTTTGTTGTTGTTTTTTTACTTAAAATAACATAAAAACACAATATATACACTATATATCAATATATATCAATACAGTCTGCAGGGATACAGTCCGTAAGCACACATGATTGTATTTCCCGGTCCGCGGGACAAATTTTCACGCGTTGACCGGTCCGCAGCTACAAAAAGGTTGGGGACCACTGCTCTAATGTACAGCTCCCGCGTCCCTCTCTATTTATTCAGGAGTTCCCTAGTCAACATCACTGAGGCCGCCTCTAAAAGGAGTGGTCACACATATCATGCAAAGCAGGTCCAGTACGCACAATATGTGACGGAATGTGCTGGGGGCCTTGTGATTTCGCCTTGTCTCTGCTTCGTCTGCGTGCTGTCGTCTTATCTGCGTTGAGGTCCTTGAAGTCCTTGGCTGTTAGCGGGCTAAAACAAAGATAACATCTGCGGCTGAGGCCACCCCTCAGACAAGAAGTTTTGTCCTTGCACAGATAGAAAAAATACAGCTTGAGCACAATAGCTAATAACTATAGCAACGGACTTTAAACATACTAAAGTTGTGTGATAAAATATAGCCTCTAAAAGGAGTGGTCACACATATCATGCAAACAGTACGCACAATACGTGACGGAATGTGCTGGGGGCCTTGTGATTTCGCCTTGTCTGTGCTTCGTCTGCGTGCTGTCGTCTTATCTGCGTTGAGGTCCTTGAAGTCCTTGGCTGTTAGCGGGCTAAAACAAAGATAACATCTGCGGCTGAGGCCACCCCTCAGACAAGAAGTTTTGTCCTTGCACAGATGGAAAAAATACAGCTTGAGCACAATAGCTAATAACTATAGCAACGGACTTTAAACATACTAAAGTTGTGTGATAAAATATAGCCTCTAAAAGGAGTGGTCACACATATCATGCAAACAGTACGCACAATACGTGACGGAATGTGCTGGGGGCCTTGTGATTTCGCCTTGTCTCTGCTTCGTCTGCGTGCTGTCGTCTTATCTGCGTTGAGGTCCTTGAAGTCCTTGGCTGTTAGCGGGCTAAAACAAAGATAACATCTGCAGCTGAGGCCACCCCTCAGACAAGAAGTTTTGTCCTTGCACAGATAGAATAAATACAGCTTTAGCACAATAGCTAATAACTATAGAAACGGACTTTAAACATACTAAAGTTGTGTGATAAAATATAGCCTCTAAAAGGAGTGGTCACACATATCATGCAAACAGTACGCACAATATGTGACGGAATGTGCTGGGGGCCTTGAGATTTCGCCTTGTCTCTGCTTCGTCTGCGTGCTGTCGTCTTATCTGCGTTGAGGTCCTTGAAGTCCTTGGCTTTTAGCGGGCTAAAACAAAGATAACATCTGCGGCTGAGGCCACCCCTCAGACAAGAAGTTTTGTCCTTGCACAGATAGAAAAAATACAGCTTGAGCACAATAGCTAATAACTATAGCAACGGACTTTAAACATACTAAAGTTGTGTGATAAAATATAGCCTCTAAAAGGAGTGGTCATACATATCATGCAAACAGTGCGCACAATACGTGACGGAATGTGCTGGGGGCCTTGTGATTTCACCTTGTCTCTGCTTCGTCTGTGTGCTGTCGTCTTATCTGTGTTGAGGTCCTTGAAGTCCTTGGCTGTTAGCGGGCTAAAACAAAGATAACATCTGCGGCTGAGGCCACCCCTCAGACAAGAAGTTTTGTCCTTGCACAGATAGAAAAAATACAGCTTGAGCACAATAGCTAATAACTATAGAAACGGACTTTAAACATACTAAAGTTGTGTGATAAAATATAGCCTCTAAAAGGAGTGGTCACACATATCATACAAACAGTACGCACACTACGTGACGGAATGTGCTGGAGGCCTTGAGATTTCGCCTTGTCTCTGCTTCGTCTGCGTGCTGTCGTCTTATCTGCGTTGAGGTCCTTGAAGTCCTTGGCTGTTAGCGGGCTAAAACAAAGATAACATCTGCGGCTGAGGCCACCCCTCAGACAAGAAGTTTTGTCCTTGCACAGATAGAAAAAATACAGCTTGAGCACAATAGCTAATAACTATAGCAACGGACTTTAAACATACTAAAGTTGTGTGATAAAATATAGCCTCTAAAAGGAGTGGTCACACATATCATGCAAACAGTACGCACAATACGTGACGGAATGTGCTGGGGGCCTTGTGATTTCGCCTTGTCTCTGCTTCGTCTGCGTGCTGTTGTCTTATCTGCGTTGAGGTCCTTGAAGTCCTTGGCCGTTAGCGGGCTAAAACAAAGATAACATCTGCGGCTGAGGCCACCCCTCAGACAAGAAGTTTTGTCCTTGCACAGATAGAAAAAATACAGCTTGAGCACAATAGCTAATAACTATAGAAACGGACTTTAAACATACTAAAGTTGTGTGATAAAATATAGCCTCTAAAAGGAGTGGTCACACATATCATGCAAACAGTACGCACAATACGTGACGGAATGTGCTGGAGGCCTTGAGATTTCGCCTTGTCTCTGCTTCGTCTGCGTGCTGTCGTCTTATCTGCGTTGAGGTCCTTGAAGTCCTTGGCTGTTAGCGGGCTAAAACAAAGATAACATCTGCGGCTGAGGCCACCCCTCAGACAAGAAGTTTTGTCCTTGCACAGATAGAAAAAATACAGCTTGAGCACAATAGCTAATAACTATAGCAACGGACTTTAAACATTCTAAAGTTGTGTGATAAAATATAGCCTCTAAAAGGAGTGGTCACACATATCATGCAAACAGTACGCACAATACGTGACGGAATGTGCTGGGGGCCTTGTGATTTCGCCTTCTCTCTGCTTCGTCTGCGTGCTGTCGTCTTATCTGCGTTGAGGTCCTTGAAGTCCTGGGCTGTTAGCGGGCTAAAACAAAGATAACATCTGCGGCTGAGGCCACCCCTCAGACAAGAAGTTTTGTCCTTGCACAGATAGAAAAAATACAGCTTGAGCACAATAGCTAATAACTATAGAAACGGACTTTAAACATACTAAAGTTGTGTGATAAAATATAGCCTCTAAAAGGAGTGGTCACACATGTCATGCAAACAGTACGCACAATACATGACGGAATGTGCTGGGGGCCTTGTGATTTCGCCTTGTCTCTGCTTCGTCTGCGTGCTGTCGTCTTATCTGCGTTGAGGTCCTTGAAGTCCTGGGCTGTTAGCGGGCTAAAACAAAGATAACATCTGCGGCTGAGGCCACCCCTCAGACAAGAAGTTTTGTCCTTGCACAGATAGAATAAATACAGCTTGAGCAAAATAGCTAATAACTATAGAAACGGACTTTAAACATACTAAAGTTGTGTGATAAAATATAGCCTCTAAAAGGAGTGGTCACACATATCATGCAAAGCAGGTCCAGTACGCACAATATGTGACGGAATGTGCTGGGGGCCTTGTGATTTCGCCTTGTCTCTGCTTCGTCTGCGTGCTGTCGTCTTATCTGCGTTGAGGTCCTTGAAGTCCTGGGCTGTTAGCGGGCTAAAACAAAGATAACATCTGCGGCTGAGGCCACCCCTCAGACAAGAAGTTTTGTCCTTGCACAGATGGAAAAAATACAGCTTGAGCACAATAGCTAATAACGATAGCAACGGACTTTAAACATACTAAAGTTGTGTGATAAAATATAGCCTCTAAAAGGAGTGGTCACACATATCATGCAAACAGTATGCACAATACGTGACGGAATGTGCTGGGGGCCTTGTGATTTCGCCTTGTCTCTGCTTCGTCTGCGTGCTGTCGTCTTATCTGCGTTGAGGTCCTTGAAGTCCTTGGCTGTTAGCGGGCTAAAACAAAGATAACATCTGCGGCTGAGGCCACCCCTCAGACAAGAAGTTTTGTCCTTGCACAGATGGAAAAAATACAGCTTGAGCACAATAGCTAATAACTATAGCAACGGACTTTAAACATACTAAAGTTGTGTGATAATATATACATGATTATTCTAACAAATATAAAAAATTTAATTTAGGGTTTAGTACATGAAAAAATAAGCTCAGCCATGACTGATATTTTGCAATATAAAAAGACAAACACAACCTTGAATTAAATAGCATTTTCCTCGTAAATTGTCCCTAATCCTTTGTTAAAAATTGGGCAAACTGTAAAAAAAAATGTCTTGTTATTCCGTCTCGGCTGCATTTTGAATGGAAAAAGCAACATGATTCCTAGTTCTAACAGGGGCATAAAAAGCATAAATCAGATCTTTTCAAACTACTCCTGCAGGTGTTCACATGTGTTTTGTTGCCATGCAGTTGCACGGCAGGTCCAGGAGTGCAATTTTTTAATTGCGCGTTCCATTCGGTCCATAACTGCACGGCTTAATTCAAGCCACAGATGCCCAGTCGCCGCTTGCGTTCCCCCACTGGACTGTTGACCTTGGTTATTTTAGCTTGAGTTTAAATTAAGCCCAAAGTTTGTTTTTGTGTTGGTACAGACAAGGAGCTGTACTCCGCCACACTCAACAACTTCCTGGGAACTGAGCCAGTCATACAAAGAAACCTGGGCCAACAGCACTACAGCATGAAGACGGAATACTTGCCTGCCTGGCTCAATGGTAAGTCAATTAGGGGGGTGACACAGAAAAACACTTGGTATTGAAACACCCAAAAGGGAATGTTTTTGATGAAAAAAAAATAAAAATAAAATGTTCCATCTTAACGCTATTAAGAAGGTTCATATTCATTTCATTAAATTAATAGTCATGTTAAAAAATGATAACACACCACAGTGACTGTAAATGGCATGTTTGGCGACCCCTGTGGGTTGTGCTCAAAATGTACAAGTCAACTTTTTCAAGTTGACTTGTTTCTACCGCTTGTCCCTTTTGGGGTGGCAGGGGGTGCCAGTCTTGCTCCAAATTTACATACATACTGTATGCTTGTCGGTCCCCTAAAATGAAATGGAAAATAATACATGTTAATAAAATATAATGTAATAAAAGAATTATAAAAATAAATATTTATATATATATATATTTACATATTTTGTTTCATACATATATATATATATATATATATATATATATATATATATATATATATATATATATATATATATATATATATTTTATTTTTATTTTATTTTTATTTTTATATATATATATATATTTTATATATGTATAAAAATATATATATATAAAAAATATATATGTATGTATAAATAAATGTATGAAATAAAATATATATATATTATATATATATATATATATATATATATATATATATTTATTTTTATAATTTTTTATGAATGTAATAAAAAATTATAAAAATAAATATTTATATATATATTTACATATTTTGTTTCATACTCTTATATATATATATATATATATGTATATATATATATGTATATATATATATATAAATATATGTATATATATATATATATATATATAAAATATATATATATGTATATATAAATAAATGTATGAAATAATATATATATATATATATATATATATATATATATATATATATATATATATATATATATATATATTTATATATATATATATATATATATATATATATTTATATATATATATATATATATATTTATATATATACATATTTATTTTTATAATTTTTTATTAATGTAATAAAAAATTATAAAAATAAATATTTATATATATATTTACATATTTTGTTTCATACATTTATATATATATACATATATTTATATATATATATATATATATATATATATATATATATATATACATATTTTCATATATATATATATATATATATATATACATAAATATATATACATACATATATATATATACAGTATATATATATATATATATATATATATATATATATATATATATATATATATATATATATATATATATATATATATATATATATATATATATATATACATACATATATATATATATATATATATATATATATATATATATATATATATATATATATATATTAGAGGTGTCCGATAATTTTGGCCGATAAATGCTTTAAAATGTAATATCGGAAATTATCGGTATCGGTTTCAACCTCCCGATTTTCCCGGGAGACTCCCGAATTTCAGTGCCCCTCCCGAAAATCTCCCGGGGCAACAATTCTCCCAAATTTCTCCCGATTTCCACCCGGACAATAATATTGGGGGCGTGCCTTAAAGGCATAGCCTTTAGCGTCCTCTACAACCTGTCGTCACGTCCGCTTTTCCTCCATACAAACAGCGTGCCGGCCCAGCCACATAATATATGCGGCTTTTGCACACACACAAGTGAATGCAACGCATACTTGGTCAACAGCCATACAGGTCACACTGATGGTGGCGTATAAACAACTTTAACACTGTTACAAATATGCGCCACACTGTGAACCCACACCAAACAAGAATGACAAAACACATTTCGGATGAACATCCGCACCGTAACCAGGGGCGCCGAAAAGGGGGGGTAAAGGAGACGGATTCTAGGGGCCCATGATGGAAGGGGGGCCCAGAGAGGCCCCTAATGATGATGAAATTATAATACAGAAAAAATAATGACACTAAGTTATTAACTAACATATAATCACACATGTTTTATTTTCCATGTCCTGGTAACAATACCTTTATTTGTTTTGGAAGCATCAACACCTGCAGGGCCCTCCCTTCCCCCCTCTATTTACGTAAAATGGTTCAGTCCGACTGGATCAGCCACAGCGGGCAAAGCGGAGGAGACAGCAGTATGCCTCAAAAATCAGGCAGCCAATAAAGAAAGGAAAAGAAAATAAGAGAGGAGAAGGAGTTGAAGGGTCGACAATATGTCACCCAATATTTCCAAAAAAAGGTGGTTTTGTTAGTTGTGGTGGAAAGTTATGCATATTAACTTTGTCCCTGTCTGTGGTAATAAGCTAGCTCACTTTTCTCACCATGTTAGCTCAAGAAAACTCTGGATTTTTACATTTTACTGCTATATTAGTTAAATAATCCATCCAGTCAAGCTGTTCTTACTCAATAATAGTTGATCTCCCCTCTGTCAAAATGATGCCTCATTCTGAACAGAGTCAAGTGCAGCAGCAGCAGAAAATACCATTACTCAAAAATACCATTAAAATGCATAATTGTATGTAAAATAGCATCAAAAAATGTTGCTGCTGTGTTGGGGGCCCTGTAAAGATTCTTTTCATGGGGCTCAAAATCCCTAGCGGCGCCCCTGACCGTAACACAACATAAACTCAACAGAACAAATACCCAGAACTAGGGATGTATATATATATATATAAAATATATATATATATAAAAAAATATATATATGTATATATAAATAAATGTATGAAATAAAATATATATATATAATATATATGTATATATATTAATATATATATATACATATTTATTTTTATATTTTTTTATTAATGTAATAAAAAATTATAAAAATAAATATTTCTATATATATATTTACATATTTTGTTTCATACATTTATATATATATAAATTTATTTTATATATATATATATATATATATATATATATATATATATATATATATATATATACATATTTTCATATATATGCAGTATATATATTAGAGGTGTCCGATAATTTTGGCTGATAAATGCGTTAAAATGTAATATCGGAAATTATCGGTATCGGTTTTTTTATTATCTGTACCTTTTTTTTTTGTTTGTTTGTTGTTGTTTTTTTATTTATTTTTTTTTATTAAATCAACATAAAAAACACAAGATACACTTACAATTAGTGCACCGACCCAAAAAACCTCCCTCCCCCCATTTCTTTCTGTTATCAATATTCCGGTTCCTACATTATATATCAATATATATCAATACAGTCTGCAAGGGATACAGTCCGTAAGCACACATGATTGTGCGTGCTGCTGGTCCACTAATAGTACTAACCTTTAACAGTTAATTTGACTCATTTTCATTAATTGCTAGTTTCTATGTAACTGTTTTTATATTGTTTTACTTTCTTTTTTATTCAAGAAAATGTTTTTAATTTAGTTATCTTATTTTATTTTATTTTTTTTAAAAGTACCTTATCTTCACCATACATGGTTGTCCAAATTAGGCATAATAATGTGTTAATTCCACGACTGCATATATCGGTTGATATCGGTATCGGTTGATATCGGTATCAACCGATACCGATACCCCCCCACCCCCCATTGAGGCCATTAAATTCCAAGTTATTAATTATTTGTATAAAAAAAAAAAAAAAAGTTTCTCAGTTCGAACATTAAATATTTTGTCTTTGCAGTCTTTTCAATTGAATATAAGTTGAAAAGGATTTGCAAATCATTGCATTCTGTTTTTATTTACCATTTACACAACGTGCCGACTTCACTGGTTTTGGGTTTTGTCAAATAAATTAGACTGGCAGCCTTTCCCGTTTTCTGGTCACACCTTTTTTAATTGATAAAACAACAACACTGACTGATTGTTATCTTTGGAAGGAGGGAAATGAAGAAGAAAGCAATTATAATTGGTGATAAAAGGGCAGATATTGAGGGTGACTATGAGCAAAGAGGTACAGGCGGCTACCGAGGCATAAAAGGGGGGAAACCTCATCTAAAAGCATCAAATTGGCTTGGGGTTTCATCATCGTGCTTTAGTTTCACCATGGTAGCTTAATGTGCTGCTGTGGAAGTGCCCATGTTATACATAATGGAACTGGGATAGTAGCCTGGTAATGGAATTTATTAGAATGAAGAAATAATTGAAAAGATAAATAGGACTGTATAGAGAATAAATGAGGGAGAAGACATAGCGCTATGAAGGGGCGATGGGGAGAAACATCAAACCTTACAGACTGAGATTGTGTGTGTGTGTTTTGTGCAGAACCAGACTTCGTGGCTTCGGCCTTGGTTCGAGAAAGCGGCGGCAGTAAAGAAGGAGACGACGACAAAATCTACTTCTTCTTTAGCGAGCGGGCGTTGGAGCTGGACTGTGACACTGAGGTCACCGTGGCCAGAGTGGCTCGCGTCTGCAAGGTAACCTCACACTTCCATATTATCTGCAGCTATTTTCTGTGGCTCAGTCAAAAAAAAAGATACCAAACCATAACAAATCTGATAACAGGTAACACATGCATATCTGTGAACTCTTAAGGAGTAGGGATGATGTTCGAAACCGGTTCTCCCGGTTGTTCGATAAGAAAAGAACCGTTCGATAAGAAAAGAACCGATTCCATGGACTCGAATCCCTTTTTGAGAACCGGTTCCCGTTATCGAGGCCACTATAGTAAAGAAAAAGAGTTGGTTCTTTATTCGAATCCCGTCCCACAAGAAATGCCCTGTGGGACATCACAAGAAATGACGTAGCTCAGTCATTAGACTGAGCTACGTCATTTCCTGTGATGTCACAAAAGCAGCAAAAATAATGGACCGGAAAAAAAGGCCTCAAGGCATGGCTATTCACCTATAGTGATCACAGAGACAGGTTGTTTTTGTGTTACTGTATATATTTGTTTTTCTGAAAAATACCACTTAATATACTTTGGGTAACAACAGTCAATATTTATTTTATTTTTTTAGGGGGGTAACAGTCAATATTTATTAATTTTTTTTAATTTTTTTTTCCTATTAAATAAAAGTGAGCTTTTGTTAAACCAAATATTGTGTTTTTTCCCATATACAACAACCTATCTGGATTCGATAAGAGAATCGATAAGGAATCGGTTTGATAAGAGGATTCGATAATGGGCTCGAACTCGATAATTTCCTATCAAACATCATCCCTACTAAGGAGTACTTTTATTGCATAAAACGTCAATTAATAGGTACACATGTATATCTGTGAACTCTTAAGGAGTAGGGATGATGTTCGAAACCGATTCTCCCGGTTGTTCGATAAGAAAAGAACCATTCGATAAGAAAAGAACCGATTCCATGGACTCGAATCCCTTTTTGAGAACCGGTTCCCGTTATCGAGGCCACTATAGTAAAGAAAAAGAGTTGGTTCTTTATTCGAATCCCTGGGAACGAATCCCGTCCCACAAGAAATGCCCTGTGGGACATCACAGGAAATGACGTAGCTCAGTCATTAGACTGATGTTCGAAACCGGTTCTCCCGGTTGTTCGATAAGAAAAGAACCGTTCGATAAGAAAAGAACCGATTCCATGGACTCGAATCCCTTTTTGAGAACCGGTTCCCGTTATCGAGGTCACTATAGTAAAGAAAAAGAGTTGGTTCTTTATTCGAATCCCTGGGAACGAATCCCGTCCCACAAGAAATGCCCTGTGGGACATCACAGGAAATGACTGAGCTACGTCATTTCCTGTGATGTCACAAAAGCAGCAAAAATAATGGACTGGAAAAAAGGCCTCAAGGCATGGCTATTCACCTATAGTGATCACAGAGACAGGTTGTTTTTG
The DNA here is from genome assembly GCF_033978785.1 of Entelurus aequoreus. Taxonomy (NCBI): domain Eukaryota; kingdom Metazoa; phylum Chordata; class Actinopteri; order Syngnathiformes; family Syngnathidae; genus Entelurus; species Entelurus aequoreus. The sequence continues at coordinate 78,551,433 of NC_084736.1, read as the reverse complement.
TGTATACCTGTGAACTCTAAGGAGTACTTTTATTGCATAAAACGTCAATTAATAGGTACACATGTATATCTGTGAACTCTAAGGAGTACTTTTTATTGCATAAAACGTCAATTAATAAACACGTTCTATATTATGCTGTTTATAGAGCAATTTTCGGAGAAGCGTAATCTGTAATCTTACCTTTATTTATGGATTTTGAAGTGTATCTGAAATACACAAGATTTTATTATAATGTTGTCAGCTAAGTAAACTCAATGTCTAACTACAAAAGGCGGACGCGCTCAATTTTTCAGGATTTATGCAGATCCCAAATACAGATCAGCAGGTACCAAAAGGTAAGAAAAGTTGCTTTTGCATAATATTGCGAAACAAAACGCCGGATAATATGTCTTACCTTATACACACACCATAATAATACGCCTATGTTGAATGCGCCGACAATCCATCAAGGGTTAGGGTTAGGGTTAGGGTTAGGGTTAGGGTTAGGGTTAGGGGTCACCAAAGTCGTACTAAAACATTTTAATGTTCTATATTTTCAATGGAAGATATAAAAAAAAATTGGTGTTGTTTACTTGAGTCATATTGCCATCATAGTGCAGTCTATATGAATCTCTTATGTTTGACTGCCATCTACTGGTCACACTTATCATTATACCGTGTACCAAATAAAATGGCTTCGAAGTCGTCGGTAAGCACAGAATTATTTTGTACATTTTCCGTTCAATTATTCCGGGTTATAAGGCGCACTGTCGAGTTTTGAGTGCAAATTCGGTAGTAGTGTTGTTTCGATCCCAATAATTACCTGGTATCGACAATGTCGATATTTACATCACTGCGCTCATTCGTAATAAACATGGAGAATTCTTAACAGGTTGCGCCAAATCTGTCCGTCAAACGTATCCCTGAATTCAGCATTCCCACAAAAATGTACGGTAAACAATGGTAGGTGACAATTGAAGGCAATTTAAAGGCCTACTGAAATGAATTTTTTTTATTTAAACGGGGATAGCAGATCTATTCTATGTGTCATACTTGATCATTTCGCGATATTGCCATATTTTTGCTGAAAGGATTTAGTATAGAACAACGACGATAAAGATTGCAACTTTTGGTATCTGATAAAAAAAAGGCTTGCCCCTACCGGAAGTAGCGTGACGTAGTCAGTTGAACATATACGCAAAGTTCCCTATTGTTTACAATGATGGCCGCATGAAGTGAGAGAGATTCGGACCGAGAAAGCGACAATTTCCCCATTAATTTGAGCGAGGATGAAAGATTTGTGGATGAGGAAAGTGCAAGTGAAGGACTAGTGGGGAGTTGAAGCTATTCAGATAGGGAAGATGCTGTGAGAGCCGGGGGTGACCTGATATTCAGCTGGGAATGACTACAACAGTAAATAAACACAAGACATATATATACTCTATTAGCCACAACACAACCAGGCTTATATTTAATATGCCACAAATTAATCCTGCATAAAAACACCTGCGTGTTTGTTATGCTAGCTCCTAGCTCCTCTGCTAGCTCCTAGCTCCATAGAACACGCCAATACAATTCAAACACCTGATCAACACACACAATCACTCAGCCCAAAGGACCGTTCACCTAACCCAAGGTTCATAAAGCTTATATATTTTTAAAAAGTTACGTACATACGCAAAAAAAAGTTGCGCACATACGGTCAAGCGATCAAATGTTTAGAAGCCAAAGCTGCATACTCACAGTAGCACGTCTGCGTCTTTGTCATCCAAATCAAAGTAATCCTGGTAAGAGTCTGTGTTGTCCCAGTTCTCTACAGGCGTCTGTGTATCGAAGTCAAAAGTCCTCCTGGTTAGAGTCTCTGTTATCCGAGTTCTTCCATCTTGACTGCATCTTCCGGGAATGTAAACAAAGAAGCGTTGTTGCTGACTACGTTCGAAAAATACGTCCATTTCGCACCGACAACTTTCTTCTTTGCTTGCTCAGCTTCCTTCTCCATAATGCAATGAACATGATTGCAACAGATTCACGAACACAGATGTCCAGAATACTGTGGAATTATGAAATGAAAACAGAGCTTTTTCGTATTGGCTTCAATGTGGAAGGCATACCCGTGTTCGCCGGGCTACGTCACGCGCATACGTCATCCTCAGAGGCGTTTCGAACCGGAAGTTTAGCGGCAAATTTAAAATGTCACTTTATAAGTTAACCCGGCCGTATTGGCATGTGTTATAATGTTAAGATTTCATCATTGATATATAAACTATCAGACTGCGTGGTCGGTAGTAGTGGCTTTCAGTAGGCCTTTAATGTGAAATGCAGGGAAGTATCAGGCAGTCTCGTTGATAGACTGAGTACTAACTTGAGAGAAGATACTGTCAAAAATGTAAATGTGTTCTGATTAGACCGGGTCATTAGTGGAAAGGCGTTTAAAGACGTGAAATAAGTTTTGGTTTCTATGATTTCTTTGACCTTTATATTGACTGTTCTGTATGCAAGCACATCATCTGAGTAACCTTTAAAGTGAACAAAATGGATACAAAGTGTTAAACAGCGTGCGGATAAGCACGCGGCTTTATGGGAAATGCCCTTAAATGTCTGCTCAAACAAGAACAATAAAGCTCTTTGAGTGAAATTACAAGCAGATGCCCACACATGATGAACACTGAATGAATTATTCAGCGCATCCTGCTGACATTGTTTCTGAAGCGCGATCCCAATGTCTGCATTTAACTGCCGTAATATGAACATTGACTTTTATTATTGCTCACACAATCACGGCGGACGATAACAAAAACATGTCAAGCACGAGGGCCTTTTTAAATGTGTCGCATCAGAATAGATCCCAATAAAGACGCGTTTGTTGCGTTTATAGCGGGACTAAATAATAATGATGTCATTGATACGTTTTAACTGTCACAAAAGCATCCTGAGCTGCCGATCAAATGCTGGGACTTTTAAAACACACATTTAAATCCTGTCAATCAATCAATGTTTATTTATATAGCCCTGAATCACGAGTGTCTCAAAGGGCTGCACAAGCCACGACGACATCCTCGGTTCAGAGCCCACATCAGGGCAAGGAAAAACTCACAACCCAGTGGGATGTCGATGTGAATGACTATGAGAAACCTTGGAGAGGACCGCAGATGTGAGTGAGTCCCCCCCCACCCCCTCACCCTCTAGGGGAGCCCGGATGCAATGGACGTCGAGTGGGTCTAGCATAATAGTGTGAAAGTCCAGTCCATAGTGGATCTAACATAATAGTGAGAGTCCAGTCCATAGTGGATCTAACATAATAGTGAGAGTCCAGTCCATTGTGGATCTAACATAATAGTGTGAGAGTCCAGTCCATAGTGGGTCTGACATAATAGTGTGAGAGTCCAGTCCGTAGTGGATCTAACATAATAGTGAGAGTCCAGTCCATAGTGGATCTAGCATAATATGAGTCCAGTCCATAGTGGATCTAACATAATAGTGTGAGAGTCCAGTCCATAGTGGATCTAACATAATAGTGAAAGTCCAGTCCATAGTGGATCTAACATAATAGTGAGAGTCCAGTCCATAGTGGATCTAGCATAATATGGAGAGTCCAGTCCATAGTGGATCTAACATAATAGTGTGAGTCCAGTCCATAGTGGATCTAACATAATAATGTGAGAGTCCAGTCCATAGTGGATCTAACATAATAGTGAGAGTCCAGTCCATAGTGAATCTAACATAATAGTGAGAGTCCAGTCCATAGTGGATCTAACATAATAGTGTGAGAGTCCAGTCCATAGTGGATCTAACATAATAGTGAGAGTCCAGTCCATAGTGGATCTAACATAATAGTGAGAGTCCAGTCCATAGTGGATCTAACATAATAGTGTGAGAGTCCAGTCCATAGTGGATCTAACATAATAGTGAGAGTCCAGTCCATAGTGGATCTAACATAATAGTGCGAGAGTCCAGTCCATAGTGGATCTAACATAATAGTGAGAGTCCAGTCCATAGTGGATCTAACATAATAGTGAGAGTCCAGTCCATAGTGGATCTAACATAATAGTGCGAGAGTCCAGTCCATAGTGGATCTAACATAATAGTGAGAGTCCAGTCCATTGTGGATCTAACATAATAGTGTGAGAGTCCAGTCCATAGTGGATCTAACATAATAGTGTGAGAGTCCAGTCCATAGTGGATCTAACATAATAGTGTGAGAGTCCAGTCCATAGTGGATCTAACAGAATAGTGAGAGTCCAGTCCGTAGTGGATCTAACATAATAGTGAGAGTCCAGTCCGTAGTGGATCTAACATAAGAGTGAGAGAGTCCAGTCCATAGTGGATCTAACATAATAGTGCGAGAGTCCAGTCCATAGTGGATCCAACATAATAGTGAGAGTCCAGTCCATTGTGGATCTAACATAATAGTGTGAGAGTCCAGTCCATAGTGGATCTAACATAATAGTGAGAGTCCAGTCCATAGTGGATCTAACATAATAGTGTGAGAGTCCAGTCCATAGTGGATCTAACATAATAGTGAGAGTCCAGTCCATTGTGGATCTAACATAATAGTGTGAGTCCAGTCCATAGTGGATCTAACATAATAGTGAGAGTCCAGTCCATTGTGGATCTAACATAATAGTGTGAGAGTCCAGTCCATAGTGGATCTAACATAATAGTGAGAGTCCAGTCCATAGTGGATCTAACATAATAGTGTGAGTCCAGTCCGTAGTGGATCTAACATAAGAGTGAGAGTCCAGTCCATAGTGGGGCCAGCAGGAGACCATCCCGAGCGGAGACGGGTCAGCAGCGCAGAGATGTCCCCAACCGATGCACACCGGGTCCACACCGGGTCCCGACTCTGGACAGCCAGCACTTCACCTGTGCCCCCCCCCCCCCCCCCTCCACAAGGGAGAGGGGGGCAGAAAAGAAAAGAAACGGCAGATCAACTGGTCTAAAAGAGGGTCCATTTAAAGGCTAGAGTATACAAATGAGTTTTAAGATGGGACTTAAATGCTTCTACTGAGGTAGCATCTCTAACTGGCATTCCAGAGTCCTGGAGCCCCAGTAGAAAACGCTCTATCTTGTATTTGAGATTGTTTATAGGCTCAGGCCAAATAAGTGCTAAACTTCAGCCTAAACCCTGTCGGTCTGTAAAATTGTCAATTTGTGAACGTAAAACTGTTTGTTTATTTTGTTGACCACTGACCGAGGAAATAATAAACTCTACTCAACTTTTAACTTGATCTGAATCGTCTCATCTTCAGGGTGACCTTGGTGGTTCTCGGACACTGCAAAAAAAATGGACCACCTTCCAAAAAGCCCGGCTGGACTGCTCCCTACCTGAGCGTCACGTCTCCTTCAACAGCCTCCAAGCTGTCTTCACGCTGCCGGGACAGGACTGGAGGGGAACTACTTTCTTTGGCATCTTCCATGCTCAATGGTGAGTGGAGAGATCGTATCAAGAAGCAAAATGTTGCCTATCATTCACACTCCTTATGTGAGACAAGGACACTCACGGCTTTTCTCTTTTTTTCTGCAGTCTGAATTGTAAAAACAAAAACAAAAAACTGCTTGTATAGGCTAACAATGCCTACATAGCCCTCTAAAAAACATCCTAAAACTGCCAACAATACTCCATTTGCATGCCGTGGTTCAAACATTGATGACATTTATCAAACAGACGAGAAGCAAGGAATCATGCAGAGACAGAGTTCAATTTGGCTCAATGAGGAGACACATGTTTTGGGCTGTATTCTAGTCACAGATCCAAACTACGTTCCAAAAGTCCAGCCCGCATGCTTCCTCTATTTATTTGGTAGGTCCCTGGTTACATCACTGAAGCTGTCGCTGAGGGAATGGGGGTAATCTCGACAACTCCAGTGAGACACAATATATGATAATACAAAAATGCAAATGTGTTGACGCTGGTGATATCGCCTTGTCTCTGCTCTGTCTGCGTCACGGCGGTGTTCGGCCTTGGCAGTCGGCAGGCCGTCCCTGGACACAAACACTGATACCAGACTGGCTTGCAATCTTTTGTAAAGCCAGCTTTGCACAGACAAAGAAAAATACCATTTCAGCACAATTTACAATAATTATAGCAACGGCCATTAAGCATCAAAGTTGTGTGATAATATATACATCATTATTCGAACAGACCTGCATATCAACCAATTGTTGGCGATATTGTTAGTGTAAGAGCTAACAGAGAGGAATTATTCTATGTAACACAGGGCTTTGATCACCGAAGTAACGTAGCTACTGAAAGTCTTGACATACTGAGCCAGTGAGCTGCTACGTCACCTCAGAGTTGGTCAAAGTTTGTGCTGGATCATAAATCATGCCTCGTACTTGCGGAGTAGAAGATTGTGTGGCCATAAGCTGAGAAGTTGGTCCACTTTGAAATTCAACTTAACCCCGAAGATATCGCTAAGAAAAGAATTGATTAACGCGCCTAAAATTACAGAAGAAATCGGGGGTATTTGGCTTTTAGGAGAAATTTTGAACAATTAAAGGCCTACTGAAATGAATTTTTTTTATTTAAACGGGGATAGCAGATCTATTCTATGTGTCATACTTGATCATTTCGCGATATTGCCATATTTTTGCTGAAAGGATTTAGTATAGAACAACGACGATAAAGATTGCAACTTTTGGTATCTGATAAAAAAAAAAGGCTTGCCCCTACCGGAAGTAGCGTGACGTAGTCAGTTGAACATATACGCAAAGTTCCCTATTGTTTACAATGATGGCCGCATGAAGTGAGAGAGATTCGGACCGAGAAAGCGACAATTTCCCCATTAATTTGAGCGAGGATGAAAGATTTGTGGATGAGTAAAGTGCAAGTGAAGGACTAGTGGGGAGTTGAAGCTATTCAGATAGGGAAGATGCTGTGAGAGCCGGGGGTGACCTGATATTCAGCTGGGAATGACTACAACAGTAAATAAACACAAGACATATATATACTCTATTAGCCACAACACAACCAGGCTTATATTTAATATGCCACAAATTAATCCTGCATAAAAACACCTGCGTGTTTGTTATGCTAACTCCTAGCTCCTATGCTAGCTCCTAGCTCCATAGAACACGCCAATACAATTCAAACACCTGATCAACACACACAATCACTCAGCCCAAAAGACCGTTCACCTAACCCAAGGTTCATAAAGCTTATATATTTAAAAAAAAGTTACGTACATACGCAAAAAAAAGTTGCGCACATACGGTCAAGCGATCAAATGTTTAGAAGCCAAAGCTGCATACTCACAGTAGCACGTCTGCGTCTTTGTCATCCAAATCAAAGTAATCCTGGTAAGAGTCTGTGTTGTCCCAGTTCTCTACAGGCGTCTGTGTATCGAAGTCAAAAGTCCTCCTGGTTAGAGCCTCTGTTATCCGAGTTCTTCCATCTTGACTGCATCTTTCGGGAATGTAAACAAAGAAGCGCCGGCTGTGTACTGTTGTGGCTGACTACGTTCGAAAAATACGTCCATTTCGCACCGACAACTTTCTTCTTTGCTTGCTCAGCTTCCTTCTCCATAATGCAATGAACATGATTGCAACAGATTCACGAACACAGATGTCCAGAATACTGTGGAATTATGAAATGAAAACAGAGCTTTTTCGTATTGGCTTCAATGTGGAAGGCATACCCGTGTTCGCCGGGCTACGTCACACGCATACGTCATCCTCAGAGGTGTTTCGAACCGGAAGTTTAGCGGCAAATTTAAAATGTCACTTTATAAGTTAACCCGGCCGTATTGGCATGTGTTATAATGTTAGATTTCATCATTGATATATAAACTATCAGACTGCGTGGTCGGTAGTAGTGGCTTTCAGTAGGCCTTTAAGCAACACTACCTTAAACAAGATGTTCTCTGAGGGAAGTGGCCACCTGGGTTAGATAACAAAAACTAGATCGTACAACGGTGTTTATCTGATGTTCCAATTTAAAATCATTGTTAAACTTAAAACCAAAATTTGTGACTGTGGGTTTTAAATAAGGCATCAGGGGGGTCCTGGTCCCTGGGGGGTGCATTCTGTTTGACTTTTGAGTCAAATAAAATGATTTCCCTCTTGTTCTCATTTAAGTTTAGAAAGTTTACAGTCAACCATGCGTTTATGTCCTCAAGACAATTTAAAATTGATTTTAAACGTGTCACTTTTCTTTTTTAAAGGGACGTAGATTTGCGTATCATCCGCACAAAGATGATTTTATTTTTTTATTTTTTTTTTAAAATGTGTTGAATAGGTAGGATGTACACTGAAAACAGGATTGGTTCTAGGATTGAACCCTGGGGGACACCACAGGACAAGGGAGTATAGGCCAAAGCCCAATCATCAATTTGGATTTAAAAAAAGTTTGGTTTGTCGGATATGACCTGAACCATTTCAAGGGTGTGCCTTTTAAAGCTGCACAGGAGGTCTGCCCTAGGGAAACTGAGACATTTACTGTCTAGGCAGGTGATCTTTCATTGGGACTATTTTCTTCATTGATACATCACATTGCAGAGTGAACCAGCTCTGGACTGAAAGCTTTGTTTCTTAGAAGATGAGTCTATCTTATCTCCCCATGTGACTTGCTGGGGATTCTGTCAAGTCTCCTTGCTTTGATAGAGATAACATTAAAAGACAATTGGACACGATTTGAATAACGATTTCCAGTTGAACCACGATCTGAGGAAAATCACTATCTTTTTGACATGCCAAGACACCAGCTTCATTGTATTAAGCCCAGGAGCAAAGAAGACCTTTCCCAATAGGATCCTACAGAACAAAATCCACATTTGAAAATGTTGTCAACCCAGCTATTACTTAAAGTGAACATTATCAGGTCATTAAGTAATTTAGACAAAAAGTTATTAACTTTTTAGTCTAGTTAACCATGCGCTATTGTCAGGTTCAAACACTGATGACATCTATTAAACAAGACAAGAAGCAAAGAATTAAACAAAGACAGAATTATATTTGGCTCAATTGAGGAGAGACGCCTGGGCTGCACTTCACGCTCTGGCGAAAGATTGTACGCCTCCTCTTTTATTTGGACTTTCCCTGATTACATGGCAACAGCTGTTTCTAAGGGACGGGGGTCATAAACAGCCATGGCCTTTGATTAAAAGGTTAAAAGAAAAGGTCGTAAAACAGTTCAAAGAAGAGGTCATACAACAGTTCACAGAAAAGGTCGCCTGGAGGGGAGTCTGGTCCTGCTTCCTCTCCGCTTTTGTAGTTCTTGGGTCAAGACAAAATATTTCTGTGGATTACAATACATGAAAGAAACAGAACAGCCATGTGACTTGCTGGGGATTCTGTCAAGTCTCCTTGCTTTGATAGAGATAACATTAAAAGACAATTGGACACTATTTGAATAACGACTTACAGTTGAGCCACGATCTGAGGAAAATCACTATCTTTTTGACATGCCAAGACACCAGCTTCCTTGTATTAAGCCCAGGAGCAAAGAAGACCTTTCCCAATAGGATCCTACAGAACAAAATCCACATTTGAAAATGTCAACCCAGTTATTACTCGAAGTGAACATTGTTCGGTCATTAAGTAATTTAGACAAAAAGTTATTAACTTTTTAGTCTAGTTAACCATGCGCTATTGTCAGGTTCAAACACTGGTGACATCTATTAAACAAGACAAGAAGCAAAGAATTAAACAGAGACAGAATTACATTTGGCTCAATTGAGGAGAGACGCCTGGGCCGTACTCTTGCACAGTCTCCCAGCACGCTCTGGCGAAAGATTGTTTACGCCTCCTCTTTTATTTGGACTTTTCCCTGATTACATGGCAACACCTGTTTCTAAGGGACGTGGGTCATAAACAGCCATGGCGCTCCTGGGCCGTACTCTTGCACAGTCTCCCAGCACGCTCTGGCGAAAGATTGTTTACGCCTCCTCTTTTATTTGGACTTTTCCCTGATTACATGGCAACAGCCGTTTCTAAGGGACGGGGGTCATAAACAGCCATGGCCTTTGATTACGAACAGTTCAAAGAAAAGGTGGTAAAACCGTTCAAAGAAGAGGTCGTACAACAGCTCACAGAAAAGGTCGCCTGGAGGGGAGTCTGGTCCTGCTTCCTCTCCGCTTTTGTAGTTCTTGGGTCAAGACAAAATCTTTCTGTGGATTACAATACATGAAAGAAACAGAACAGCCATGTGACTTGCTGGGGATTCTGTCAAGTCTCCTTGCTTTGATAGAGATATCATTAAAAGACAATTGGACACTATTTGAATAACGACTTACAGTTGAGCCACGATCTGAGGAAAATCACTATCTTTTTGACATGCCAAGACACCAGCTTCCTTGTATTAAGCCCAGGAGCAAAGAAGACCTTTCCCAATAGGATCCTACAGAACAAAATCCACATTTGAAAATGTTGTCAACCCAGTTATTACTCGAAGTGAACATTGTTAGGTCATTAAGTAATTTAGACAAAAAGTTATTAACTTTTTAGTATAGTTAACCATGCGCTATTTTCAGGTTCAAACACTGATGACATCTATTAAACAAGACAAGAAGCAAAGAATTAAACAGAGACAGAATTACATTTGGCTCAATTGAGGAGAGACGCCTGGGCCGCACTCTTGCACAGTCTCCCAGCACGCTCTGGCGAAAGTTTGTACACCTCCTCTTTTATTTGGACTTTCCCTGATTACATGGCAACAGCCGTTTCTAAGGGACGGGGGTCATAAACAGCCATGGCGCTCCTGGGCCGTACTCTTGCACAGTCTCCCAGCACGCTCTGGCGAAAGATTGTTTACGCCTCCTCTTTTATTTGGACTTTTCCCTGATTACACGGCAACAGCCGTTTCTAAGGGACGGGGGTCATAAACAGCCATGGCCTTTGATTACAAACAGTTCAAAGAAAAGGTGGTAAAACCGTTCAAAGAAGAGGTCGTACAACAGCTCACAGAAAAGGTCGCCTGGAGGGGAGTCTGGTCCTGCTTCCTCTCTGCTTTTGTAGTTCTTGGGTCAATGATGATTCTTACTTTTTATTCTAATTAGGGTCCAATAAGCCCAAATAGCACAGAGAAATAAAAAAAAAAAGCATGTAAACAAACACATTAAATAAATGTATTTCATCATCTGCACACACAAAAATACCGTAAATTGGTACCGTTGTGTATCGTTAGTGATTCCCAGGTACTCCCTACAGCCATTAGTTGAAATAGTCCCACATATGCAGAAAATGAGTGGCTGACAGAGGATCTGGATGATGCAACTTCTTGTGGAATAACGTGTTAGTGTCTCTCTCACGCCACCGCACGCGGCTAACTCCTCGCCTCGCCTCGCCGTGTTTCAGGGGTGACGTGGACGTGTCGGCGGTGTGTCAGTACCAGATCGCCGACGTGAAGAAGGTGTTCGAAGGATCCTACAAGGAATACAGGGAGGCGTCCCAGAGGTGGGGGCGCTACTCCGGGTCTGTCCCGAGCCCGCGGCCTGGATCGGTAAGAAACATGTCATTGTTGATGGAGTGATGGTGGTGGTGTGGCGAAATGGCACCACATCAAAAAGCTATTAGTGGAATGATGCAGGGGAAGTGCAAAAAGTGAAATCTAAGTAAGATGAAATATCTCAAATAAGGGTGATATTTGCTTATTTTCTGTCTGATAAGATCATTCTTCTCACTAAGCAGATTTTATGTTGTTTTACTTGTTTTAAGTGTTTTGGTCCTAAATGATCTCAGTAAGATATTACAGCTTGTTGCTGAGATTTGATGAGCTATATTGAGTAAAACATGCTTGAAACTAGAATATCAACTGTTGCAAAGCTGTGTCATCAACACTCACAAGTATAAAACTGCTTTTTTAAAGTAATTTCTTATTTCAAGCATGAAAAAAAGTCATGATTTTGACACAATTGTGTCTCATAATTAAAACAGATGACAGCCAAATGGACTTTGCTGTTTTATTTTCAATGAAACAATAGAAAACACGTACTCATATAGTAGTACAGTTGGCACAGTACAGTAAACTGACAGTTCATATTTAAACATTTCACATTTATAACAATTTTGAACAGAAATAGTTCATGCACATTCAGATAAATTCCTCAAAATTACAATTTAAAAAATTGTGGCCGGGGGCCGGGCTGTATATATGCGCGCTAATTGACTGAAAGAGCACGCACTTAGCGTGATGATGTCATGTTATCTATGGAAAAATGCATTTTTAGACAATATGATTTGCCTGAGCGGCTAGGAGACCCCGAGAGTAACAAGCGGTTGCCTTGTTGCCTTTCCATTAAGAACAATAAATTAGTTTTTAGTAGGGATGTCCGATAATATCGGCCTGCCGATATTATCGGCCGATAAATGCGTTAAAATGTAATATCGGAAATTATCGGTATCGTTTTTTTTATTATCTGTATCAGTTTTTTTTGTTTGTTTTTTATCAAATCAACATAAAAAACACAAGATACACTTACAATTAGTGCACCAACCCAAAAAACCTCCCTCCCCCCATTTCTTTCAGTTATCAATATTCTGGTTCCTACATTATATATCAATATATCTACAAGGGATACAGTCCGTAAGCACACATGATTGTGCGTGCTGCTGGTCCACTAATAGTACAAACCTTTATGGAAATGGAAAGGCAACAAGGCAAGCGCTTGTTACTCTCGGGGTCTCCTAGCCGCTCAGGCAAATCATATTGTCTAAAAATGCATTTTTCCATGGATAACATGACATCATCGCGCCAAGTGCGTGCTCTTTCAGTCAATTAGTGCGCATATATACAGCCCGGCCCCCAGCCAAATTGTTTTTAATTGTAATTTTGAAGAATTTACCTGAATGTGCATGAACTATTTCTGTTCAAAATTGTCACAATTGTATCAAAATCATGATTTTTTTTTTTCATGCTTGAAATAAGAAATTACTTTAAAAAAGTAGTTTTATACTTGTGAGTAGAGATGTCCGATAATATCGGCCGATAAATGCTTTAAAATGTAATATCGGAAATTATCGGTATCGTTTTTTTTTATTATCAGTATCGTTTTTTTGGGGGTTTTTTTGTTTTTTTAATTAAATCCACATAAAAAACACAAGATACACTTACAATTAGTGCACCAACCCACCCCATTTACACTCATTCACACAAAAGGGTTGTTTCTTTCTGTTATTAATATTCTGGTTCCTACATCATATATCAATATATATCAATACAGTCTGCAAGGGATACAGTCCGTAAGCACACATGATTGTGCGTGCTGCTGCTCCACTAATAGTACTAACCTTTAACAGTTAATTTTACTCATTTTCATTCATTACTAGTTTCTATGTAACTGTTTTTATATTGTTTTACTTTCTTTTTTATTCAAGAAAATGTTTTTAATTTAGTTATCTTATTTTATAATTTTTTTTAAAAAGTACCTTATCTTCACCATACCTGGTTGTCCAAATTAGGCATAATAATGTGTTAATTCCACGACTGCATATATCGGTTGATATCGGTATCGGTTGATATCGGTATCGGTAATTAAAGAGTTGGACAATATCGGAATATCGGATATCGGCAAAAAGCCATTATCGGACATCCCTAGTTTTTAGTATAAGTTTGCTGGTTTCAAGAAATGTAATGCCGAGCGCATATCATTATGTCAAGATAATGGCACTAGCATTTAAATTATTTAAGAATATTTTTCAACATATTGAGCAAAAAGGTCTCTTTTTTTTTCTACCAAGAAAAGTGCACTTGTTATTAGTGAGAATATACTTATTTTAATGTATTTTTGGGTTCATTGAGGTTAGCTAATTTTACTTGTTTTGGAAAGTCTTGACAAGCCAAATGTTCTTGTTCTATTGGCAGATAATTTTGCTTAGTTCAAATAAAATACCCCTCATTTTTGTATTTTTTGTTGTTGTTTTATGAACACTGACTTTTTGCAATGTGGCAGGAGGAGTGAGCGTAAAAGAAGCAGCAAGAAGTAGGATGGAGATGCTAAATTGTTTACTCCTCTGCACTGCAAAAAGTCAGTGTTCAAAAACAAGAAGAAAAAAAATACAAAAATTATTTGAATTAAGCAAAATTATCTGCCAATCGAACAAGAAAATTTGGCTTGTCAAGACTTTCCAAAACAAGTCAAATTAGCTAACCTCAATGAACCCAAAAATACCTTAAAATAAGTATATTCTCACTAATAACAAGTGCACTTTTCTTGGTACAAAAAAAAATGAGACCTTTTTGCTCAATATGTTGAAAAATATTCTTAAATGAAGTAAATGCTAGTGCCATTATCTTGACATAATGATATGCGCTCGGCATTACATTTCTTGAAACCAGCAAACTTATACTAAAAACTAATTTATTGTTCTTAATGGAAAGGCACACTGCAAAAAGTCAGTGTTCAAAAACAAGATTTTTTTTTTTAAATTAGGGGTATTTTATTTGAACTAAGCAAAATTATCTGCCAATAGAACAAGAAAATTTAGCTTGTCAAGACTTTCCAAAACAAGTAAATTTAGCTAACCACAATGAACCCAAAAATACCTTAAAATAAGTATATTCTCACTAATAACAAGTGCACTTTTCTTGGTAGAAAAAAAAAGACACCTTTTTGCTCAATATGTTGAAAAATATTCTTAAATTAATTAAATGCTAGTGCCATTATCTTGACATAATGATATGCGCTCGGCATTACATTTCTTGAAACCAGCAAACTTATACTAAAAACTAGTTTATTGTTCTTAATGGAAAGGCAACAAGGCAAGCGCTTGTTACTCTCGGGGTCTCCTAGCCGCTCAGGCAAATCATATTGTCTAAAAATGCATTTTTCCATGGATAACATGACATCATCGCACCAAGTGCGTGCTCTTTCAGTCAATTAGTGCGCATATATACAGCCCGGCCCCCGGCCAAATTGTTTTTAATTGTAATTTTGAAGAATTTACCTGAATGTGCATGAACTATTTCTGTTCAAAATTGTCACAATTGTATCAAAATCATGATTTTTTTTTTCATGCTTGAAATAAGAAATTACTTTAAAAAAGTACTTTTATACTTGTGAGTAGAGATGTCCGATAATATCGGCCGATAAATGCTTTAAAATGTAATATCGGAAATTATCGGTATCGTTTTTTTTATTATCAGTATCGTTTTTTTGGGGGGGTTTTTTGTTTTTTTTAATTAAATCCACATAAAAAACACAAGATACACTTACAATTAGTGCACCAACCCACCCCATTTACACTCATTCACACAAAAGGGTTGTTTCTTTCTGTTATCAATATTCTGGTTCCTACTTTATATATCAATATATATCAATACAGTCTGCAAGGGATACAGTCCGTAAGCACACATGATTGTGCGTGCTGCTGGTCCACTAATAGTACTAACCTTTAACAGTTAATTTTACAAATTTTCATTAATTACTCGTTTCTATGTAACTGTTTTTATATTGTTGTACTTTATTTTTTATTCAAGAAAATGTTTTTAATTTATTTATCTGATTTTATTTGATTCATTTTTTTTAAAAAGGACCTTATCTTCACCATACCTGGTTGTCCAAATTAGGCATAATAATGTGTTAATTCCACGACTGCATATATCGGTTGATATCGGTATCGGTAATTAAAGAGTTGGACAATATCGGCATATCGGATTTCGGCAAAAAGCCATTATCGGACATCCCTACTTGTGAGTGTTGATGACACAGCTTTGCAACAGTTGATATTCTAGTTTCAAGCACGTTTTACTCAATATAGGTCAGGGGTCACCAACGCAGTGCCCGCGGGCACCAGGTAGCCCGTAAGGACCAGATGAGTAGCCCGCTGGCCTGTTCTAAAAATAGCTCAAATAGCAGCACTTACCAGTGAGCTGCCTCTATTTTTTAAATTGTATTTATTTACTAGCAAGCTGGTCTCGCTTTGCCCGACATTTTTAATTCTAAGAGGGACAAAACTCAAATAGAATTTGAAAATCCAAGAAAATATTTTAAAGACTTGGTCTTCACTTGTTTAAATAAATTCATAATTTTTTTTACTTTGCTTCTTATAACTTTCAGAAAGACAATTTTAGAGAAAAAATACAACCTTAAAAATGATTTTAGGATTTTTAAACACATATACCTTTTTACCTTTTTAAATTCCTTCCTCTTCTTTCCTGACAATTTAAATCAATGTTCAAGTAAAAACATTTTTTTTATTGTAAAGAATAATAAATACGTTTTAATTTAATTGTTCATTTTAGCTTGTGTTTTTTCGACGGAGAATATTTGTGAAATATTTCTTCAAACGTATTATGATTAAAATTCAAAAAAAAAATTCTGGCAAATCTAGAAAATCTGTAGAATCAAATTTAAATCTTATTTAAAAGTCTTTTTAATTTCTTTTAAAATGTTTGTTCTGGAAAATCTAGAAGAAATAATGATTTGTCTTTGTTAGAAATATAGCTTGGTCCAATTTGTTATATATTCTAACAAAGTGTAGATTGGCTTTTAACCTATTTAAAACATGTCATCAAAATTCTAAAATTAATCTTAATCAAAAAAAATTACTAATGATGTTCCATAAATTCTTTTTTTTATTTTTTCGAAAAGATTCGAATTAGCTAGTTTTTCTCTTCTTTTTTTCGGTTGAATTTTGAATTTTAAAGAGTCGAAATTGAAGATAAACTATGTTTCAAAATTTAATTGTCATTTTTTTTCGTGTTTTCTCCTCTTTTAAACCGTTCAATTAAGTGTAAATATCTTTAATTATTAATAATATCATAGAGTTAAAAGGTAAATTGAGCAAATTGGCTATTTCTGGCAATTTATTTAAGTGTGTATCAAACTGGTAGCCCTTCGCATTAATCAGTACCCAAGAAGTAGCTCTTGGTTTCAAAAAGGTTGGTGACCCCTGATATAGGTCATCAAATCTCAGCAACAAGCTGTAATATCATTTAGGACCAAAACACTTAAAACAAGTAAAACACTCTAACATAAAATCTGCTTAGTGAGAAGAATTATCTTATCAGACAGAAAATAAGCAAATATCACCCTTATTTGAGATATTTCATCTTACCTAGATTTCAGTATTTGCAGTGTGGTTACTTTGGCTTCTTTACATCTCCCTTCTCCGCCTGCTTTGTATTTATTTTCTGGCTCTCCCGCTTCCTTGCATCTGTGCTGCAGTGCATAACAAACTCGGACAGGGAGAGCGGCTACAACAGCTCTCTGCAGCTACCTGATGCAACGCTCAACTTTGCCAAGAAGCACCCACTGATGGAGGATAAAGCGCTGGCTCGCCCTCTGCTTCTCACCAAAGGTGTCAACTTCACCCGGCTGGTGGTGGACCGAGTTACCGGCCTGGACCAAAGAGCGTACAATGTCCTCTTCATTGGCACAGGTACAAATTGACTCATATTTTTTTAGCAGGGGTGGGCAAACTACAGCCCGTGGGCCACATCCTGCTTGTTAGGTCCCTTTAATCCGGCCCGCCACACTGCAAGAAGTCAATGTTGTTTTATATTGTAGGAACCAGAAATATTAATAACAAAGAAACAACCCTTTTGTGTGAATGAGTGTAAATGGGGGAGGGAGGTTTTTTGGGTTGGTGCACTAATTAAAGTGTATCTTGTGTTTTTTATGTTGATTTAATAAAAAAATAAATTTAAAAAATTAAAGAAACAAGGGAAAAAAAATAAAAAAAATAGGGGTATTTTATTTGAACTAAGCAAAATTATCTGCCAATAGAACAAGGAAATTCGGCTTGTCAAGACTTTCCAAAACAAGCAAAATTAGCTCACCTCAATGAACCCCAAGATAATAATAATAATAATAATAATAATAATAATGGATTAGATTTATATCGCGCTTTTTCTTTTTAGATACCTTAAATAAGAATATTCTCACTAATAACAAGTGCACTTTTCTTGGTAGAAAAAAAATTAGACCTCTCTGCTCAATATGTTGAAAAATATTGTTAAATTAAGTAAATGCTAGTGCCATTATCTTGACATGATGATATGCGCTCGGCGTCGTGATTTTCTTTTCATGCTTGAAATAAGAAATGATTACTTTAAAAAAGTAGTTTTATACTTGTGAGTGTTGATGACACAGCTTTGCAACAGTTGATATTCTAGTTTCAAGCATGTTTTACTCAATATAGGTCATCAAATCTCAGCAACAAGCTGTAATATCTTACTGAGATCATTTAGGACCAAAACACTTAAAACAAGTAAAACACTCTTAACATAAAATCTGCTTAGTGAGAAGAATTATCTTATCAGACAGAAAATAAGCAAATATCACCCTTATTTGAGATATTTCATCTTACTTAGATTTCAGTTTTTGCAGTGTAGATATATGCATACTAGTTTTAGCTATTTGCCTGTTCTAGTTTTTATTTTTATTTATTTTTTATTATCTTTTTATTTTTATATTTTTTAATACACTGTAGCACTTTGAGGTTGTTTACTCAATGTAAAGTGCTTTTTACAAATAAAATATATTATTATTATTATAACCCAAAAATACCTTAAAATAAGTATATTCTCACTAATTTCAACCGTACTACTATATGAGTACGTATTTTCTATTGTTTCATTGAAATATTTTTTTATTATTACTATTATTATTATTATTATTATTGTTTTTGTCATTCATTCTTGAATGGCTTTTTTGTTGTTTTTTGCAAAATTAGTTTGTTTTTGTTTTGTCTACATATTCGAAATAAACATGAAAGAAAGAGAAAGAAAGAAAGAAAGAAAGAAAATAAAACAGCAAAGTCCATTTGGCTGTCATCTGTTTTAATCCATCCATTTTCTACCGCTTGTCCCTTTTGGGGTCGCGGGGGGGTCGCTGGAGCCTATCTCAGCTGCATTCGGGCGGAAGGTGTATGAGACACAATTGTGTCAAAGTCATGATTTTTTTTTTTTTCATGTTTAAATTAAGAAATTATTACTTTAAATGCACATAAATGTAGAATATATGTAGAATATATTTATATTATTCATATATTATATATTACATATATAATATATTATATTATTTATTATTATTATTATTGTCTATTGTGAGCGAACTGTGGTGCTGAATTTCCCCCAGGGATCAATAAAGTACTTTCTATTGTATTCTATTCTATTTAAAAAAAGTAGTTTTATACTTGTGAGTGTTGATGACACAGCTTTGCAACAGTTGATATTCTAGTTTCAAGCATGTTTTACTCAATATAGGTCATCAAATCTCAGCAACAAGCTGTAATATCTTACTGAGATCATTTAGATTAGATTAAGATTTAGATTTATTGGTGCCCCGTTGGGGGAATTCATTTTCACTGCCGTACATTTAAACAACTTGTTCGAACAAAAATAACAAAAAGACATCATACTTGACCAACACATTTACAGGCTTGTCAGACAGGTCGGCCGGGCCTTGTTGTTTAGGGCGGCTATAGCTGCAGGGATAAGGCTTTTCCCGAAGCGGGACCAAAACCAAAACCCTTAAAACAAGTAAAACACTCTTAACATAAAATCTGATTAGTGAGAAGAATTATCTTATCAGACAGAAAATAAGCATATATCAACCTTATTAGGGATGGGGCGAGGGTCACCATTTTGGGGACAAATGCCTGAGCAAATTGTTTAAAAACAACATTTCTCAACCAGCTATTGCAAGGAATTTAGGGATTGCACCATCTACGATCCGTAATACCATCAAAAGGTTCAGAGAATCTGGAGAAATCACTGCACGTAAGCGATGATATTACGTACCTTCGATCCCTCAGGCGGTATTGCTTCAAAAAGCGACTTTAGTGTGTAAAGGATATCACCCCATGGGCTCGGGAACGCTACAGAAAACCACTGTCAGTAACTGCAGTTGGTCGCTACATCTGTAAGTGCAAGTTAAAACTCTACCATGCAACACCAAAGCCATTTATCAACAACACCCAGAATCGCCGCCGGCTTTAATGGCTCCGAGCTCATCTAAGATGGACTGATGCAAAGTGGAAAAGTGTTCTGTGGTTTTGACGATTGTTTTTGGAAACTGTGGAGAAAAAAACAAACAGCCGGATTGTTCTAGGCGCAAAGTTGAAAAGCCAGCATGTGTGATGGTATGGGGGTGTATTAGTGCCCAAGACATGGGTAACTTACACATCTGTGAAGGCACCATTAATGCTGAAAGGTACATACAGGTTTTTGGAGCAACATATGTTGCCATCCAAGCAACGTTATCATGGACGCCCCTGCTTATTTCAGCAAGACAATGCCAAGCCACGTGTTACAACAGGGTGGCTTCATAGTAAAAGAGTGCGGCCGGGTACTAGACTGGCCTGGTTTTGGGGTTTGTACTAAAACAAGAGCACCAGGACAGGAAATGATGCCAAAGACAAGAAAATAAGGGACAAAACCGTGCGTGATG
The DNA here is from genome assembly GCF_033978785.1 of Entelurus aequoreus. Taxonomy (NCBI): domain Eukaryota; kingdom Metazoa; phylum Chordata; class Actinopteri; order Syngnathiformes; family Syngnathidae; genus Entelurus; species Entelurus aequoreus. Next base: position 78,531,124 of record NC_084736.1, on the reverse strand, counting down.
TGGGATCATGACAGAATCGTCCGCAAGTTGGCACGGTTCTGTAATTTTTTTATTGGCCCTGGGCATGTTGAGGTCTATAATTCAATGTTACACTAATGTTCTTTGTCACTTGTAACACAAAGGTTTTGTTCAGTGAAATAATAGCATTAATATTGCTGAAAATGCAAATTAATTCCATATTGCCCAGCACCGAGAGAGTGCCTTTTTTTTTATTTTATTTTTTTTATTTAGATGAGCAGCAGATATTATTTGTTAAAGAGATGAACATAATCAGCCTGTAGCAGCAGACTAAGACAGGTGCTGGCATCAGGCGAGGTGGCGGGAAAACAACACGCCATCTGGCCGCATTTCTGCCGGGTTTCAATTAAGTGCTCGATTTGCATTCATCTTCATGCATCAAAGGAAATGTCAGTGCATGTGCGACTTCATTAATATTTTCTCCTCAGCGGCCGTAATCCCCACGTGCATGCACTGCAAAAAGTGCAATCTAGGTAAGATTAAATATCTCAAATAAGGGTGATATTTGCTTATTTTCTGTCTGATTCTTCTCACTAAGCAGATTTTATGTTAGAGTGTTTTACTTGTTTTAGGGGTTTTGGTCCTAAATGATCTCAGTAAGATAGTACAGCTTGTTGCTGAGATTTGATGACCTATATTGAGTAAAACATGCTTGAAACTAGAATATCAACTGTTGCAAAGCTGTGTCATCAACACTCACAAGTATAAAACTACTTTTTTAAAGTAATCATTTCTTACTTCAAGCATGAAAGAGACAATTGTGTCTCATAATTAAAACGGATGACAGCCAAATGGACTTTGCGGTTTTATTTTCAATGAAACAATAGAAAACACGTACTCATATAGTAGTACAGTTGGCACAGTACAGTAAACTGACAGTTAATATTTTAACATTTGACATTTCAAACAATTTAGTTCATGCACATTCAGATAAATTCCTCAAAATTACAATTTAATTGTATTTTGGCCGGGGGGCCGGGCTGTATATATGCGCACTAATTGACTGAAAGAGCACGCACTTGCTGCGATGATGTCATGTTATCCATGGAAAAATGCATTTTTAGAC
>NC_084736.1:78485920-78530020 GCF_033978785.1 Entelurus aequoreus | reverse complement strand
CTCCAGCCCCCAGCAACCGGTGGGAGAAAATAGAAAGCCGGATGGACTTCAGTTTATTGTGGAAGGACAGTAAGTTCACCTATCGATGCGTGAGGACTTGCCAAGTCTAAAAAACATCTTCTTAGCAAAATAACCATTGTGACAAATATAAAGGCTTCAAAGCCAACAAGGAGCCTATGTCATTCTTCTTTGCTTCCACCAGACCTATGAAATATTTTATTACTTATTTCCATTTCTAGCAATAACGTTAAATGTTGCGGAAATAATGAGTTTACTCACACAGCATTAATATTTTTTTGGGACTGACCAAGTGAAACAGAAGACATTACCGATTTTTTAAAATTGCGGATAACAGTGTGTTTCTATAGTTCAGTGTTTTTCAACCACTGTGTGTGCCGTGAGATACAACAGTCTGGTGTGCCGTGGGAGATTATGTAGTTTCACCTATTTGGGGTAAAAATATCGCTGCCCGCAATCCGCATTGCCGGCAGTAAGTCGGACACGTTTCCAGTGAGGGTTGGACTCCGCCGAGGCTGCCCTTTCTGTTCATAGCATATATGGACAGAATTTCTAGGCGCAGTCAAGGCGTTGAGGGGATCCGGTGTGGTGGCTGCAGGATTAGGTCTCTGCTTTTTGCAGATGATGTGGTCCTGATGGCTTCATCTGGCCAGGATCTTCAGCTCTCACTGGATCGGTTCGCAGCCGAGTGTGAGGGAAGCCGAGTGTGAAGTCCATGGTTCTCGCCCGGAAAAGGGTGGAGTGCCATCTCCGGGTTGGGGCGGAGACCCTGCCCCAAGTGGAGGAGTTCAAGTACCTAGGAGTCTTGTTCACGAGTGAGGGAAGAGTGGATCGTGAGATTGACAGGCGGATCGGTGTGGCGTCTTCAGTAATGCGGACGCTGTATCGATCCTGTGGTGAAGAAGGAGCTGAGCCGGAAGGCAAAGCTCTCAATTTACCGGTCGATCTACGTTCCCATCCTCACCTATGGTCATGAGCTTTGGGTTATGACCGAAAGGACAAGATCACGGGTACAAGCGGCCGAAATGAGTTTCCTCTGCCGGGTGGCGGGACTCTCCCTTAGAGATAGGGTGAGAAACTCTGTCATCCGGGAGGAACTCAGAGTAAAGCCTTTAAAATGTGACAATAACAACTTGACACTTTTTTATGGTTAGTACCACAAATGTAATTAAAATTGATTTATTGATTTATTATCATTACAAAGGTGAAATTCATTGAGTGGCTTAGTAACATTTTTGCTAATACCGGTAATCTAGATTTCTATAGCATTTTAAAGGGTAACATCCAGATTTTCTTTGCTTATTTTATATAAATTCCCTCAATAAATATAGTAAGAACAGTTTAATTGTAATATTTTACATTCTATTATAGTGTTAGAAAAGTTGAATAGGTTTAAAATGGCCTTTAATGACACAAAATAAGCTTTTGGAAAAGCGCTAATGTAGTTTAGCTAACGCTGCCATTTTGGGGAAACCCAAATGGTTTTATACAAATTAGTTCAAGAAATATAGTTATAACAGTTGAATTGTAATAGTTGACATCATTTTAAAGCATCATACATGCTAAATATGTATAAATGACCTTTAAAAGGGGAAAATAAGCTTTTGGAAGTCAGATAGCTTACATGACACAGCCATTTTGGGGAAGTCACAGCCAGATTTTCCCAGCTTGTTTTATATAAATTCCTTCAAGAAATATATTAAAACAGTTGAATTGTGATATCTGACTGCTATTAAAGCATTAGACATGTTAAATAAGTTTAAAATGGCATTCAATTGCAAATATTAAGCTTTTGGAAATCAGCTAGCTTACCTGACACATGCACTGCCATTTTGGGGAAGCCATATCCAGATTTTCCAAGCGTGTTTTATACGAATTCCTTCAAGAAATAGAGTAAGAACAGTTTAATTGTAATATATGACACCCTATTAAACTATTAGAAACGTTAAATGGGTTTCAATGACCTTTAACTGCTCAAAATAAGCTTTTGGAAAAGAGCTTGCTTACTTTGGCATTGCCATTTTGATTTTCCAAGCCGGTTTTTATATGATTTCCTTCAAGAAATATAGTAAGAACAGTTCAATTCTAATCTTTGACACTCTATTAAAGCATTTTAAATGTATAGGTTTAAATGAAATTCATCAGCACAGAATAAGCTTTTGAAAAAAAATAGCTAGCTTACTTGACACGCTGCCATTTTGGGGAAGCTACATCCTGATTTTCCTAGCTTGTTTTGTACAATAAGAAATATGGACGGTTTAATTGTAATATTTGACAACCTGTTTATAATTTTCCTGAGGGAATTGATTGATTGATTGAAACTTTTATTAGTAGATTGCACAGTTCAGTACATATTCCGTAAAATTGACCACTAAATGGTAACACCCGAATACGTTTTTCAACTTGTTTAAGTCAGGGTCCACGTAAATCAATTCATGGTAAACTCTCCTGAAGGACTCAATTAAGTACTATCAATTGTTGCGTCGACCGGCTCTTCCTCCCAGGGAATTTAAGTCACTGGTCAATCCCAGGTTCTTTCGATGACATATATGCTGAGTAAGAATTAGGACCATCAAGACAGAATAGGAATATTATCAAGTTTTACTGAAGCTTCAGTAGAACCAGCCCGGACCAATACAGTCTAACCGTCATCTCGGGATGGTCTGACATTCAAACGGAAAAAAACTACTTAAATCAGGGAATGCCCCCCCTCCCACCCCCTTTCCCCAACACTGATAAGGCAAGGAGGGGGATGTATCCTCTGCACATTCCAAAGTCTAAAACACTAAACAGACCTATGCAGACAAATATTGATTTATTGATTTAAACTTTTAATAGTAGATTGCACAGTTCAGTACATATTCCGTACAATTGACCACTAAATGGTAACACCCGAATACGTTTTTCAACTTGTTTAAGTCGGGGTCCACGTAATCAATTCATGGTAAACTCTCCTGAAGGACTCAATTAAGTACTATCAATTGTTGCGTCGACCGGCTCTTCCTCCCAGGGAATTTAAGTCACAGGTCAATCCCAAGTTCTTTCGATGACATATATGCTGAGTAAGAATTAGGACCATCAAGACAGAATAGGAATATTATCAAGTTTTAGAACCGGCCCGGACCAATACAGTCATACCGCCATCTTGGGATGATCTGACATTCAAACGGAAAAAAACTACTTAAATCAAGGAATGCCCCCCCACCCCCCTTTCCCCAACACTGATAAGGCAAGGAGGGGGATGTATCCTCTGCACATTCCAAAGTCTAAAACACTAAACCAGGGGTCGGCAACCCGCGGCTCCGGAGCCGCATGCGGCTCTTTGACCACTCTGATGCGGCTCAGCTGCATACTTGCCGACCCTCCCGGTTTTCCCAGTATACTTAACGACCCCCCCGATTTTCCCAGGAGACTGCCTCTCCTAGAAATATCCCAGGGCAACTATTATCCTATTTTCACTCTAATTACTTAATCAAGGGCGTGCCCTAATGGCACTGCATTAATTGTCCTCTATAGCATTTACAAACAGCGTGCCAGCCCGGCCACATGTTATATGTTGCTTTTACTTGCACACGTAGGCGACAGCAAGGCATACTTGCTCAACAGCCACACAGCTTACACTGACGGTGTCCGTATAAAACAACTTTAACACTGTTACGTTACAAATATGTGCCACACTGTGAACCCACACCAAAAAAGAATGACAAACACATTTCTGGAGAACATCCGCACCGTAACACAACATAAACACAACACAACAAATACCCAGAATCCCATGCAGCCCTAACTCTTCCGGTCTACATTATACACCCCCGCTACCACCAAACCCCCCCACACATCAACCCCCCCCCCCCCCCCCCCCTCTCCGTGCGTCGGTTGAGCGGAAGAGTTAGGGCTGCATGGGATTCTGGGTATTTGTTGTGTTGTGTTTATGTTGTGTTACAGTGCAGATGTTCTCCAGAAATGTGTTTGTCATTCTTTTTTGGTGTGGGTTCAAAGTGTGGCGCATATTTGTAACGTAACGTTAAAGTTGTTTTTGTACAGTCACCGTCAGTGTAAGCTGTGTGGCTGTTGAACAAGTATGCCTTGCTGGCACTTACGTGAGCAAGCAAAAGCTGCATTCAACATGTGACCAAGCAGGTACGCTGTTTGGGCAGGCTGTAGAGGGCGCTAAAAGCAGTGCCAGCACGTCCTGAAATTTGGGAGTCTTTGGGAAAATTGAGAGGGTTGGCAAGAAAGACCTATCAAGCGCCATTCAATTAAAAGTCGCGGGCCGCACTAACATTAAATTTCCTTATTAAGATGCGTGCCGGTGTGTGTGTGTCAGAGACCCCTGGTTCACATAGCGCAAATCAATTTAAGCTTTGTATGCGGTGTTTTTCATTTTAAATTTTCAAAATTTTTTTGTGGCTCCCATTGTTTTCTTTCATTTGTGAAACTTTCCAAAATGGCTCTTTGAGTGGTAAAGGTTGCCGACCCCTGCACTAAACAGACCTATGTAGACAAATAGAAACTGGTATACAGAATATACAATGGAAAAATACTAGCTGCTAAAAACATGACTATGAATAAAGAAAGAACTCTTAAACATATATGCATTCTCCACACTATCTATCTATCTAAAGCATTGGAAATGTTAAATAGGTTTAAAATGATCTTGCAAAAAAATAACCTTTTCGAAATTAGCTAGGTTACATGACACACTACAATTCCTGGGTAAGTCACATGGAAACCACTCAAAAATGTTTATTATGTCATTTACAAGTACAAAACTGTGTAAAGACTATTTTCAGGATATCTAACGTGGGGTTTCTCCTTGAGCTGCCTCTACCTGGTTTAAATATGGCGGATAATACTGAACAAGTTATTCACATAGAAAGGCGACATTCATAGTTTCTTGCTGCAAAGTAGAGGGCATGAAGTGAAGATGTGCCATTCTGTCTGTCTGTGTGTAAAAAAAGGATCCATGGAAACCAGCAACAACCTTTTCACGCATTTTACAAGACTGCACTTTCTAAAGGAAAACACGCTGATGATGTAGTTGCTCGTGTGTGTGTGTGCCATCTCCACATCATTCATGCTCTCCCCCTTGCAGGCCTAAGTCTTTGTATTGAGTATAAAAGCCTCCGCTAATGACATCTGCGGCTTTATTACTTTACCGCCCGGGCTAGTTGGGCGTCAACAGAAGCGGTTGGAACTCGGCGAGAGGACAACAGAAGAGGGAGAAATGTTTGTCACGGTCCTATTTGGAGGTTAGAAATATTCACACGGGCTTCATTTCACGCTTAACCGACAAATTAGTTTGAGTGTAACATTTGCCGTGCATAGTAACGTCACATCGGTTTAGGTATGATGCTTGTAATAATCCCTTTTTTTTGTTGACAGAGAGCAAAATGGAACTGTTTAATATCAACTGCCAGCTAATTCACTTTGTCCACAATTTGAAAGAGCGCTGCGGTGTGGATATGAAAGGTAATCAACAACACTCTCATGTGACATCATTTGTTTGCAATATTTCCCTGGAGCAATTAACAAAAGCAGTGAAGTTGGCACGTTGTGTAAATGGTAAATAAAAACAGAATACAATGATTTGCAAATCCTTTTCAACTTATATTCAATTGAATGGACTGCAAAGACAAGATATTTCATGTTCACACTGGTAAACTTTGTTATTTTTCTCATATAATCATTAACTTAGAATTTAATGGCAGCAACACATTGCAAAAAAGTTGTCACAGGGGCATGTTCACCACTGTGTTACATGGCCTTTCCTTTTAACAACACTCAGTAAACGTTTGGGAACTGAGGAGACACATTTTTGAAGTGTTTCCCATTCTTGCTTGATGTACAGCTTAAGTGGTTCAACAGTCGCCGTTGTGGTATTTTAGGCTTCATAATGCGCCACACATTTTCAACGGGAGACAGGTCTGGACTACAGGCAGGCCAGTCTAGTACCCGCACTCTTTTACTACACTTGGCTTGGCATTGTCTTGCTGAAATAAGCAGGGGCGCCCATGATAACGTTGCTTGGATGGCAACATATGTTGCTCCAAAACCTGTATGTACCTTTCAGCATTAATGGCGCCTTCACAGATGTGTAAGTTACCCATGTCTTGGGCACTAATACACCCCCATACCATCACATATGCTGGCTTTTCAACTTTGCTTTTATAAAAATCCGGATGGTTCTTATCTTCTTTGGTCCGGACGACGTCCACAGTTTCCAAAAATAATTTGAAATGTGGACTCATCACACCACAGAACAGTTTTCCACTTTGCATCAGTCCATCTTAGATGAGCTCGGGCCCCAGCGAAGCCGGCGGCGTTTCCGGGTGTTGTTGATAAATGGCTTTCGCTTTGCATAGTAGAATTTTAACTTGGACTCACAGATGTAGCGACCAACTGTCGTTACTGACAGTGGTTTTCTGGTGTGTTCCTGAGCCCATGTGGTGATATCCTTTACACACTGATGTCACTTTTTGATGCAGTGAGGGATCGAAGGTCCGTAATATCGCTTACGTGCAGTGATTTCTCCAGATTCCCTGAACCTTTTGATGATATTACGGACCATAGATGGTGAAATCCCTAAATTCCTTGCAATAGCTGGTTGAGAAATGTTGTTCTTAAACTGTTGGACAATTTGCTCACGCATTTGTTGACAAAGTGGTGACCCTCGCCCCGTCCTTGTTTGTGAATGACTGAGCATTTCATGGAAGCTGCTTTTATACCCAATCATGGCACCCACCTGTTCCCAATTAGCCTGTTCACCAAATAAGTGTTTGATGAGCATTCCTCAACTTTCTCAGTCTTTTTTTTGCCAATTGTGCCAGCTTTTTTTGAAACATTTTGCAGGCATCAAATTCCAAATGAGCTAATATTTGCAAAAAATAACCAAAGTTTTCCAGTTCGAATGTTAAATATCTTGTCTTTGCAGTCTATTCAATTGAATATAAGTTGAAAAGGATGAGCAAATCATTGTATTCTGTTTTTATTTACCATTTACACAACGTGCCAACTTCACTGCTTTTGGGTTTTGTAGCCAAAATAATCCACATAAACAGAACATCTCTTTTTATATGCATGGCTTGAACAACTTTAATGGTAGGATTAGACTAACATGATGGTTTGTGTCATCCAGATTGTGTGGACCTAATGAACCGCAGCGGGGCAGTAGTCAACCTGGAAAGCAAACCGCTCAGTCTGGAGCTGGCAAGCAGCCTGCTGGCAGAGAGACAACACTATGTCCTCGTGCAAGTTTGTCGTGAGTCCTCATGGTCCACTCTTAAAGGCCTACTGAAATGATTTTTTAAAATTTAAACGGGAATAGCAGATCCATTCTATGTGTCATACTTGATCATTTCGCGATATTGCCATATTTTTGCTGAAAGGATTTAGTAGAGAAAATCGACGATAAAGTTCGCAACTTTTGCTCGCTGATAAAAAAAAAGCCTTGCCTGTACCGGAAGTAGCGTGACGTCACAGGAGCTAGTATTCCTCACAATTCCCCGTTGTTTACAATGGAGCGAGAGAGATTCGGACCGAGAAAGTGACGATTACCCCATTAATTTGAGCGAGGATGAAAGATTCGTAGATGAGGAACGTTACAGTGAAGGACTGGAGAGGCAGTGATGGACGTATCTTTTTTCGCTCCGACCGTAACTTAGGTACAAGCTGGCTCATTGGATTCCACACTCTCTCCTTTTTCTATTGTGGATCACGGATTTGTATTTTAAACCACCTCGGATACTATATCCTCTTGAAAATGAGAGTCGAGCACGCGAAATGGACATTTAAAGTGACTTTTATCTCCAAGACAATACATCGGTGACACACTTAGCTACTGAGCTAACGTGTTAGCATCGTTCTCAAATGAAGATAGAAACAAAAGAAATAAGCCCCTGACTGGAAGGATAGACAGAAGATCAACAATACTATTAAACCATGTACATGTAACTACACGGTTAAAAATTCTCAGCCTGGTAAGGCTTAACTATGCTGTTGCTAACGACGCTAAGGCTAATTTAGCAACTTAGCAACCGGACCTCACAGAACTATGTACTCTCTCCTTTTTCTATTGTGGATCACGGATTTGTATTTTAAACCACCTCGGATACTATATCCTCTTGAAAATGAGAGTCGAGAACGTGAAATGGACATTCACAGTGACTTTTATCTCCACGACAATACATCGGCGAAACGCTTTAGCTACGAGCTAACGTGATAGCATCATGCTTTAACTGCATATAGAAACAAAAAAAATAAACCCCTGACTGGAAGGATAGATAGAAAATCAACAATACTATTAAACCGTGGACATGTAAAAAAAAAAATACACGGTTAATGCTTTCCAGGCTGGCGAAGGTTAACAATGCTGTGCTAACGACGCCATTGAAGCCTACTTAGCAACCGGACCGCACAGAGCTATGCTAAAAACATTAGCTCTCCACCTACGCCAGCCAGCCCTCATCTGCTCATCAACACCCGTGCTCACCTGCGTTCCAGCGATCGGCGGAAGGACGAAGGACTTCACCCGATGCGTTTGGCGGCCCGGAGACGTAGGAAGTCAAGGTGAGGTCGCGGCTAGCGCGTCTGCTCTCCAACAAAGTCCTCCTGGTTGTGTTGCTGTAGTCCGCTGCTAATACACCGATCCCACCTACAACTTTCTTCTTTGCAGCCTTCATTGTTCATTAAACAAATTGCAAAAGATGTCCAGAATACTGTGGAATTATGAAATGAAAACAGAGCTTTTTGTATAGGGTTCTACGGGGTACCATAACTTCCGTTAAACTGACCACGTCACGCGCATACGTCATCATACCGCGACGTTTCAGCCGGATATTTCCCGGGAAATTTTAAATGTCACTTTATAAGTTAACCCGGCCGTATTGGCATGTGTTGCAATGTTAAGATTTCATCATTGATATATAAACTATCAGACTGCGTGGTCGGTAGTAGTGGCTTTCAGTAGGCCTTTAAGTCCTATGTCCTTGTGCAAGTTTGTAGTGAGTCCTGTTGCGTTGGACCAGCCCTTCCTCCCAGGGAATCTAAGTTACTGGTCAATCCCAAGTTCTTTCGATGACATATATGCTGAGTAAGAAGGACCATCAAGACAGAATTTGAATATTTTCAAGTTTTACTGAAATTTCAGGAGATCAACTTAATCAATACATTCATCTCGGCTACTTTAGTTGATCTGGCATTCCAACGGAAAAGCCCACTCTTTTCACACAAAGAAAACCCCCATCTCCCCCTCGCAACACTGATAAGGAACCAGTGGGTGTAGTATTTCACATTCCTGATGGTTTAAGACACTAAACAGACAATCTGAAGACAAAGAGAGACTGGTAGAATAAACAAAGGAAAAGTACTAGCCACTCTAAACATGGCTATGTACAAACCCCATTTCCATATGAGTTGGGAAATTGTGTTACATGTAAATATAAACGGAATACAATGATTTGCAAATCCTTTTCAACCCATATTCAATTGAATGCAATACAAAGACAACATATTTGATGTTCAAACTCATAAACTATATATTTTTTTGCAAATAATAATTAACTTGGAATTTCATGGCTGCAACACGTGCCAAAGTAGTTGGGAAAGGGCATGTTCACCACTGTGTTACATGGCCTTTCCTTTTAACAACACTCAGTAAACGTTTGGGAACTGAGGAGACACATTTTTGAAGCTTCTCGGGTGGAATTCTTTCCCATTCTTGCTTGATGTACAGCTTAAGTTGTTCAACAGTCCGGGGGTCTCCCTTGTGCTATTTTAGGCTTCATAATGCGCCACACATTTTCAATGGGAGACAGGTCTGGACTGCAGGCGGGCCAGGAAAGTACCCACACTCTTTTACTACGAAGCCACGCTGTTGTAACACGCGGCTTGGCATTGTCTTGCTGAAATAAGCAGGGGCGTCCATGATAACGTTGCTTGGATGGCAACATATGTTGCTCCAAAACCTGTATATCGTCGGCATCCTTCCGTCTCGGGAGACGATGGGGTAGATCCAAAAAGGGGGGTGGGTCTCACTGCGAGATGGCCCCTGGCACCCGTTTCTTTCGCCAATCGGATGGGCTTAGAACTGGTATCTGCTGGAGTGACCTCTCCAGTGGACCTCTCCAGTGGACCTCTCTAGTGGATCTACATGGCCTGGGCATGGAACTACGGAGGGCAAGCTGTTGTCTAGGTTGCAAGCCCCCCCTCTCCGCATGGCTGGTGGATCCAAGGGAGCAACGAGTGTCGATACAACTTGGCACCAGCAACGCCACAGTAGTTGCCGGAATGACGCTACAACGTCAAACCGCCTTCAGGACTCCGGCTCCTGATTTTCTGTCGGGGTTTACTCCCTTAGCCTTACCCTCGAGTGGGTTGACCGCAAGACAGCGGTGGTTTTGAGATTGGAGATTTCCTTCTCCTAGATGGGCTGCCTTACCAGGTTTACGAGCCCCATCTGCCCGAATGCGGCAGGTAGCACGGGGATACATCTTACCCGTGGCGGTATAAGCCCGACCTGTGTGTAAAACCTGTATGTACCTTTCAGCATTAATGGCGCCTTCACAGATGGGTAAGTTACCCATGTCTTGGGCACTAATACACCCCCATACCATCACAGATGCTGGCTTTTCAACTTTGCGCCTAGAACAATCCGGGACCATGTAACCCAGGGGTGTCTAACTCATTTTACCTCAGGGACCGCATGGAGGAAAATCTATTCCTATGTGGGCCGGACTGGTAAATTCCTGGCATAATAACTACCAAAATAAAGACAACTTCAGATTGTTTTCTTTGTTTTACTGTGGCCAAAAATAGAAGTACTTCCTTCTGAAAATGTACATTTCAAGTTAGTTAAAAAAATTGGTGCAGTTTCAAAACCACCATGAAGAACACGATGAACTTGGACTTTGTCTCGGTGTATTTGCAAAGCCAATGAACTTGAAGCACTTTCTGTTTAGCATTCTCATGTCGGCAGTTCACTATTAAAGACCTGTTTGGAAAAGCAACCGAGTGTTTCCTAAAAACCACAGAACACTTTCACACTTTGCATCAGTCCATCTTAGATGAGCGAAGCCGGCGGCGTTTCTGGGTGTTGTTGATAAATGGCTTTTGCTTAGCACGGTAGAGTTTTAACTTGCACTTACAGATGTAGCGACCAACTGTAGTTACTGACAGTGGTTTTCTGAAGTGTCCCTGAGCCCATGTGGTGATATCCTTGAGGGCTCGAAGGTCCGTAATATCATCGCTTACATGCAGTGATCTCCAGATTCTGGAGACTATCTTAGTACACCCTGGACAAGTCGCCACCTCATCGCAGGGCTAACACAGATAGACAGAACCTTTTGATGATATTACGGACCGTAGATGGTGAAATCCCTAAATTCCTTGCAATAGCTGGTTGAGAAATGTTGTTCTTAAACTGTTCAACAATTTGCTCACGCATTTGTTGACAAAGTGGTGACCCTCGCCCCGTCCTTGTTTGTGAATGACTGAGCATTTCATGGAAGCTGCTTTTATACCCAATCATCATACTTGCCAACCCTCCCGATTTTCCCGGGAGACTCCCGAATTTCAGTGCCCCTCCCGAAAATCTCCCGGGGCAACCATTCTCCCGAATTTCTCCCGATTTCCACCCGGACAACAATATTGGGGGCGTGCCTTGAGCGTCTTCTACAACCTGTCGTCACATCCGCTTTTCCTCCATACAAACAGCGTGCCGGCCCAGTCACATAATATATGCGACTTTCACACACAAATAAGTGAATGCAAGGCATACTTGGTCAACAGCCATACAGGTCACACTGAGGGTGGCCGTATAAACGACTTTAAAACTGTTACAAATATGCGCCACACTGTGAACCCACACCAAACAAGAATGACAAACACATTTCGGGAGAACATCCGCACCGTAACACAACATAAACACAACAGAGCAAATACCCAGAATCCCTTTCAGCATTAACTCTTCCGGGACGCTACAATATACACCCCCGCTACCGCCAAACCCTGCGCCCCCCCAGCCCACCTCAACCCACATCCCCCGCCCACCTCAACCCCGCCCCCCATCTCCCGAATTCGGAGGTCTCAAGGTTGGCAAGTATGCCAATCATGGCACCCACCTGTTCCCAATTAGCCTGTTCACCAAATAAGTGTTTGATGAGCATTCCTCAACTTTCTCAGTCTTTTTTGAAACATGTTGCCGGCATCAAATTCCAAATGAGCTAATATTTGCAAAAAATAACAAAAGTTTACCAGTTAGAACGTTAAATATCTTGTCTTTGCAGTCTATTCAATTGAATATAAGTTGAAAATGATTTGCAAATCATTGTATTCTGTTTTTATTTACCATTTACACAACGTGCCAACTTTACTGGTTTTGGGGTTTGTATTTTGACTGAAGTCTTTCATCTTTAGGTTGTTTTTTTTTAAGATTTAAAGGCCTACTGAAAGCCACTACTACCGACCACGCAGTCTGATAGTTTATATATCAATGATGAAATCTTAACATTGCAACACATGCCAAAACGGCCGGGTTAACTTATAAAGTGCAATTTTAAATTTCCCGCCACACTTGCGGTTAAAAAAGCCTTCGGAGGATGACGTATGCGAGTGACGTAGCCAGTAGAACACAGGTATGGCTTCTCCATTGAAGCCAATACGAAATAGCTCTGTTTTCATCATTATTCCACAGTATTCTGGACATCTGTGTTGGTGAATCTGTTGCAATTTGTTCATTGCATTATGGAGAAAGAAGCTGAGCAAGCAAAGAAGAAAGTCGGTGGGAAGCGGAGTATTTTGCGAGGGAAGTCAGCAACACAACACAGTCGGTGTTTCATTGTTTACATTCCCGAAAGATGCAGTCAAGATCGAAGAACTCGGACAACAGAGACTCTTACCAGGAGGACTTTGACTTTGTTAACAGACGCAGATGCGATACCGTGAGTACGCTTCCAAACATTTGATCGCTTGCTATAACTAGCTCGAGCTAGTAGCTAGGAGCTAGCATAACAAACACCTAGGTGTTTGTTATGCGGGATTAATTTGTGGCATATTAAATATAAGCCTGGTTGTGTTGTGGCTAGTAGAGTATATATATGTCTTGTGTTTATTTACTCTTGTAGTCATTTCCAGCTGAATATCAGGTCACCCCCGGCTCTCACAGCATCTTCCCTATCTGAATCGCTTCCACTCCCCACTAGTCCTTCACTTGCACTTTACTCATCCACAAATCTTTCTTCATCCTCGCTCAAATTAATGGGGAAATCGTCGCTTTCTCGGTCCGAATCTCTCTCACTTCATGCGGCCATCATTGTAAACAATAGGGAACTTTGCGTATATGTTCACCCGACTACGTCACGCTACTTCCGGTAGGGGCAAGCCTTTTGTTATCAGATACCAAAAGTTGCGATCTTTATCGTCGTTGTTCTATACTAAATCCTTTCAGCAAAAATATGGCAATATCGCGAAATGATCAAGTATGACACATAGAATAGATCTGCTATCCCCGTTTAAATAAAAAAAAATCATTTCAGTAGGCCTTTAATGCCACAAAGAAAACATGCTTGAAGATGACTACACACCGGTCAAATGTACAACTAATTTTTACTCAGGAAACGATGACGACGGAAGTCTGAAGTACGTGTCCCTCCTACAAAGTGTCAGCCCGTGCCATCAAGAAGTGAAAGGTACTACAGAAGAAATGATATGAAAATGATCCCACACAGTGATGCCTTCAAGGCCCGCAGTAATGTTGCATTGTGATGCAGAGCTCCTGAGAAGACTGTGCAACCCTGGCCTGGATGGAGACAAGAAAGTCAACGGCCTCAGGAGAGCACGCACTCAAAAGAGGGTTTCCACCAGTCAGAACTGAAGCAAAAATGTCTGGAATATAAAGGAAAAGTCTTAGTTTACATGCAGTATCTATGGAAGATGAATATTCAACATGTAGTAAGCATGGTAGAGCATAGGGCTCGAGCAGAGTATAGCATATGAAGTGTTTGCGTAAGAAGAGAGGTTGTATGATCACAGATGTTAGGAGTGTCATTAAAAGTCAAATGTCAAACCTGTTCTTGCTCCTGAAGAGAAGAGCTGTCCTATAAATGATCTGAAGAGGTTTAAGCAATTTGGTTACTTTAGTTTTATGTTCAAATGGTGACTTGTCTCCGCTCAAGATTATCTCCTGCTGGCCCCACTATGGACCGGACTCTCACACTATTATGTTAGATCCACTATGGACTGGACTCTCACACTATTATGTTAGATCCACTATGGACCGGACTCTCACACTATTATGTTAGATCCACTATGGACTGGACTCTCACTATTATGTTAGATCCACTATGGACTGGACTCTCACACTATTATGTTAGATCCACTATGGACCGGACTCTCACACTATTATATTAGATCCACTATGGACTGGACTCTCACACTATTATGTTAGATCCACTATGGACTGGACTCTCACTATTATGTTAGATCCACTATGGACTGGACTCTTACACTATTATGTTAGATCCACTATGAACTGGACTCTCACACTATTATGTTAGATGCACTATGGACTGGACTCTTACACTATTATGTTAGATCCACTATGGACTGGACTCTTACACTATTATGTTAGATCCACTATGGACTGGACTCTCACGCTATTATGTTAGATCCACTATGGACTGGACTCTCTCACTATTATGTTAGATCCACTATGGACTGGACTCTCACGCTATTATGTTAGATCCACTATGGACTGGACTCTCACACTATTATGTTAGATCCACTATGGACTGGACTCTTACACTATTATGTTATATCCACTATGGACTGGACTCTCAACGCTATTATGTTAGATCCACTATGGACTGGACTCACACTATTATGTTAGATCCACTATGGACTGGACTCTCAACGCTATTATGTTAGATCCACTATGGACTGGACTCACACTATTATGCTAGATCCACTATGGACTGGACTCTCACACTATTATGTTCGATCCACTCTGGACTGGACTCTCACAATATGATGTTAGATCCACTATTGACTGGACTGTCACTATTATGTTAGATCCACTATGGACTGGACTCTCACAATATTATGTTAGATCCACTATGGACTGGACTCTCACACTATTATGTTAGACCCACTATTGACAGGACTCTCACAATATTATGTTAGATCCACTCTGGACTGGACTCTCACACTATTATGTTAGATCCACTATGGACTGGACTCTCACTATTATGTTAGATCCACTATGGACTGGACTCTTACACTATTCTGTTAGATCCACTATGGACTGGACTCTCACTATTATGTTAGATCCACTATAGACTGTACTCTCACAATATTAGGCTAGATCCACTATGGACTGGACTCTCACTATTATGTTAGATCCACTATGGACTAGACTGGCACTGGGAGCAGGCGGGTAAAGTGTCTTGCCCAAGGACACAAAGGCAGTGACTAGGATGGCGGAAGCGGGGATCGAACCTGGAACCCTCAAGTTGCTGGCACGGCCACTCTACCAACCGAGCTATACCGCCCCATTGAAGCTTAGGGAAGGCTATCCAGAACCAAACTAAAACTGAACTGGTTGCAAAATAAACAAAAACAGAATGCTGGACGACAGCAAAGACTTACTGCGGAGCAAAGACAAAGTACATCCGAACATGACATGACAATCAACAATGTCCACACAAAGAAGGATAAAAACAACTGAAATATTCTTGATTGCTAAAACAAAGTAGATGCGGGAAATGTCGCTCAAAGGAAGACATGAAACTGCTACAGGAACATACCAAAACAAGAGAAAAAGCCACCAAAATAGGAGCGCAAGACAAGAACTAAAACACTACACACAGGAAAACAGCACAAAACTCCATATAAGTGACAGTACCTTGAGACAAGAGCTATAGTCATGCATGCTTGGTCATGGTTTGAATTCTTATCCAACACTTTTTGTCAATATCATTTTTCAATGTTTTCTACTGTTGGTTTTCAATGAAAAAAATGTGCCTGGGCTCCAAAAAAAGGTTGAAAAAACGCTGGCCTAGTGGGTGCAAATGTTCCGGTGTGTTCCAAACACACCAGCTGACCTCTCAGGACCTGGTTAATGACCAACTCTCAGTACCTGGTTAATGACCAACTCTCACACTACCTGGTTAATGACCAACTCTCACACTACCTGGTTAATGACCAACTCTCTCAGGACCTGGTTAATGACCAACTCTCTCAAACTGGAGTGAGGAGGCGGGTCAGTGCGACGAGGAAACAGGCGAGACAATCAGTGACAGGAAGTGTGGATTGTCGCATGCAACCTGAAGCGTGTGCAAAGATGTCTGCCTGCGAGTTTGAATCGCTGGAGAAAACGTTGGAGGCTCACATACCAGAAGCAGAACTGAAGGAGGTCAAACGCATTCTTTTTGGCAAGGAGACGAGGTGAGTTGAAGTCCTCTAAAAAAATGAAGAATGCACTTCAGTCATTGTGCAACTGAATGGCATGTACCTTGTTTTTCTAGTCTAACCAGATACTTACTGTACAAGGCAAACATGCAGCATGTGTACAGTATATTCATACATGTATACAGTATATTCATACATGTGTACAGTATATTAATACATGTATACAGTATATTCATACATGTGTACAGTCTATTAATACATATGTACAGTATATTAATACATGTGTACAGTATATTCATACATGTATACAGTATATTAATACATGTGTACAGTATATTCATACATGTGTACAGTCTATTAATACATATGTACAGTATATTAATACATGTGTACAGTATATTCATACATGTATACAGTATATTAATACATGTGTACAGTATATTCATACATGTGTACAGTCTATTAATACAGGTGTACAGTATATTAATACAGGTGTACAGTATATTCATACATGTGTACAGTCTATTAATACCTGTATACCGTATATTAATACATGTGTACAGTATATTCATACAGGTGTACAGTATATTAATACAGGTGTACAGTATATTCATACATGTGTACAGTCTATTAATACATATGTACAGTATATTAATACATGTGTACAGTATATTCATACATGTATACAGTATATTAATACATGTGTACAGTATATTCATACATGTGTACAGTCTATTAATACAGGTGTACAGTATATTAATACAGGTGTACAGTATATTCATACATGTGTACAGTCTATTAATACATGTATACAGTATATTAATACATGTGTACAGTATATTCATACATGTGTACAGTCTATTAATACAGGTGTACAGTATATTAATACAGGTGTACAGTATATTAATACATATGTACAGTATATTAATACATGTGTACAGTATATTCATACATGTGTACAGTATATTAATACATGTGTACAGTATATTCATACATGTATACAGTATATTAATACATGTGTACAGTATATTCATACATGTGTACAGTATATTAATACATGTGTACAGTATACTAATACAATAACAGCTAAATGATGTAAGACACAAGTATGGTTTTATATATTAGCATAATGCATTTCCAAATATTGCCTTTTGTCTCATTAAAACTGTCTTTTTCAGTGTTATAAATCCTGTATTAATGCTATAAATATAAACATGGGATCATTGTACCTCTTACAACATGCTTTTTAAAAATGTATGGTTATGATTTATTTGTTTCAGACATTTTGCACATTTCAACATAGCTGAAAAAGAGTAGGAAGAAGCACAGCTTATCTTTAATCCTACCCCTCTTCCATGTCTTTGATCATTGTTTTTATGCCATAACCTTTTTAACTAGAAATGTCCGATAATGGCTTTTTTTGCCGGTATTCCAATAATGTCCAACTCTTAATTACAGATTCCGATATGAACCGATACCTATATATACAGTCGTGGAATTAACACATTAGTATGCCTCATTTTGTTGTGATGCCCCGCTGGATGCATTAAACAATGTAACAAGGTTTTCCCAAAATAAATCAACTCAAGTTATGGAAAAAAAATGCCAACATGGCACTGCCATATTTATTATTGAAGTCACAAAGTGCATTATCTTTTTTTTAAACATGCCTCAAAACAGCAGCTTGGAATTTGGGACATGCTCTCCCTGAAGAGTACCGGAAGAGTTAGTGCTGCAAGGGATTCTGGGTATTTGTTCTGTTGTGATTATGTTATGTTACGGTGCGGATGTTCTCACGAAGTGTGTTTGTCATTCTTGTTTGGTGTGGGTTCACAGTGTGGCGCATATTTGTAACAGTGTTAAAGTTGTTTGTACGGACACCCTCAGTGTGACCTGTATGGCTGTTGATCAAGTATGCGTTGCATTCACTTGTGTGTTTGTGTAAAAGCTGCATATAGTATGTGACTGGGCCAGGTTGTAGAGGACGCTAAAGGCAGTGTCTTTAAGGCACGCCCCCGACATTGTTGTCCGGGTGGAAATCGGGAGAAATTCGGGAGAATGTTTGCCCCGGGAGATTTTCGGGAGGGGCACTGAAATTCGGGAGTCTCCCGGGAAAATCGGGAGGGTTGGCAAGTATGGGGTCAGGCCCTGCCTCCTCTACGCTTTGTAGATCTCGGGTCAAGGCAAAATCTTATTGTGGATTACAATACATCATAGAAACAGACGCCTTCATGTCGCTTCCCATCCTACACAGTGGAGTTTTACAAGCCTTTTCTTGGTAGGATTAAAGACAGCTTTTGTCTTCTCGCCGGGAACTCATTGAAACACAAAGTTTTGTGACTGACAACATACACTATGCAGCTATAAAGTCTGTTTTATCCGATTACTTCAAACTAATTAATCAGTAAATTACTTGATTGCTAAAATAATGGATAGCGGCAGCCCTGATATTGTTTAATATTCAATACTTTCAGGCTGATATGCATGGCAGAAACATTGGCCGTGAGTCACTCCGTCCGATACAAGTGAATTTATCGCCATTCTTTTCTTACAGAATGTCTCTTCTGCACACAGGAAGTTGGAGCTGCCACCGGGTGCTGTTGAAGCCGCATGCGAGGGTAACTTTGAGCTGAAGGGCTACAGCTTTGAAGCCGAACATGAACAACTTAGGTTGCCGAGAAAGATCCGAGTGGGAGTCATTCAGCACAGCACGGTTCTGCCCACGGATGCACCGATTATGGACCAGGTCAGAGAAAAGCATCTCGAGTATTAGAGTGAAATATACAGGAAACACACTGCTCGTCTCATTACAGGTCAATGCTGTGCACTGCAGGGTTGGGGAAATAGTCCGAGTTGCAGCCATGTGTGGAGTCAACATGGTCTGCTTCCAGGAGACCTGGAGTAAGTGACAACATGACTTGGAACTAAACATGTACAAAACCCAAAACTAGTGAAGTTGGCACGTTGTGTCATTTGTAAATAAAAACAGAATACAATGATTTCCTTTTCAATTTATATTCAATTGAATAGACGGCAAAGACAAGATATTTAACGTTCCAACTAAGAAACTTAATTTTTTTTTGCAAATAATCATGAACTTAGAATTTAATGGCAGCAAAAAAGTTGTCACAGGGGCATGTTCACCACTGTGTTACATGGCCTTTCCTTTTAACAACACTCAGTAAAGGTTTGGGAACTGAGGAGACACATTTTTGAAGCTTCTCAGGTGGAATTCTTTCCCATTCTTGCTTGATGTACAGCTTAAGTTGTTCAACAGTCCGGGGGTCTCCCTTGTGCTATTTTAGGCTTCATAATGTGCCACACATTTACAGTGGGACACAGGTCTGGACTACAGGCAGGCCAGTCTAGTACCCGCACTCTTTTACCATGAAGCCACGCTGTTGTAACACGTGGCTTGGCATTGTCTTGCTGAAATAAGCAGGGGCGTCCATGGTAACATTGCGTGGATGGTAACATACGTTGCTCCAAAACCTGTATGTACCTTTCAGCATTAATGGCGCCTTCACAGATGTGTAAGTTACCCATGTCTTGGGCACTAATACACCCCCATACCATCACACATGCTGGCTTTTCCACTTTGCGCCTATAACAATCCGGATGGTTCTTTTCCCTCATTGTTCCGGAAGGACACGACGTCCACAGTTTCCAAAAACAATTTGAAACGTGGACACGTCAGACCACAGAACACTTTTCCACTTTGCATCAGTCCATCTTAGATGAGCTCGGGCCCAGCGAAGCCGGCGACGTTTCTGGGTGTTGTTGATAAATGGCTTTGGCTTTGCATAGTAGAGTTTTAACTTGCACTAAACAGATGTAGCGATCAACTGTAGTTACCGACAGTGGTTTTCTGAAGTGTTCCTGAGCCCATGTGGTGATATCCTTTACACACCGATGTCGCTTTTTGATGCAGTACCGCCTGAGGGATCCAAGGTCACAGGCATTCAATGTTGGTTTTCAGCCTTGCTGCTTACGATTTCTCCAGATTCTCTGAACCCTTTGATGATATTACGGAGCGTAGATGGTGAAATCCCTAAATTCCTTGCAATAGCTGGTTGAGAAAGGTTTTTCTTAAACAGTTCAACAATTTGCTCACGCATTTGTTGACAAAGTGGTGACCGTCGCCCCATCCTTGTTTGTGAATGACTGAGCATTTCATGGAAGCTGCTTTTATACCCAATCATAGCACCCACCTGTTCCCAATTAGCCTGTTCACCTGTGGTATGTTCCAAATAAGTGTTTGATGAGCATTCCTCAACTCTCTCAGTCTTTTTTGCCACTCCTGCCAGCTTTTTTGAAACATGTTGCAGGCATCAAATTCCAAATGAGCTAATATTTGCAAAAAATAACGTTTTCCAGTTGGAACGTTAAGTATCTTGTCTTTGCAGTCTATTCAATTGAATATAAGTTGAAAAGGATTTGCAAATCATTGTGTTCTGTTTTTATTTACCATTTACACAACGTGCCAACCTCCCTGTTTTTGGGTTTTGTACGTCCGACTGACTTGCTGACTTTTGCTGTCCACAGCCATGCCGTTTGCTTTCTGCACCCGGGAGAAAGAACCGTGGACAGAGTTTGCAGAGTCTGCCGAGAAAGGACATACTACACGCTTCTGCCAGGAGGTGACACACAAACACCTCACATAGTCTATATTTGGATATATGTGAATATCGCCTATATGGATAATTGTTCAATCGGGAGTTAAACTCGATTCCCTCTAAATCGCAAATGGTTTCCTTTCTGCACAAAGACATCAAATTAGGGATGTCCGATAATGGCTTTTTGCCGATATCCGATATTGTCCAACTCTTTAATTACCGATACCGATATCAACCGATATATGCAGTCGTGGAATTAACACATTATTATGCCTAATTTGGACAACCATGTATGGTGAAGATAAGGTACTTTTTAAAAAAATAAATAAAATAAGATAACTAAATTAAAAACATTTTCTTAAATAAAAAAGAAAGTAAAACAATATAAAAACAGTGACATAAAAACTAGTAATTAATGAAAATGAGTAAAATTAACTGTTAAAGGTTAGTACTATTAGTGGACCAGCAGCACGCACAATCATGTGTGCTTACGGACTGTATCCCTTGCAGACTGTATTGATATATATTGATATATAATGTAGGAACCAGAATATTGATAACAGAAAGAAATGGGGGAGGGAGGTTTTTTGGGTTGGTGCACTAATTGTAAGTGTATCTTGTGTTTTTTATGTTGATTTAATTAAAAAAAACAAAACAAAAAAAACAACAAAAAAACGATACAGATAATAAAAAAAATGATACCGATAATTTCCGATATTACATTTTAACGCATTTATCGGCCGATATTATCGGACATCCCTACATCAAATCCATTAATCACAGCTAGAACAGACAGACTGAGCCAGCGGGTCCTCTCTCAAGACCTCTGACCTCACAAATGTGCTTCTGAAGAATTAGAGAAAAATGTCCACAGATGCATCCAAAATAATGCAGAAAGTCTTACGAGATGAGTGGAATTACAGCTAAAAAGGGAGTACTAGATTAACTCAAATTGTAGATTTTCAAAGGTTCAGCCCTGGAGTGACTCACCGGTTTTTGTCACGCATATGGTGGGATTGAAGGGTAACTACAGTTTTTCACTGGAGGTTTTTGTCCTCTCCTGAACAATACCATTTCATCTTGCGCCTCCTTAAAGTGCTAACCCTGAGGAAGTACACCTGACACTTTGAAAACGGTGATATAAAGCAGGGACTCCTAACCGTTTTGACCTCGGGAGCAAACTTTTCCACTACAGCGGGGCCCGGTCACTCAATTGTTAATTAGTAACATTCAATAGTCAATAATTATATCTAACCTACTTACAGTTTAACAGGATACACCTTGTCAAATGATATGAAACCAAGTTTTAATGACAAAGATTATCATCAAGTCTTATAGGTCAGGCTGAATACAAAAATAAATACAAACTAAATATACTGCAAAAAAAGTGACTTATAAAAACCGATTAAAAAAAATAGATTTACATTTTACATTTACACAGTGCTAGGATCAAAATAAATTCTAACTAGATTGATAATATATATGTTAAATAAACTGTCAATACAATTTAAGTGCAAATTAAAATACAGCTTCACCTCTTTGGTCATAATTTTTGCGCTTAAGAACCTTCTCTACAATTTTAGCTCCAGACTTCTTCTCTTTGTTTGATACCGTCGTTACTGCCACAAGTACGAGAACATTGTATTACAACTTAGGTGTATTACAACTATGGTTATGAAACTCTAATATAAAGTACAAACTTGTAGGATTTTGACGATACCTTAAGGGTACTTGCAAGATTTAAAATGACATAGATTTATAATAATAGATTTTATTTGTAAAAATCACTTTACATTGAGTAAACCACCTCTAGGTGCTACAGTGTTTAAACAATTTTTAAAAATAAAAATAAAAATAATAATAATAAAAAATAAAAATAAAAAGATAATACAAAATATAAATAAAAATAAAAACTAGAACAGCCAAATAGCTAAAACTAATATGCATATATCTAAAAAAAAAAAAGGCTTTTTTAAAAAGAAGGGTTTTTAGGGCCTTTTTTAAAAGCATCCACAGTCTGTGGTGCCCTCAGGTGGTCAGGGAGAGCGTTCCACAGACTGGGAGCGGCGGAGCAGAAAGCCCGGTCTCCCATTGTTCGTAGCTTTGTCCTCGGAGGTTGGAGGAGCGCAGGTGTCGTGTGGAGGATTTGGGGGTGAGCAGTTTTTTGAGGCAGAGGGGGGCATTTCCATGGAGGCACTGGTGGGTTAGTAGGGAGACTTTGAATTCAATCCTGAGTGGAACAGGAAGCCAGTGAAGGGATTTGAGAGTTGGTGTGATATGCTCATATTTCCGCACTCTCAATACCTATTATTATTTTTTATTATAATTAGCAGTAGTAGTAGTAGTATTTTAAATAGGGCATACTAATAGCATATTTATAGTTAAGGCATTTAGAGTCATTAATAATAATATTATTAATAATAATGATACATTTTTTGTTCTTAGCACCTCTGATTATTGCCATCATCTCTATTCTACTAACTTATATTCTTTATTTTCCAACATGATCTAGTAATTTCCTTCAACATTATGCTTATTGTTTTGTATCAGCTATTTAAGAGGATCCTGCTACGTGAACAACTTTGTGCTGCGCAAGGTTGGGTTGTAACTAGGGATGTCCGATAATATCGGACTGCCGAAATTATCGGCCGATAAATGCTTTAAAATGTAATATCGGAAATGATCGGTATCGGTTTCAAAATGATCGGTATCGGTTTCAAAAAGTAAAATTTATGACTTTTTAAAACGCCGCTGTGTACACGGACGTAGGGAGAAGTACAGACCGCCAATAAACCCTAAAGGCACTGCCTTTGCGTGCCGGCCCAGTCACATAATATCTACGGCTTTCCACACACACAAGTGAATGCCACGCATACTTGGTCAACAGCCATACAGGTCACACTGAGGGTGCCCGTATAAACAACTTTAACACTGTTACAAATATGCGCCACACTGTGAACCCACACCAAACCAGAATGACAAACACATTTCGGGAGAACATCCGCACCGTAACACAACATTAACACAACAGAACAAATACCCAGAAGCCCTTGCAGCACTAACTCTTCCTGGACGCTACAATATACAACCCCCCCCCGCAAACCCGTCCACCTCAACCTCCGCATGCTCTCTCAGGGAGAGCATGTCCCAAATTCCAAGCTGCTGTCTTGAGGCATGTTAAAAAAAAATAATGCACTTTGTGAGTTCAATAACAAATATGGCAGTGCCATGTTGGCATTTTTTTCCATAACTTGAGTTGATTTAATTTGGAAAACCTTGTTACATTTTTTAATTCATCCAGCGGGGCATCACAACGAAATTAGGCATAATAATGTGTTAATTCCACGACTGTATATATCGGTATCGGTTGATATCGGAATCGGTAATTAAGAGTTGGACAATATCGGAATATCGGCAAAAAAGCCATTATCGGACATCTCTAGTTGTAACGGTTGTAAATTGTACAAATTGATGAGTAACACAAATGGACCTGGACTGAAGGGTATAGAAATGTTTGATAATGCATTACTTTTGTCGTAAAAAAAACCCCACCAACATTGTGATTATCTCGTTTAGCTTGCCAAAAAATACAACATGGTCATTGTGTCTCCAATTCTGGAGCGGGATGAGATACATGACACGTTGTGGAACACTGCGGTGGTGATATCAAACTCTGGAAATGTACTGGGAAAGACCAGGAAGAACCACATTCCCAGAATTGGAGACTTCAATGAGGTCAGCACTCAAGTCTTTTACATGATGTGATCCGTCGAGACAAAAAAGGCAAAAAGAATGTTCTCCTTTTCTTTGCTCTCAGTCCACATATTACATGGAAGGCGACACGGGCCACACTGTGTTCCACACACATTTTGGGAAGATCGCGGTCAATATCTGCTACGGGCGCCATCATCCTCTTAACTGGTTCATGTACAGTATGAATGGAGCCGAGGTCATCTTCAACCCGTCGGCTACTGTTGGAGCCCTGAGGTAATCTTTACTGCCATCAAGGAACACAAAGATACGGCAAAGTACTAACAAGAAAAAAACATTCAAATGCGACTCAGACATTATTTCTTTAAAAGAAACCTATAAGGATTTTCCTCTTTTCTGACTTATAAATGTTGTTACAATCTTAAACACTGGCGTTGAATAATGCCAAAATATCAATGCGCTGATAAAACATATACATTTGTGCTCATAAGTTTACACACCCTGGGAGAATGTATGATTTCTTGGCCATTCTTCAGAGAATATGAATGATAACACAAAAACCTTTCTTCCACTCATGCTTAATGGTTGTGTGAAGCTATTTATTGGCAAACAACTGTGTTTACTTCTTTTTTTTAAATCAAAATGACAAAAAGAAAGTACCCAAATGACCCTGATCAAAAGTTTACATACCCCAGTGACTTTGATCTGATAACATGCACAAAAGTTGACACAAACAGGTTTGAATGGCTAATCAAGGTTCCAATCCTCACCTGTGACATGTTTGTTTGTAATTAATGTGTGTGTATAAAAGGTCAGTGAGTTTCAGGGCTTCTGACAGACCATTGCATTTTTCATCCAGTGCTGCACAGATGTTTCTGGATTATGAGTCATGGGGAAGGCAAAAGAATTGTCAAAGGATCTGCGAGAAAAGGTAATTGAACTGCATAAAACAGGAAAGGGGTATTAAAAGATATCCAAGGAATTGAGAATGCCAATCAGCAGTGTTCAAACGCTGATTAAGAAGTGGAAAATGAGGGATTCAGGTCGACCAGCAAAGATTTCAGCCACAACTGCCAGGAAAATTGTTGGAGATGCAAAGAAAAATCCACAAATAACTTCAGCTGAAATACAGGAGTCTCTGAAAAAGTGTGATGTGGCTGTTTCAAGATGCACAATAAGGAGGCACTTAAAGAAAAATGGGCTGCATGGTCGAGTTGCCAAAAAGTTAAAATTTTTGTCTCATCACTCCAAATTACTTTGTTCCAGAAGTTTTAAAGCTTGTCTCTGTGCTGTTTGGCGTAATGTAAGCGGGATACTTTGTGACATTTGCACAGAAATGGCTTTCTTCTGGCGACTCGACCATGCAGCCCATTTTTCTTCAAGTGCCTCCTTATTGTGCATCTTGAAACAGCCACACCACAATTTTTCAGAGAGTCCTGTATTACAGCTGAAGTTATTTGTGGATTTTTCTTTGCATCTCGAACAATTTTCCTGGCAGTTGTGGCTGAAATCTTTGCTGGTCTACCTGAATCCCTCATTTTCCACTTCTTAATCAGCGTTTGAACACTGCTGATTGGCATTCTCAATTCCTTGGATATCTTTTAATAGCCCTTTCCTGTTTTATGCAGTTCAATTACCTTTTCTCGCAGATCCTTTGACAATTATTTTGCCTTCCGCATGACTAAGAATCCATAAACATCCGTGCAGCACTGGATGAAAGATGCAATGGTCTGTCAGAAGCCCAGAAACTCACTGACCTTTTATACACAAACATTAATTACAAACAAACAGGTCACAGGTGAGGATTGGAACCTTGATTAGCCATTCAAACCTGTTTGTGTCAACTTTTGTGCATGTTATCAGATCAAAGTCACTGGGGTATGTAAACTTTTGATCAGGGTCATTTGGGTACTTTCATTTGTCACTTTGATTTAAAAAGAGTAAACACAGTTGTTTGCCAATAAATAGCTTCACACAACCATTAAGCATGAGTGGAAGAAAGGTTTTTGTGTTATCATTCATATTATCTGAAGAATGAAGAAATCATAAATTCTCCCAGGGTATGTAAACTTCTGAGCACAACTGTTTTTATTCGGTCTGTGGTTCGTAAATCTCAAACTTCGTACAATGGAGGTTTCAACTAGTCGGCATTTTTTAGTATATGCTCTCTGCCAGGCTGCTCCCCTCTGCTCTGATCTCTTGTCCCGCCTGCTCTGATGCCTATGAAATAAATACTTTAGTGTTTCTGACATTTTACACGGGACTGTTTTGTGTACCCATTTAGTTGTCCTAAAATGTGTACGAGACAGCTCCAACCTGAACTAGTTGTTATCTAAAAACATCAGCGATGGGTTGCATGTTGCACTTGATCTATGCCGGCGGTTCGTTCTTCTTAGTTCTCTTGTGTCATCAGTGTGCTCGTAATGCTACGTCCTTTCTGCAGCGAGCCCATGTGGCCTATTGAGGCCAGGAATGCAGCCATCGCTAACCATTGCTTCACCTGTGCAATCAATCGAGTCGGGACGGTAAGTCACAACGACTCAAAAATAATTGGGGCTTTAACCTATCTCAACAAGTTCATGATGAGAGGAAATAAGTCAGTATCATCATCATCAATATTTTTACTGTGGTTTGGTGATTGGTACATTTGTATGATTCAAATCAATAACACTTTGTTTCATGCAGGAACATTTCAAAAGTGAGTTTACGTCTGGAGATGGAAAAAAAGGTAGGATATTAAGAGCATTTGAACGATTGAAATCAGTTAATAGAGTTAGATACACTACCGTTCAAAAGTTTGGGGTCACCCAAACAATTTGGTGGAATAGCCTTCATTTCTAAGAACAAGAATAGACTGTCGAGTTTCAGATGAAAGTTCTCTTTTTCTGGCCATTTTGAGCGTTTAATTGACCCCACAAATGTGATGCTCCAGAAACTCAATCTGCTCAAAGGAAGGTCAGTTTTGTAGCTTCTGTAACAAGCTAAACTGTTATCAGATGTGTGAACATGATTGCACAAGGGTTTTCTAATCCTCAATTAGCCTTCTGAGCCAATGAGCAAACACATTGTACCATTAGAACACTGGAGTGATAGTTGCTGGAAATGGGCCTCTATACACCTATGTAGGTATTGCACCAAAAACCAGACATTTGCAGCTAGAATAGTCATTTACCACATTAGCAATGTATAGAGTGTATTTCTTTAAAGTTAAGACTAGTTTAAAGTTATCTTCATTGAAAAGTACAGTGCTTTTCCTTCAAAAATAAGGACATTTCAATGTGACCCCAAACTTTTGAACGGTAGTGTATATTAAAACCTCTAAAGGCCTTAGTGGCCACATGCGTGGACAGCACCTTTTAGCTCTTATTTCCAAAATTGTGTACACTACTGAATTGGGGTCTTATGGCCGCTTATGTGGACACTTATACTGCCATCTGGTGGTGTTAGAAGAGTATAACATACAATGGAATTTTTTTTTTAAAAAGTGTAAAAATAAGAATTAGCATGTCACTAAACATGAAGTACACATTTGTGTACTTATGGACTAAGTACATCAAAAGATGATTCTTAGTTTTTATTCTAATTAGGGTCCAATAAGCCCAAATAGCAAAAATAAATTTAAAAAAAAGCATGTAAACAAACAGCTTGGGCCTTAAGAGGATAATATTATTAAGACTGTTGGGCAAATATGAATGTCAGTGCAGTTCCAAACTTTCTAACATCTCTGTAGCATTTTCCTAAAAAACAGCAGAGCACTCTTGTCCTAAAGAGGATTTTTGAAATTTTGCTGCAGTATATGCAGGTACAATCAAATTGTGAATCAAGGTGTCCAAACTAGGGTTGTACAGTATACCGGTACTAGTATAGTATTGCGGTACTAATGAATCAAAAACGGTACTATACTCTGTTTGAAAAGTACCGGTTTCCAATTATTATTATTATTATTTTTAAAGGGCATGACGGCGCGTCGTCACGTCATGACATTGCTGGTTTTGGTAGCAGAGGAGCATGTTCGGCAGCGCACACACACGGAGTACTTACAAGCAGACAAAGTCTGTAGACAGAAAAGGGAGAACGGACGCATTTTGGCCTAAAAACTAACAATAAAGGTGAAGTTATAACACTGATACGCCCTCAGGAAGAGGTGCTTTAAGACATGGCTAGCTAGCAGCGAACGTCCATTTGCAGTCAGCAGTGTTTTAGCTACTTCTAAATCACTAATCCTCGCCTCCATGGTGACAAAGTAAGTTTCTTAAAAGTATCATCCCTGCAGGACGGGGAATAGCTAAACATGCTTCACTACACACCATAGGAGGATACAACAGCTCACCGGCGTCACCGCTAACAAAAGCTAGCGTGCCTGAATGTAAACAAATGCCAAGGGTGGATCTACACCTGACATCCACTGTAATGATACCAAGTACAACAGCGTATCTAGTCGATACTACTATGATTACATCAATATTTTTTATCGTCAAAAAATGAGGACTTTGAATATGACCAATGTATGATCCTGTAACTACTTGGTATCAGATCGATACCTGAATATTTGGTATCATCCAAAACTAATGTAAAGTATCCAAACAACAGAATAATAAGTGATTATTACATTTTAACAGAAGTGTAGATAGAACGTGTTGAAAGAGAAAGTAAGCAGATATTAACAGTAAATGAACAAGTAGATTAATAATACATTTTTACAGTTTGTCCTCTATAATGTTGACAAAATAAAATAATGATAAATGACACAATATGTTACTGCATACGTCAGCAGAATAAATAAGGCGCCTTTGTTTGTTTACTTACTACTAAAAGACAAGATGTCTAGTATGTTCACTATTTTATTTAAGGACAAACTTGCAATAATAAAAATATGTTTAATGTACCCTAAGATTTTTTTTCAAAATAAAGGAAATTATGCCATTTTTTGTGGTGCCCTTTATTTAGAAAAGTATCGAAATACATTTTGGTACCGGTACCAAAATATTGGTATCGGGACAACCCTAGTCCAAACTTTGAAACGGCCATATGAAGTACAGAAATATTAAAGGATGAGGGCGGTACTTGGATCAGTGGTTCTCAAACGTTTTTCCACCAAGTACCACCTCGAAAAAACTTGTCCCTCCAAGTACCACCATAATAACCAACATTAAAATACAGTAGCGTAGTAGACCCCCCAAGTATTGATAAAACAAGGCAGTCTTAATTTAACAAGTATATTTAATTTATTTTGGCACTGCAACTGTACACACAGTTTGAACAGTAACACTGTGTTTGAATATTTAATTGGGGGATGGAGCCTGGTACGCATACCACAGTTTAAGAATCCCTGATTTAGTTTTATGGTTATTTTGAAGGGAAGGGAAGGGGGGCATTTAATATGTAATGGATTGTATTTCTGGCAAATATATATATATGTCAAAAACTCAATAAACAAATGTTATTTCTTAAAGAATCACTTATTTAGATATATTTAAAGATGCTAACACATATCCAATCTCAGTCAATATTTGCTAGATGGACCTCTTAGCGTCACTATCGCAGATTCCGTACGGTTGCACTAACAACAATCATAACCCATGTTGGAATGTTTACAGCTCACCATGACTTTGGACACTTCTATGGATCCAGCTACGTGGCAGCTCCTGATGGCAGCCGCACACCAGGACTCTCTCGGACCCGCGATGGGTTACTGGTAGTCGAAATGGATCTCAACCTGAACCGTCAAATCAGCGACAAATGGAGCTTTAAGGTAAACAGACTCAAGCAGATTACTCAACTTATTGATTCCTACTTTTAACACATTTGTGCTTAAAAGGAATATTCTGAGAGTTTTACCACAGACCAAATGGAACACTTTTGTCATGTTTTAACCCCCTAAAATACTACTTATAATGTCACATACAGTATATGTTCCATTGGGTGTAGTACTTTGAAGAGAAGGCAGTAACAATGTAGTTAAAGTGATGGGAATGGTGTGATGTGTTGTGAATTATAATTGATGGTGTGGGCTGCAGAGTATGAGGGGCCGTTAGGGACATTATTCAGAATTACCTCTTATACACACTACTGAAATGCTCTCACATAAACAACTGAAATGTTTTTCTCTCACACACACTACTGAAACACTCTTATACACACTACTGAAACACTCTTATACACACTACTGAAATGCTCTTACATACACTACTGAAATGCTCTCACATAAACAACTATTTCAGTAGTGTGTATAAGAGTGTTTCAGAAGTGTGTATAAGAGTGTTTCAGTAGTGTGTGTGAGAGAAAAACATTTCAGTTGTTTACACTACCGTTCAAAAGTTTGGGCTCACCCAAACAATTTTGTGGAATAGCCTTCATTTCTAAGAACAAGAATAGACTGTCGAGTTTCAGATGAAAGTTCTCTTTTTCTGGCCATTTTGAGCGTTTAATTGACCCCACAAATGTGATGCTCCAGAAACTCAATCTGCTCAAAGGAAGGTCAGTTTTGTTGCTTCTGTAACGAGCTAAACTGTTTTCAGATGTGTGAACATGATTGCACAAGGGTTTTCTAATCATCAATTAGCCTTCTGAGCCAATGAGCAAACACTTTGTACCATTAGAACACTGGAGTGATAGTTGCTGGAAATGGGCCTCTATACACCTATGTAGATATTGCACCAAAAACCATACATTTGCAGCTAGAATAGTCATTTACCACATTAGCAATGTATAGAGTGTATTTCTTTAAAGTTAAGACTAGTTTAAAGTTATCTTCATTGAAAAGTACAGTGCTTTTCCTTCAAAAATAAGGACATTTCAATGTGACCCCAAACTTTTGAACGGTAGTGTATGTGAGAGCATTTCAGTAGAGTATGTAAGAGGTCATTGTGAATAATGTCCCTAACGGCCCCTCATAGCAGAGGGAAGTGTGGTTGAATGATCAGCAGCAATGAGCATGTTTACAAAAGAAGCCTACCATTATGGCCACTGGCAATGCATTGTGGGAAATGAGAGACCTCTAAAACAGCGCTATATTAGCGAACACGGAGAAAAGGTAGAATTGTCCACAAGCAACTATTATTCATATCCGGCCAGCATTAAAATACGGTAATTCAAAATAGTTCATATGTATCGAGCGTCTCATTCACGGATTTGCTATTGTGACAAATACGTCACATCAGGTTTTCCGTAGCAATTTAAATGAATGGCTGGCTAAAACTAAGCCTCATAGCGATGTTTTCCTGGCTTGTTTTATGTGAATTTATTGAAAAGAATATTGCACAGTTGAATTATTTGACATTTCGTTAGAACATTAAAATTGTTCAACGGCTTTAAAATGATCTTTCATTGCAAAAAAAACAAAACTGTTTGAACATTAGCTTGCTTGCCTGACACAGCTGCCACTTTGGGGAAGCCACAAGCGTTGCCAGATGTGAAATGACAAATTATCGTCCAGTAAGCTTAAACCGATAGTATTTGTGCGATTTGAAGTTGCTCAAGATCATCTGCTACAGTAAATACCACCGACCGTGTGTAGTAGTACAGTTTATGAGGCAGTTTTATCTTTAAACTAGACTGACCATACGTCCTCTTTTCCCCGGACATGTCCTCTTTTGCGGGGCTGTCCGGGCGGGGTTTCTTAAATGCCTCAAATGTCCGGTATTTTGAGTTAGGGTTGCGTGTATTTTCAATGTACGTCCAGGGTTAAGAAGGGGTTGAAAACAAAACAAATTGTGAAGGTGTGCGCACATAGCAACATTCGTGAGGGAGGGGCAGAGACAGAGAGCGAGAGAGCGAGACAGTCGAGAGACAGACAGGACACAAGAGAGAAGCCGAAACGTAAATGCAACTTCACGGATGATTCGCGGGAAAAGTATCTGTGTTTTCGTCCTGGCCGTGACACATGGGAAGCAGAATGCACTGTGTGCAAAGCAGGAAGGTATATATCTGTGGCAAATAAAGTGGCCAACGATCTACAAGCCTATATCGACACTACAAAGCACAAAACAGCTGTGCAGGGCGAGAGCTCGTCTGCTGTTTTTTGTTTAAATTTAATTAACTTGTTTTGAGGCATTATTTATGTTTAGATTATATACAAGAGGTTATTTTGAATATTTCTACCTCTGCACTTTTTTCCAAAACTGTGAATGTTACAGAATATAAGTGTGACTTATTTTGTTATACTGTCAACCAGTGTTGGCGTTAACGCACTTTTTGTGTCTTTTTAACGCATTGGAATCAAATTTTTACCATTTGCGGCCCACAGCTAATGTTTTAAAGGCCCACGGAACATTCTAAAAATACTATTAAAATAAACAGAAACATAACAAAAGTGAAATAAAAAAGCTTACAGGTGAAATGTCATTTAGAAAAAGTTGCAATGTTGACTAATAAAACAAAGCTGTTTTTTCTTTCTTTCAAACTGTCATTAATATTGAAACAAAATCAATGTTATTATGAATTATTGATCTATCCAAGGTTCCGATTACTTCACATCAAATATTCCACTTTGAAAAATATATTTTGTGAAAGATTTTGCATATTTTGTGAGTTTACCATTACATTTTTTTTAAAAAATTTTTTGCGTGTTTGCCATTAAAAACATAGTTTTGTTAGAAAAAAATGGGCGGAGAACAAACAAAATAAAAAAAAAACTAAAACATTTTGAAATGAGGGATAGATGTGAAGTTGATGTAGACTCCAGGGATTTAAGCGTTAAATATAAAATGTATGTATGCCCTGGTACACCATTATAAATACATAAAATAAATAATAATAATTCATTTTTTTTTTCATTTTTCATTTATTTATTTATTTCAGGCAATGACAAAGACGTACAAGTTGACAAAACATAATAATATAAATTAATATAGTGCATTATTGTCCAGTTTTGCCTGACACACCTACAACTTATTAAATAAAAACTACCAGGAGCGGTAAAGTTTAGATCCATGAAGGAAAGAAGAAAGTGAATGAATGTTTATAACTGAATACATTTACATATGTATACACATTTGTTTTATTTTTATTTTTTTTGATGAATTAAGTAATGTTTATGACAACCTTTTTCCAAAACACAATATAGAATGTGAGATACAACAGGATAATGCATACGTTTATCTTTTTTTTTCAAAACGCTTACAAAAAAAGTGGGACCCCAAAAATTTACTGTGGGACCCCATTTTTATGACTTGATGGGGTCCCAGGACCCCCATTTTGAAAATTCCTAGCGCCAACACTGCTGTCAACAAAGGAGGAAAAAAATGCTTTATTTAAATAAATATATTATTTATAAAGCAAGTTCGAGTATCACTGGCAAATGTTCACCTCGTCCCCGGCCTTGGCACGCATATATGTGTCCTCTTTTTGGGATTTCAGAATATGGTCAGCCTAGTTTATAAGGCAGTTGTATCTTTAAACAAGTAACGATGCCAAAGTATGCCAATTGCCGTACACATATGGTAGCGCCGAGCCATAAAACCAATTAGTCATAATTGGGTTAATATTGCTTCTTTATGCTTTTTTTTTTTTAGTTTATTGTTGGTATGAAGCTTTTTTTTGTGGGATAAAAAAAACAACAGAACTGTGATTTAAAAGCCTTCCAATAAAATGTATATTCTGTTTGTGTAGATGACTGGACGCTATTCCGAGTATGCTGAGGAACTCACCCAAGCTGTCAGACATGACTACAAGCCCAATGTAGTGAAAGAATAGCTCACAAAGACTCTAACGCACGTTGATAAACCTCCACAGTATGAAACTAAAATGTTGTCATTTGTGCTTTATTTTAAAACATAAATTAAACCCACTCTGTATACTGTATATGTCATGTTTAATTTAAACAGTATATAATAATTCCATGTGAAAAGTGTAGTGCAACTTTACATCAGACTGACAAGGATAATAACCAGTGAGGATGTGATACATTGTTCTCTTACTCAGAGAATGAATACAACGTTTAGTCCCTTTTGTCGAAACTTTGTTCTGTCTTTGATGTTTCCACGACACCGAATGTTTTTCACTGATGAAAACATAACAAAAACAAGACAATAAAACAGAGGAGTTCATAGTCAAGTGTGTTCTTCTTTAGGCAGCATTTGCTTTAAAAATATTTAATTGAATTTCCCTTAAGGGGATTAACAAAGTGTTATCTGTGATTGAACCATGTTCCAACTAGACACCTGCACCAATTACAAGATATTCCATCAATCCAAAGATAAGCACAATGCTCAGTTTATTTTACAGACCCCAAAATCAGTGAAGTTGGCACGTTGTGTAAATGGTAAATAAAAACAGAATACAATGATTTGCAAATCCTTTTCAACTTATTTTCAATTGAATAGACTGCAAGGACAAGATACTTAACGTTCGAACTGGAAATTGTTTGTATTTTTTGCAAATATTAGCTCATTTGGAATTTGATGCCTGCAACAGCTGGCACAAGCAGCAAAAAAAGACTGAGAAAGTTGAGGAATGCTCATCAAACACTTATTTGGAACATCCCACAGGTGAACAGGCTAATTGGGAACAGGTGGGCGCCATGATTGGGTATAAAAGCAGCTTCCATGAAATGCTCAGTCATTCACAAACAAGGACGGGGCGAGGGTCACCACTTTGTCAACAAATGCGTGAGCAAATTGTCCAACAGTTTAAGAACAACATTTCTCAAGGAGCTATTGCAAGGAATTTAGGGATATCACCATCTATGGTCCGTAATATCATCAAAAGGTTCAGAGAATCTGGAGAAATCACTGCACGTAAGCGATGATATTACGGACCTTCGATCCTTCAGGCGGTACTGCATCAAAAAGCGACATCGGTGTGTAAAGGATATCACCACATGGGCTCAGGAACACTTCAGAAAACCACTGTCAGTAACTACAGTTGGTTGCTACGTCTGTAAGTGCAAGTTAAAACTCTACTATGCAAAGCCAAAGCCATTTATCAACAACACCCAGAAACGCCGCCGGCTTCACTGGGCCCGAGCTCATCTAGGATGGACTGATGCAAAGTGGAAAGGTGTTCTGTGGTCTGACGAGTCCACATTTCAAATTGTTTTTGGAAAATGTGACCGTCGTGTCTTCCGGACCAAAGAGGAAAAGAACCATCCGGGCTGTTATAGGCACAAAGTTCAAAAGCCAGCATGTGTGATGGTATGGGGGTGTATTATTGCCCAAGGCATGGGTAACTTACACATCTGTGAAGGCACCATTAATGCTAAAATGTACATACAGGTTTTGGAGCAACATATGTTGCCATCCAAGCAACATTATCATGGACACCCCTGCTTATTTCAGCGAGGCAGTGCCAAGTAAAAGTGTGCGGGTACTAGACTGGCCTGCCTGTAGTCCAGACCTGTCTCCCATTGAAAATGTGTGGCGCATTATGAAGCCTAAAATACCACAACGGAGACTGTTGAACAACTTAAGCTGTACATCAAGCAAGAATGGGAAAGAATTCCACTTCAAAAATGTGTCCACTCAGTTCCCAAATATTTACTGAGTGTTGTTAAAAGGAAAGGCCATGTAACACAGTGGTTAAAATGCCCCTGTGACAACTTTTTTGCAATGTGTTGCTGCCATTAAATTCTAAGTTAATGATTATTTGCAAAAAAAATGTAGTTTCTTAGTTGGAACATTAAATATCTTGTCTTTGCAGTCCATTCAATTGAATATAAGTTGAAAAGGATTGGCAAATCATTGTATTCTGCTTTTATTTACAAATTACACAACGTGCCAACTTCACTAGTTTTGGGTTTTGTACATGTTTAGTTCCAAATCATGTTGTCACTTACTCCAGGTCTCCTGGAAGCAGACCATGTTGACTCCACACATGGCTGCAACTCGGACTATTTCCCCAACCCTGCTGTGCACAGCATTGACCTGTAATGAGACGACCAGTGTGTTTCCAGCACAAGTTATATCTTTGCAGTCTATTCAATTGAATATAAGTTGAAAAGGATTTGCAAAATTATTGTATTCTGATTTTATTTACAAATTACACAACGTGCCAACTTCACTGGTTTGGGGTTTTGTACTTTCACCCTCTCATGTCGACAAATACTGGAAACACCTCTTACTATTGCAGTGCAGTAATATACATATACTGTAGAAATGGGATTCCAAACTGAGCATTATTATCTTTGCAAAGGTAGAATTGAATTACCTGAGACTTTCAAAGCTCCACACGTTCTCATCTGGTGAACAAGTGACACAAAGTGACTTTTTCAAAAGTAGTGTTGAAGCTCTAACACAAATGACTTTGAATAAAGCGAGTAATGTCAGAAGAAGACCTGAATAAAGTGTACACAATACTTCCTGAAAACTTCTATTTTAGGTCATTTGTCACAATTCATCTATCAGGGGTACCTCAGTTTTCAAACGCCTCACTTTTTGTGATCCGACCAAAAATCTTGGCCAAAATATTTCGCTCATTTTTTGTCCGACCACACATTGCGCAAAATGCCCGAGTTGTTTCAGAGTGCCCACAGAATTCCATGTGTTGGCTTCTTTTACTCGTTTCATTGATCATTTAATTTTATTCTGCAACGTTTTGTGCATGTAAAACGCTATAAAATGTGTTCATATTTTTGATGGTAATGTACGGAGCCCCTAAAGGGACATGGGGGAAAAAAATGTTTTTATAATTTTTTTAATTCTATTTTTTTTTTTTAGACATGTATCTCGTGCACACGAGAAAGTTTCTAGTGCGCACGAGATAGTTTCTTGTTCGCACGAGATACATGTCTAAAAAAATAAATAAATACATTTAACAACAAAAAAAAACAATTATAATTTTTTTTTTTTTTTTATAACTTTAGAAAAAGTTTCTCTTGCGCAAGAGAAAGTTTCTCGTGCGCACGGGATAGTTTCTCGCGCGCACGAGATACATGTCTAAAAAAATAAAAAATAATAATTCAACAAAAAAAACAATTGTTTTTTTTTATAACATTAGAAAAAGTTTTGCGCAAGAGAAAGTTTCTCGTGCGCACGAGATAGTTTCTCGCGCGCACGAGATACATGTCTAAAAAAAATAATAATAATAATTTAACAAAAAAAACAATTTGTTTTTTTTATAACATTAGAAAAAGTTTCTCGTGCGCACGAGATAGTTTCTCGTTCGCACGAGATACATGTCTAAAAAAATATATAAAAAAATATATCTAATTTATTTTTTTAGAACTTTAGAACAAGTTTCTCATGCGCACGAGATAGTTTTTTCGTACGCACGAGATACATGTCTAAAAAAAAATATATATATATATATATATATATATATAATTTATTTTTTTATAACTTTAGAAAAAGTTTCTCGTGTGCAAGAGAAAGTTTCTCGTGCGCACGAGATAGCTTTTTCGTACGCACGAGATACATGTCTAAAAATATATATATATATATATATATATATATATAATTTAATTTTTTATAACTTTAGAAAAAGTTTCTCGTGCGCACGAGATAGTTTTTTCGTGCGCACGAGATACATGTCTAAAAAAAAAAAATTAAAAAAATTAAAACATTATAAAAAAATAAATTTCCCCCATGTCCCTTTGGGGCTCCATAGTAATGGATTAATTGGTTCTACATGTTTTCTTAGGGGGAAAAATTATTCAGTTTTCATTCAATTCTGATTACTAACAAAAACCAAGGTACCTCTGTGTTGTACTTTCTCTTAATCCTCTTAAGGTTAAAAAAAACAACAACACATGATTAAACAATTAAAATTCATAGTTAAACACTCAAATACAATATAAAACAATTCAGCATTACCTATTCAGTTCAATCCTGAACTGAGTCCAGGCTAAGTGGTGATGGCTGTATAAAGGGGAATAAGGTAAATGGAGTCTTCTTAGTGTGACGTGTTGGACCCAATAGCACCGATGAGGATGGCCAAACAGGATCTGGACCAAAGAAGGAAGTTGTCAACTTCCATAATGTCATTACAACTGTCAATCAGCTCTCCTTAAAGATAAAGAGAATGTCCTCATCTGTCCCGTAGCTCCGTCGAGCCTCCTCAAAGTTAGTGACGGAGGTGCAGCAGACACCTGAAGTAAACACAGAAAATGAGATATTGTCAAAGCAGTTTTGCAACTTTGTGAAAACTCCCCCCCCCCCAACTTTTCTTACACCGTATGATGAAAAAAAATGATCAAATTATATACCGTTTATACTAGGGATGTCCGATAATATCGGACTGCCGATATTATTGGCTGATAAATGCTTTAAAATGTAATATCGGAAATTATCGGTATCGGTTTCAAAAAGTAAAATGTATGACTTTTTAAAACGCCGCTGTGTACACGGACGTAGGGAGAAGTACAGAGCGCCAATTAACCTTAAAGGCACTGCCTTTGCGTGCCGGCCCAGTCACATAATATCTACGGCTTTTCACACACACAAGTGAATGCAAGGCATACTTGGTCAACAGCCATACAGGTCACACTGAGGGTGTCCGTATAAACAATTTTAACACTTTTACAAATATGCGCCACACTGTGAACCCACACCAAACAAGAATGACAAACACATTTCGGGAGAACATCCGCACCGTAACACAACATAAACACAACAGAACAAATACCCAGAACCCCTTGCAGCACTAACTCTTCCGGGACGCTACAATATACACCCCCAGCTACCCCCTACCCCAACTCAACCCCGCCCACCTCAACCTCCTCATGCTCTCTCAAGGAGAGCATGTCCCAAATTCCAAGCTGCTGTCTTGAGGCATGTTAAAAAAAATAATGCACTTTGTGACTTCAATAATAAATATGGCAGTGCCATGTTGGCATTTTTTTTTCCATAACTTGAGTTGATTTATTTTGGAAAACCTTGTTACATTGTTTAATGCATCCAGCGGGGCATCACAACAAAAATTAGGCATAATAATGTGTTAATTCCACGACTGTATATATCGGTATCGGTTGATATCGGAATCGGTAATTAAGAGTTGGACAATATCGGAATATTGGACATCGCTAATCTGAATACTTATGCATTTATTTTTTCATTTTTTTAATTTGCAAAAATGTCTACATCCATCCATCTAATTTCGCATGGTACTGGAGCCTATTCCTGTTACATTTTTGTTAGAGATGTCCGATAATATCGGCCTGCCGATATTATCGGCCGATAAATGCTTTAAAATGTAATATCGGAAATTATCGGTATCAGGTTTTTTATTATCGGTATCCATCCATCCATCCATCTTCTTCCGCTTATCCGGGTGGGGTCGCGGGGGCAGCAGCCTAAGCAGGGAAGCCCAGACTTCCCTCTCTCCCCAGCCACTTCGTCCAGCTCTTATTATCGGTATGGTATCATTTTTATTTTTTTAATTAAATCAAAATAAAAAACACAAGATACACTTACAATTAGTGCACCAACCCAAAAAACCTCCCTCCCCCATTTACACTCATTCACACAAAAGGGTTGTTTCTTTCTGTTGTTAATATTCTGGTTCCTACATTATATATCAATATATATCAATACAGTCTGCAAGGGATACAGTCCGTAAGCACACATGATTGTGCGTGCTGCTGGTCCACTAATAGTACTAACCTTTAACAGTTAATTTTACTAATTTTTATTCATTACTAGTTTCTATGTAACTGTTTTTATATTGTTTTACTTTCTTTTTTATTCAAGAAAATGTCTTTAATTTATTTATCTTATTTTATTTTATAATTTTTTTTAAAAAGGACCTTATCTTCACCATACCTGGTTGTCCAAATTAGGCATAATAATGTGTTAATTCCACGACTGTATATATCAGTTGATATCGGTATCGGTAATTAAGAGTTGGACAATATCTGAATATCGGCAAAAAAGCCATTATCGGACAGCCCTAATTTTTGTTTTTTTTCTGTCAAGATGTGGTGCTGAGTGTACATTAAGGAGAAATAAAATGAACTTTTTGGATTTTAACAAATGGCTGCAACGAAACAAAGAGTGAATGACTTAAAGGGGTCGGAATACTTTCCGTACCCACTGTAGGTAATATCGATACCGAGTGTAGTATCAGTATCGGCTGGATACTAACCTGATAAAATTGATATTCTTCCGAGTTAATTATGACATAATAATAAAAGGGTTTTGTGCAGTATTTCCCACCCCTACCACGACAAGGAACACAGCGGCATAGCTGACAGGACTGTGAACTTAGTCTGTATTAGTTTTTCCCCTGATGGGATGCAAATACTCACGGTCAGAATATGCAGGGTTGTTGTACAAAATGCAGCCAGTGGTCCTGTTGAAGCCGCGCACGACCACAAAATGACCCTGGTACTCTGGCTTCCTGCAGAAACACTTCTGGCCCACAGGGAGGAAGCAGCAGTATTTGACAG
Source organism: Entelurus aequoreus (assembly GCF_033978785.1). Classification (NCBI taxonomy): domain Eukaryota; kingdom Metazoa; phylum Chordata; class Actinopteri; order Syngnathiformes; family Syngnathidae; genus Entelurus; species Entelurus aequoreus. The sequence goes on along the minus strand of NC_084736.1, from coordinate 78,488,950 downwards.
GTGCAGAGCAGAGTTCACATGTCAAGATGACAGCATTGATGAGCACGATGGCGACGTGACGCTGTTCCAGGTGGGACTCAATTTCCTGAATGGTCACAGAGCTGTGAAGAGATGAGAAACAGAATTACTATCAGAAACAAGGCCACACTAGCCACTGTCAATCAAGGATGCCTACCATTTCTTTACCAGCACACCATTGTTCTCTGCTTCAAGGAACAGCTCATTGACTCGATCTTCTTCCATATCAAAATGCTTCTTATAAAATGACTGCAAACGAGAAAAAAAAACATTAGTTTTTGTTTGTAGAAACTACAGATGTGTTCTGCTCATCCCTATGGGGCAGAACTTTGTTTTAATGGGATACGACATGCGGCCAATCACACAAGAGGGTATTGAATTACAGTCGTAGTCAAAAGTTTACATACACTTGTAAAGAACATCATGTCGTGGCTATCCTGAGTTTCCGATATTTTCACAACTCTTATTTTTTTGTGATTGAGTGATTGGAGCACATACTTGTTGGTCACAAAAAACATTCATGAAGTTTGGTTCTTTTAGAATTTATTATGGGTCTACTGAAAATGTGAGCATATCTGCTGGGTCAAAAGTATACATACAGCAATGTTAATATTTGCTTACATGTCCCTTGGCAAGTTTCACTGCAATAAGGCGCCTTTGGTAGCCATCCACAAGCTTCTGCTTGAATTTTTGACCACTCCTCTTGACAAAATTGGTGCAGTTCAGCTAAATTTGACATGGACTTGTTTCTCCAGCATTGTCCACACGTTTAAGTCAGGACTTTAGGAAGACCATTCTAAAACCTTCATTCTAGCCTGATTTAGCCATTCCTTGACCACTTTTGACGTGTGTTTGGGGTCATTGTCCTCTTGGAACACCCAACTGCGCCCAAGACCTAACCTCCGGGCTGATGATTTTAGGTTGTCCTGAAGAATTCGGAGGTAATCCTCTCTTTTCATTGTCCCATTTACTCTCTGTAAAGCACCAGTTCCATTGGCAGCAAAACAGGCCCAGAGCATAATACTAGGCAAGGCAAGGCAAGGCAACTTTATTTGTATAGCGCTTTTCATACACAAGGCAGACTCAAAGTGCTTCACAGACAACAAAGTGAAATGAAAGAAAAATAAAAGCAAAATTAAAATGCAGACAATAAAAATAAAAACAGTGCGGACGTTAAAAGTTAAAAGATTCAAAGATTTAGCTGAAAGCTAAGGTAAACATAAAAGTCTTCAGTCTAGTTTTAAAAGTAGTCAGAGTTGGAGAGACTCTGACATCTTCAGGAAGTTTATTCCAGCTATTTGTTGCATAGTGACTGAATGATGCTCTCCCTTGATTTGAGTTTACTCTTGGAACCGCTAACAGATTTGTCTCAGAAGATCTTAGTGATCTAGAGGGCTTGTATAGTGGGAGCATATCAGTAATATACTTCGGCCCTAGACCATGTAGTGATTTATATGTGAGCAGGAGGATTTTGAAATCAATTCTCTGATGTACAGGGAGCCAATGTAAGGATTTAAGAATTGGTGTAATGTGCTCACATTTTTTGGTCTTTGTTAGAACTCTAGCAGCAGCGTTCTGAACAAGCTGCAGCTGCCTGACAGTTTTTTTGGGAAGACCTGCAAGGAGACCCTTACAATAGTCTAGCCTACTGGTAATAAAGGCATGTACAAGTTTTTCAAAGTCTTGAGCTGACATGAGCCCTCTAAGTCTTGTTACATTTTTGAGGTGATAGTAGGCCGATTTTGTTACTGATTTGATGTGACTGTCGAAATGTAAATCAGAATCTAAAATAACCCCAAGATTTCCCAGGAACACCATCCTACCGTCAAGCATGGTGGTGGTAGTATTATGCTCTGGGCCTGTTTTGCTGCCAATGGAACTGGTGCTTTACAGAGAGTAAATGGGACAATGAAAAAGGAGAATTACCTCCAAATTCTTCAGGACAACCTAAAATCATCAGCACGGAGGTTGGGTCTTGGGCGCAGTTGGGTGTTCCAACAGGACAATGACCCCAAACACACGTCAAAATGTGGTAAAGGAATGGCTAAATCAGGCTAGAATTAAGGTTTTAGAATGGCCTTCCCAAAGTCCTGACTTAAACGTGTGAACAATGGTGAAGAAACAAGTCCATGTCAGAAAACCACCAAATTTAGCTGAACTGCACCAATTTTGTCAAGAGGAGTGGTCAAAAATTCAAGCAGAAGCTTGTGGATGGCTACCAAAAGCGCCTTATTGCAGTGAAACTTGCCAAGGGACATGTAACCAAATATTAACATTGCTGTATGAATACTTTTGACCCAGCAGATTTGGTCACATTGTCAGTAGACCCATAATAAATTCATAAAATAACCAAACTTCATGAAAGTATGTGCTACAATCACTCTATCACAAAAAAAAAAAAAAGTTGTAGAAATGATTGGAAACTCAAGACAGCCATGACATTATGTCCTTCACAAGTGTATGTAAACTTTTGACCCCGACTGTATACAAACTCCAAAAGGAGGTATCAGCCCATCCAAACAAAATGAACACTTATAATTTTACTTGGTTCCATTTCTGGTAATGTGGATTGTTTAAAGTTTGTATGTTAATTAACGTTTCATTTAGATATTGGATCAAGTAAAGATGCTTTTGTAACAGAACAAAATGAGGAAATTATAACAATAATTATAAAAGCACTGAACACAAAGGGGCTTAAGAACACAGAAACCCTTATGCTAAAATATGAGGGTTAGAGAAGCTTGCGAGTCAGCTGTCACTCATCAAAAAGCCAGACTTCTCACCAGTTGTGCAAATGTACCTGATTCCTAAAGCCCTTATCAACACCCAGTGTCTGCGTGTAGAAGCAATGCTTGATTCCTAGATGGCACATGAGGTAGGCCAGGTCAATAGTCCACACGCTCTCTGTCATCTTCAGCTCTCCGCATGCCCTCTGAAACTCCTCATCGCTGATGGGATGCAGATACCTGCCACAGGACAGTCACAGGCTCACTCATACTCCTTCTTCTACTC
>NC_084736.1:78438420-78483420 GCF_033978785.1 Entelurus aequoreus | reverse complement strand
AGGGGGGTTAGGTTTGGTTGTTATCAACACTTCAGTCATCAACAATTGCATCATCAGAGAAATGGACATTGAAACAGTGTAGGTCTGACTTGGTAGGATATGTACAGCAAGTAGTGGACATAGAGAGAGAGAGAGAGAGAGATCAGAAAGCATAAGAAAAAGTATCTACATTTGATTATTTACATTTGATTATTAACAATCCGGGGAGGGTGTTAGTTTAGGGTTGAAGTTGCCTGGAGGTGAACTTTTAGTGCGGTTTTGAAGGAGGATACAGATGCCCTTTCTTTTACACCTGTTGGGAGCGCATTCCATATTGATGTAGCATAGAAGGAGAATGAGTTAATACCTTTGTTAGATCGGAATCTGGGTTTAACGTGGTTAGTGGAGCTCCCCCTGGTTTTGTGGTTATGGCGGTCATTTACGTTAAAGGCCTACTGAAAGCCACTACTACCGACCACGCAGTCTGATAGTTTATATATCAATGATGAAATCTTAACATTGCAACACATGCCAATACGGCCGGGTTAACTTATAAAGTGCAATTTTAAAATTCCTGCCACACTTCCGGTTGAAAAACTCCTTTGGATATGATTTATGCACGTGACGTCACAAAATCCACGGAAGTGGTTGTACCCCGTCGACCCGATACAAAAACCTCTTGTTTTCTTCGACAAAATTCCACAGTATTCTGGACATCTGTGTTGGTGAATCTTTTGCAATTTGTTTAATGAACAATGGAGGCTGCAAAGAAGAACGTTGGAGGTGGGATCGATCGGTGTATTAGCGGCTAAGTACAATACTTACAGCAACACAACAAGGACTATTTACTACGCCTAGCCGATGCTTGCCGCCAAACCCACGGATGAAGTCCTTCGTCGCGCCGTCGATCGCTGGAACGCAGGTGAGCACGGCTGTTGATGGGAAGATGAGGGCTGGCTGGCGTAGGTGGAGCACTAATGTTTTTAGCATAGTTCTGTGAGGTCCGGTTGCTAAGTTGATAAATTAGCCTTAGCGTCGTTAGCAACAGCATTGTTAAGCCTTACCAGGCTGAGAATTTTTAACCGTGGAGTTACATGTACATGGTTTAATAGTATTGTTGATCTTATGTCTATCCTTCCAGTCAGGGGTTTATTTATTTTGTTTCTATCTTCATTTGAGAACGATGCTATCACGTTAGCTCAGTTGCTAAGTGTGTCACCGATGTATTGTCGTGGAGATAAAAGTCACTTTAAATGTCCATTTCGCGTGCTCGACTCTCATTTTCAAGAGGATATAGTATCCGAGGTGGTTTAAAATACAAATCCGTGATCCACAATAGAAAAAGGAGAGAGTGTGGAATCCAATGAGCCAGCTTGTACCTAAGTTACGGTCAGAGCGGAAAAAAGATACGTCCATCACTGCCTCTCTAGTCCTTCACTGTAACGTTCCTCATCTACGAATCTTTCATCCTCGCTCAAATTAGTGGGGTAATCGTCGCTTTGTCGCTCCGAATCTCTCGCTCCATTGTAAACAACGGGGAATTGTGAGGAATACTAGCTCCTGTGACGTCACGCTACTTCCGGTACAGGCAAGGCTTTTTTTAATCAGCGAGCAAAAGTTGCGAACTTTATCGTCGATTTTCTCTACTAAATCCTTTCAGCAAAAATATGGCAATATCGCGAAATGATCAAGTATGACACATAGAATGGATCTGCTATTCCCGTTTTAAAAAAAAAATCATTTCAGTAGGCCTTTAAGGAAGTAGTTTGACATGTACTTCGGTATCAGGGAGGTGTAGCGGATTTTATAGACTAGGCTCAGTGCAAGTTGTTTTACTCTGTCCTCCACCCTGAGCCAGCCCACTTTGGAGAAGTGGGTAGGAGTGAGGTCTAGAAGTAATCTGACCAGCTTGTTCTGGGATAGATTTGAGGGTTTTGGAGGTGCTGGGGTACCAGGCGGTGCATGCGTAATCGAAAAAGGGTTGAACGAGAGTTCCCGCTAGAATCCTCATGGTGCTTTTGTTGACCAGAGAGGAGATTCTATAGAGAAATCTCGTTCGTTGGTTGACCTTTTTGATGACCTTGGTTGCCATTTTATCACAGGAAAGATTAGCCTCTAGTCCTGCAGAATGACTTACCTGAGGACCATTCTGGAGCAGGCGAGGCCACAGTCCCAGTGGTAAAGCTGGCGGACAACAGGTACATCCAGCAAGACGGCATCATCTTGGGAGAGCACAGTTGAAATAAAACTGGTGCAAGTGTGGCTGGTTTGAGACTTTATTAGTCTGGCGAAGCACGTACTGTACATTCAGTTGTTGACATCAGCTGGTGTCACTCACCTGTCATTCTGCCGTCTTCTCTCTCCTGCTGCCTCCTAGCGAAGTTGGCGGAACATGTCAACTTTAAACTGCGGCATATGCATCAACTAAGTAGGGTTTAAACTGCGGCATATACATCAACTAAGTAGGGTTTAAACTGCGGCATATACATCAACTAAGTAGGGTTTCCTCGTCGAGAGAGAACCGTACGAACGTCACGTTACCTGCCTGGCCAGCCTTATTAAAAATGATGTTTGGCAGGTTCACTGCTTATATTGGTAACATTTAGACCCACTCGACGGTTTGACATTTTACATTTCGACGAGGACGCAACGAAGTGACAACAATAACACTTGGCTTACTTTACAGCCGCTTCCGGTTCGCCATTGTTTTTCTTCCTCGGTTAGTTTATTGTGGTGTCGCAGACAACGGGCGTGTTTGCATCGCCATCTAGCGGATGTAAGCGTACACTGTCTCATGCTTCTGACGCTGAATGTTAGCCTTGAAGGATTCGATGATGGAGAGGTTTTATTTTTATGGTCACAATTTAAAATAAATATTTTTTTTTACATTTCACCTGTATAAACCATTTGCATGGTTACCTTAAAATGTTATGATGGTTATTATATTTAAAAAAAAAACTAAATATTATTCTGTGTGTTTTGTAGTTACCATAAAATATATACATATATATTCTAAATAAATATTTTGATTACCATGAAATATTTGTATTATATTTTTTTAAATGTGTAAAATAATTTTTGTAGTTTAGTCAGCAAAATGTGATGTTTTAGAAATATTAGATTGTATTTTTATAAATATATTTCACATTGAAAAACTGATATGTAATATAATGAAATATTAAAAAAATCATACATATACATACATACATAATATATATACACACATATATATATATATACATATATATATATATATATATATATATATATATATATATATATATATATGTATATATATATATATATATGTATGTATATATATGAAACTACATAATCCATGTATGCATGTATATATCTATATATATACATACATATATATATATATTTTGGGGTCGCAGGGAGTGCTGGAGCCTATCTCAGCTGCACATGGGCGGAAGGTGGGGTACACCCTGGACAAGTTGCCACCTCATATATACATATTAAGTATATATATGTATACATAATGTATATATATTTATATATGTATACATATATATAGTATATATACATATTATGTATATATATATATATATATATGTAATGTATACATATATATAGTATATATACATATATATATATATATATATATATATATATATATATATATATATATATATATATGTATATGTGTGTGTAAAACTTAACATTTTAATACATTTAGTATATTTGTATGGTCATCGTAATTTTTTTTAATCATTTAACCCATATACAGTAATAACTTACTTAGGCCTTTAAATTCCCTAAGGAACATAGGCCATTGATGAAACTCCTCCATCCCCTTCGGTCTTGGGCACTCCGCTCCAGTTGTTGCCATGACAGCCCTTGCGCCTTCATCTCCTGCTCTGTGGTTCTTCTCCAAGTGGCTCTAGGCCTTCCTCTCTTCCTCTTGCCTTGCGGGTTCCATGTTAGAGCATGATGTATACAGTAATAACCATACCATATATTTTATACAGTTATATGGGTAAAATGTGAAAACCACTCCCCCACCACTACAGAATCTGAACATTTGCTCATTTATGTCCAATAAAACAGCTACTGCTTTCCTGGTAGTACTTTCTCCAAGACAAGGATCTGTGTCAGTGGTAACGTTATCTAGCAGTACATTTGTCAACACACTCAACGCTTGGAGGGGTTGAGGTCAGGGCTCCATTCAAGTTATTTCATGCTAAATTCACTTAACCATGCCTTTATGGACTTAACCAACTTGGAGTCAAGTAATTAGTACCTTTTTAAATTCGGAAACCGGTTAACTCCTAGTAGGAGGATATGACGTTGATAGGGCTGCAACTAACGATTAATTTGATTAATCTGTCGATTATTACTTCGATTAATCAATTAATAATCGGATGAAAGAGACAAACTACATCTCTATCCTTTCCAGTATTTTATTGAGAAAAAAAAAACAGCATACTGGCACCATACTTATTTTGATTATTGTTTCTCAGCTGTTTGTAAATGTTGCAGTTTATAAATAAAGGTTTATTTAAAAAAATAAAAAAATAAAATGTTTTTATTTTAAAAAGCCTCTGCGCATGCGCATAGATCCAACAAATCGATGACTAAATTAATCGGCAACTATTTTAATAATCGATTTTAATCGATTAGTTGTTGCAGCCCTAGACAGTGATAGAGAACAATATATCAGTACAAAATGAATTGTTTCCACAACTGGTGAACATACTTATATTCTAATAAATCATATCTCTCATTAATATTTTACTAGGACCAAAAGCAAGTGATGAGGACACAAAACATTTCCCAATTAAACATTATAATGGAGATATTTATTGTTTTTATGTAATAACAGCAATTATTGTACATTTTTTAATGAACAATAGGCGGAGTAAAAAAATGTCACAGTGGTTACAGTAAATTCAGTGTGTTTTGTTAAATGGTGTTTAATAGTCGAATGAAAGGGGGACAGCATGATGTTATGTCATTTTTGTGGGGGGAAGGCTGCTTTTTACAAGAAAAGAGAAATATTTTTTTTCCACTGAAAAATACGTTTTGTTGCCATATGTATGCATCAACCAACAGGATTTTAATGTTTCTATACATTATACTTGTACATTTATGACTGTATAAAGTATACCCGTATATACACAAAATCAGGTATTCATTGTCATTTATCCAGTGGACAACGTTGGAGAAAAAAACGACAACAATCCTCAGGTACACACAGTTAGCACAATTTCTGTTTCAGCATTGCGAGGTCAAGCAATATGAAGGCATCTGCAATATATTACAGTGAAATAAATTCCGGAGTGATGAAGTTACTCCCTACAATCACACACAGTTAAGCAGGTATGCATCGTTCAAATGTTCCTTTTTACAGTGTCGCTTTATGGATACTCTTTGTAATGCTAACATGCAATGACTCATGAAGGCAGAAGACAAAAAAATCTCAATTTCTGGCTTCATTGTTATCATCTGTCAAACATCTATGACAGAAACAGCTGCGCCTGCTTGTTGCTGCCAGACAGCAACTGTTCAAACATTTTCACAGGACCATAAATGCTACTTTTGACACCCCTGTTTTAATACACAGGGGTCACCAACCTTTTTGAAACCAAGAGCTACTTCTTGGGTACTGATTAATGCGAAGGGCTACCAGTTTGATACACACTTAAATAAATTGCCAGAAATAGCCAATTTGCTCAATTTACCTTTAACACTATGTTATTATTAATAATTAATGATATTTACACTTAATTGAACGGTTTAAAAGAGGAGAAAACACGAAAAAAATGACAATTACATTTTGAAACATGGTTTATCTTCAATTTCGACTTTTTAAAATTCAAAATTCAACCGAAAAAAAAGAAGAGAAAAACTAGCTAATTCGAATCTTTTTGAAAAAATTAAAAAAAGAATTTATGGAACATCATTTGTAATTTTTCCTGATTAAGATTAATTTTAGAATTTTGATGACATGTTTTAAATTGGTTAAATCCAATCTACACTTTGTTAGAATATATAACAAATTGGACCAAGCTATATTTCTAACAAAGACAAATCATTATTTCTTCTAGATCTTCCAGAACAAAAATTTTAAAATGAATTCAAAAGACTTTGGAATAAGATTTAAATTTGATTCTACAGATTTTCTGGATTGGCCAGAATATATTTTTTGAATTTTAATCATATTAAGTTTGAAGAAATATTTCACAAATATTCTTTGTCGAAAAAACAGAAGCTAAAATGAAAAATTGAATTAAAATGTATTTATTATTCTTTACAATAAAAAAAAAAAATTTACTTGAACATTGATTTAAATTGTCAGGAATGAAGAGGAAGGAATATAACAGGTAAAAAGGTATATGTGTTTAAAAATCCTAAAATCATTTTTAAGGTTATATTTTTTCTCTAAAATTGTCTTTCTGAAAGTTTTAAGAAGCAAAGTAAAAAAATAATGAATTTATTTAAACAAAAGAAGACCAAGTCTTTAAAAAATGTTCTTGGATTTTCAAATTCTATTTGAGTTTTGTCTCTCTTAGAATTAAAAATGTCAGGCAAAGCGGGACCAGCTTGTTAGTAAATAAATACAATTTAAAAAATAGAGGCAGCTCACTGGGAAGTGCTGCTATTTGAGCTATTTTTAGAACAGGCCAGCGGGCTACTCATCTGGTCCTTACGGGCTACCTGGTGCCCGCGGGCACCGCGTTGGTGACCCCTGGTGTAGCCTATAGACACAGTGCATTCACATCATGGATTAAAACTGAAGAATGCCTCGCTGCAGATACATTGTAAGTAGCTCCATTAAAGCTACTTATTCCAATAAAAAATGACAATATTTTATTTTGGGGATTACATCTTGAAAGGCGTATCTTCCCATATTCTTTAAAAAAAAAACAGCGTGCCAACTCAAATTTGTTAAATTCCTTAATTTTCCACATCGCCTTAGTAACCTAAAATAGAGTCATGAGGAGGAAGTAAACCAAACGTCAAATATGCATTCATACAAATCATTCTCAAGTTTGGAAAGAACAAAATAGGTTTCGTTCTTGTCTTGCGCTCCTATTTCGGTGGCTTTTCCTGTTTTGGTTGGTATTTTCCTGTTGCAGTTTCATGTCTTCCTTTGCGCGCTATTCCCCGCACCTGCTTTGTTTTAGCAATCAGGATCAGTTGTTGCTATCTCTTTTTGTGTGGACATTGTACGGATGTACTTTGTGGACGCCGTCTCTGCTCCACACGCTGTAAGTCTTTGCTGTCGTCCAGCATTCTGTTTTTGTTTACTTTGTAGCCAGTTCAGTTCTACATAAAAAACAGCGTGCCACCTAAAATTAGTTGATTTCCTTAATTTTCCACATCCCCTTAGTAACCTAAAATAGAGTCATAAGGAGCAAATAAACCAAACGTCAAATATGTATTCATACAAATCATTCTCAAGTTTGGAAAGCACAAAACAGGTGGATCGAGTGAGTAATAATAGCCTGCACATTGAGAAAAGTACAACTGTGCAATAGCTAACAGCCTAATTATGTGTGCTGTATCTTCTACTGTGCAATAACATTTGTTTAATTGACAAGAGACGAATATTTAGGGCCTGATCTACTAACGGTTTGCATGTATTCAAACACGTGCAAACTTGGTACTGCACGCAAAGCTGATTGACAACCTTGTAACCTGGAAGTCGAATTTTGCTTGCATAGCATGCAGAACGACCCCAGGCCTATGAACACAACTCCACTACACCCAAAGACAATGGGATATACACAAACACACTCCCCCAACCCCACCCCACGCCTTCACCACCGCTTGATTCCCCTTCGGGGGGATGGACGGCTGAGTAACGCTTTATAGCAGCAGGCCGGCCTCCAGGGCCCCAACTCCCCCACCCCTCTGTTGCGAGTTGTTGTGATCATATGTAACATGTTTATGTGTGCTATGGCAAATGAGTTTTTTTCCCTTGGACTCAGTCTTGACCCCCTCCCGAGGGTCTGGCCTTTGACTGATATTTTTTACTCTTCCCCCCTTTCCCAATATCACCTTTTTTTTAAGGAGCGCCGTAAGTGGCTGATCCGTTGGCGGTCCCGTCTTGTCTCCCTGTAACGTATGTCTGCTCTTAGTGGGACTGTGCCGAAAATGTAATTTCAGTTCTTATGTGTCTTGTACATGTTAAAAAAATGGACAATAATAAAGCATCCTAAATCCTTGTGCGAAGAGGCTCTTAAATGAGCAAAATAAGACGCGCAATTGTTGTCTGTCTTCATGAATATGCAGAATATATGCTTATTATCAGAACGCCCACAATACTGGAGGAGAAAACGCAAATGTAATTATTTAAATGTGATTTATCAAGACCTAAACTGTTCTGCGGGAGCTTTTTTACGTCTTTTTAAGCAAACTGGCAGCTGCGCAGAAACAGCTGTGAGAAAGGAGGCGAACACGCTGCAGCTCTGTCACACACATGCTTGTCAACATATATGGGCTGTCAAAAATACAAAATATTAGACATATTGTCTAGTCAGCAATATCATTTCATAATTTTATAGCTGCTGGATGACATAAGGGGGCTGATTAAAACATCCAATTCATGCGCTTTTTCATACATATGAAAAAAAAAAAAAAAACTTCCTGCAATATGCATTTCCTTGCATCTGAAACATTCCACACTCGCAGTTTTAGTGCCAGCATCTCCCAAGATGCACCTTCAGCAGACTAAAAAAATGGGTCCTGTTGTAGTTGCACTGCGGGACTGCTTTTAAAATGCCCAGAAAAAGTGGCACATATTATATTTTTCTACTGCGTGTTTTAAAAACAGTAGGAGAATGATAACATGAATGTGCAGTAAACGAGTGTCAACATGGTGAATGCCACACAGTACACACAAAATCCTCATTTAAAGAAGGCTTTCTGCACCACTTTTGCACTTATTGTCAGAAAAATTGCATGTAAATTATCAAAAAAACTTTCCATTCTGAGTTCCCAATGAACAGACAAGAGGCTGTCTTTGTTGCACCAAGCAAAGGCTTGGAAAATTCCATTGTGTACGATGGGAGGAGACGGGAGGGGTTTATCTATTGTCATCGAAGACCTGCCCAGGCTGAAGCCAGGACCAGCCCAAGCCCGAGGCATCTTTTTCTTTTGTGTTAATGTGACCGAAAACAATGACTGTTTACATACTCCCCATTCCTTTAGAAACAGCTGTTGTCATGTAAACAGGGAAAATCCAAATAAAAAGAGGTGGCGTACAATCTTTCGCCAGAGCGTGGGTGACACTTAGAGGTTACAGGTCGACACATTTCTCCTCAAGTGAGCCAAATTGAATTCTGTCTCTGTTTATTTCTTGTCTCGTTTAATAGATGTCATCAGTGTTTGAACCTGACACTTATCAATTGTGCACCCAGTCTTAGTAGATCACACGCAACACGCCCAATTATAGTACACGCTAAAGATGTAATGATATTAAAATCTATTATCACGGTTATCGTGACCGAAATTATCACATTTATAATTTTTATTGGGTATTGCTGAATGAGCTCAAAAAGTACTTATACACATATGTTTTAAAGGCCTACTGAAATGAATTTTTTTTATTTAAACGGGGATAGCAGATCTATTCTATGTGTCATACTTGATCATTTCGCGATATTGCCATATTTTTGCTGAAAGGATTTAGTATAGAACAACGACGATAAAGATTGCAACTTTTGGTATCTGATAAAAAAAAGGCTTGCACCTACCGGAAGTAGCGTGACGTAGTCAGTTGAACATATACGCAAAGTTCCCTATTGTTTACAATGATGGCCGCATGAAGTGAGAGAGATTCGGACCAAGAAAGCGACAATTTCCCCATTAATTTGAGCGAGGATGAAAGATTTGTGGATGAGTAAAGTGCAAGTGAAGGACTAGTGGGGAGTTGAAGCTATTCAGATAGGGAAGATGCTGTGAGAGCCGGGGGTGACCTGATATTCAGCTGGGAATGACTACAACAGTAAATAAACACAAGACATATATATACTCTATTAGCCACAACACAACCAGGCTTATATTTAATATGCCACAAATTAATCCTGCATAAAAACACCTGCGTGTTTGTTATGCTAGCTCCTAGCTCCTCTGCTAGCTCCTAGCTCCATAGAACACGCCAATACAATTCAAACACCTGATCAACACACACAATCACTCAGCCCAAAAGACCGTTTACCTAACCCAAGGTTCATAAAGCTTATATATTTTTAAAAAGTTACGTACGTCACGTGACGCGCACATACGGTCAAGTTATCGAATGTTTAGCAGCCAAGGCTGCATACTCACGGTACCTGATATTCAGCTGGGAATGACTACAACAGTAAATAAACACAAGACATATATATACTCTATTAGCCACAACACAACCAGGCTTATATTTAATATGCCACAAATTAATCCTGCATAATAACACCTGCGTGTTTGTTATGCTAGCTCCTAGCTCCTCTGCTAGCTCCTAGCTCCATAGAACACGCCAATACAATTCAAACACCTGATCAACACACACAATCACTCAGCCCAAAAGACCGTTCACCTAACCCAAGGTTCATAAAACTTATATATTTTTTAAAAGTTACGTACGTGACGCGCACGTACGGTACGGTACGTGTTATGCTAGCTCCTAGCTCCTCTGCTAGCTCCTAGCTCCATAGAACACGCCAATACAATTCAAACACATGATCAACACACACAATCTCTCAGCCCAAAAGACCGTTCACCTAACCCAAGGTTCATAAAGCTTATATATTTTAAAAAAGTTACGTACATACGCAAAAAAAAGCCAAAGCTGCATACTCACAGTAGCACGTCTGCGTCTTTGTCATCCAAATCAAAGTAATCCTGGTAAGAGTCTGTGTTGTCCCAGTTCTCTACAGGCGTCTGTGTATCCAAATCAAAAGTCCTCCTGGTTAGAGTCTCTGTTATCCGAGTTCTTCCATCTTGACTGCATCTTTCGGGAATGTAAACAAAGAAGCGCCGGCTGTGTACTGTTGTGGCTGACTACGTTCGAAAAATACGTCCATTTCGCACCGACAACTTTCTTCTTTGCTTGCTCGGCATCCTTCTCCATAATGCAATGAACATGATTGAAACAGATTCACGAACACAGATGTCCAGAATACTGTGGAATTATGAAATGAAAACAGAGCTTTTTCGTATCGGCTTCAATGTGGAAGGCATACCCGTGTTCGCCGGGCTACGTCACGCGCATACGTCATCCTCAGAGGCGTTTCGAACCGGAAGTTTAGCGGCAAATTTAAAATGTCACTTTATAAGTTAACCCGGCCGTATTGGCATGTGTTATAATGTTAAGATTTCATCATTGATATATAAACTATCAGACTGCGTGGTCGGTAGTAGTGGGTTTCAGTAGGCCTTTAATGTTAGTACTTTATGTTTAAATGGCTAAGCTTTTATTGTTTTAACTGTACCGTAGCACTTTAAGATGTATTTAAATGAAAAGTGCGTAACAAATACAGTCCGTTGCTATAATTACTTATTATTTCTGGTGGGTGTTGTGGTGTCCTACTCAGTTCAGCGGTGTTTGAACGCACTATAAAAAACACTTTTGTCTCGTAATAATCTGAGTATAGAACGATCCCTCTACCAGAGCACAGCTTGTAGGTTCAATGTGCACAATTGAATAGCTTAGTTGCTCAGACAGCAATGTGTTTATACAAGTTTAGATTGGGGTGTATCGTTTCTTAATGGGGAAATACAATAAAGTCTCAGCATTTAAGCTGGCACCAGTCAGTCCATAATATTTTAAAGTGCAGTCATCAATTACAGTTTTTCGATAATTTGATGTTGAAATGGTAATATTAACCACCGGAAGATTGAACGCAGTCATCATTACAACCCTGGTACACACACAATTTTATAGTTAGCACACGCTGTTTAGTGCGTGGTCTTTGGAATCTTAGTAGATCAGGCCTTCAGTGTTAAATCTAAAGTTTTTGTTCAAGTGGTATTCCTGTAATCACAAAAAATTGAAACGCGTATGTCTCCAAAAGTAAATATCTGTGCAAAATTCATAGCTGACAACATCAGCGTTTGAAAATAAGGGAACATTTCTGCAAAATAAGGGACATTCTGATCTACTTACTGCTTACTGTGGTGCAAGTATGTTGTTTTATTGGTTTGCTTTTGTTTTGAAGGATTTGTCTTTGTGTTGTCGCTAATGCCCTCGTTGTGCTGATCCAGCAGTAACAGAGTGGACTTTTTTCACCCATGAAAGTTAAAATACAGGAAACTGTTAAGACGCAAGGGTGCTGGGAAATTCATCAGTTACCTTTGGAAAAAAACTGGAGGGGTGACAAGGTATGCCAAGATCACGGTCAATGCTTAAGAGTAGACATAGATCTACCTCACTAACTGAACGTTCTTCTTAGGGGTGTAACGGTACACAAAAATTTCGGTTCGGTACGTACCTCGGTTTCGAGGTCACGGTTCGGTTCATTTTCGGTACAGTAAGAAAACAACAAAATATAAATTTTGGGGTTATTTATTTACCAAATTTGCAAAATCTTCCACCAAAAATATTTTTCTTAGTGGAATATTTGATGTGAAGTAATGGGAACCTTGGATAGGTCAATAATTCATAATAACATTGATTTTGATTCAATATTATGTTTTGAGCAATGACAGTTTGAAAGAAAAAAAACAGCTTTGTTTTATTAGTCAACATTGCAACTTTTTCTAAATTACATTTAACCTTTAAGCTTTTTTATTTCACTTTTGTTATGTTTTTGTTTATTTTAATAGTATTTTTAGAATGTGCCGTGGGCCTTTAAAACATTAGCTGCGGGCCGCAAATGGCCTCCGGGGCACACTTTTGACACCCCTGCTATAGATAATAAAAAATTAAATCTGATAAATCTATGAATAAAAAGCAGAGCCTGGCGACGCATGCGCGTTTATCATAACTCTCTCGCTCTCTTTCTGTCTCTGCCCCTCCCCTCACCAATGCTGCTGCGCCCGCAATTTGTTTTGTTTTTAACCCCTTCTTAACCCTGGACGTACATTGAAAATACACGTAACCCTAACTCAAAATGCCGGACATTTGAGGCATTTAAGAAACTCCGCCCTGACAGCTCCGCAAAAGAGGACATGTCCGGTGAAAAGAGGATGTATGGTCAGTCTATCGTAGCCCGTTAGCTGCTAGCATGCCGTG
The DNA here is from genome assembly GCF_033978785.1 of Entelurus aequoreus. Lineage (NCBI taxonomy): Eukaryota > Metazoa > Chordata > Actinopteri > Syngnathiformes > Syngnathidae > Entelurus > Entelurus aequoreus. The sequence goes on along the minus strand of NC_084736.1, from coordinate 78,470,258 downwards.
TGGTGTGCATTGTTTACACAACGTGCATTACGCTACTTAATATGTCCGTGTGGAAACTCGTTCGATACACCTCCGCACCGAACCGGAACCCCCGTACCGAAACGGTTCAATTCAAATACACGTACCGTTACACCCCTAGTGACAAGGTATGCCAAGATCACGGTCAATGCTTAAGAGTAGAAATAGATCTACCTCACTAACTGAACATTCTTCTCCATTAACAGACCACCATCTTTTAAAATAGTGTATTCTAAGGTGGTCTCTTCTCATCATTGTGACACTTAGTTTCTCTTTTTTTATACGGTCTCATCCAGACAGTGTCTCAAATCGTATCTTAAGTCTGTCTCGTAATTGTTAGACTGACTGATAAACGGCCCACTGGTGTCATTCTCTTCAGGCCCACAGTCGTGCGAGTTGCCTTCGTTTGCGTTGTCAAAGCTGTTCTTGCCGTGGATTTGCTTGAGGTGCTTGCGGAGAACGGGCTTGTGAGCGAACATCATGTCGCAGTAGTTACAGCGGTGAGGCTTGTCCCCGCTGTGCAAGTTCAGGTGATCCAGCAGAGAACACTTCTGGGTGAAGGTCTTCCCGCAGATCTTACACTGGAAGGGTTTGATGCCCGCGTGGACCCGCATGTGCCGGTGCAGGTTGCCCTTCTGCGTGAAGGTCTTTCCGCACAGCAAGCACATGAAGAGCTTGTGCATCTTAAGGTGGTTGGCGTACTTCTCCAGCTGGCGGAAGACACGGCTACACTTGGGACACTGGTGGTACCACTGGAGGGGTTTGTCGTAGCTCTTCTGTTTTTCGGCAGGGTTGAACGGAGAAGGAGGACGGAAGGGGTAGCCCGGCATGCTTGGGGGCGCCGTCATTTCACTCCCACGACTGTCAACAGTCGAATTGATGAGCGAGTGTTGGGGCTCGGGCGAGTGCAGGGCGGCTGGGGCACTTGTCGGGAAGGTCGACTCCACAGACTCCACCTTCACAATGCTGATGTCACTCTCCTCCACTTCTTGCACAGGATGTATATTGTACGTGTGAGGAGGAGACTTAGGCTGTATAATGACATCGTCATCGTCATCAGTACTAACGTCGTCCTCATGCTCCACCCTCTCCACTTCCCGCAAGTGCTCCTGTTCTCTCAAAGCCTGGGAGCACGATCCGTCCTCTTTGACCACTCTTTTCAGCTCGGTGTCGACCTCCATCTTGTGTGGAGGGTGTGGCTTGATGAACTTGTTCAAAGCTTGAGTACACTGCTCCACAATGTGGCCCATTTGGAGGAAGCTGGCCACCGTCAGGTAGTTGACCAGCTCCAATTCAGGAAACTCTAGTTGGCCCGTGTAGCAGGACAGTAGCAGCTGCTGGCCAACCTTTGCCTCCTGGTTTATGGAGATCTGCACTTCATTGGAGTCCTGCTGAAGGATGAACTGGTCTCGGAGGAAAGATGAGCCAGCAGCAAACACAACCTTATGACCGGGGACTTTAAGCTGGTTGATACGTACGGTCATGTCACAGAAGCGTCGCTGGTGCCGAAGAAGGTTCATTTTCTGCAGCATGGAGTCACCATATGTGGCAAAGTGGAACTGCAGGATCACCTGGTTCTGGGCCATGGTGAACTATGCACCTGTTGAAGACATAAGTGGGAACTCTATCATATCTTCTCAGGCATTTTCTGCTTTGTTATTTTTATTCTGGAGTTTGTGTGAAAATATACACACATATACATACAGTGGTGGGAATAGTACCGTGTTTTCCGGACCATAGGGCGCACCGGATAACTTTTGAAATAATTAATCAATTATTTTTATTTTTCAGATTTACCAAGAAGAATTCATGTTCTAAGTTTAGAAAATGCCAACTTCGAGATGCCATGGACTACTAAACTAAAGACTTTTATAGTTGAGGTCTATCCACGCGGCTCAATTGCAATTCAAAGAACAGATGGATGTCGTGAATTTCCTGCCCACACAATGATCTACAGATGGGTCAACAAGTTCCGAACCCATGGGACTGTTAATAACCTCAATCGTAAAGATACTAACAGACAATCACACTCTGGACGACCGAAATCATCAAGGACACCACAGAACATTGATGCAGTCAGAGACTCTGTTGTTCGCAGCCCACGCAAGTCTGTGCGTCGACGAAGTCAGGAGCTTGGAATGAACCGGGAGTCTGCGCGGAGAATTTTGATCGCAGATCTCGACCTCTATCCTTACAGGCTACAGATTAAACAAAAGCTTACACCTGCCGACATGAGGAAACGAGTGGTCATGTGCCAGTGGTTTTACGATAAGATTGACGCTGCGCCAGACTTCCTTGACGATGTCTGGTTTTCGGATGAGGCACATTTTCTGCTGTCAGGTCATGTGAACTCTAAGAACAACATCTTCTGGGGTAGCACACCCCCTGAGTACTGTCTGCAAAGGCCATTACACTCTGTCAAGTGCACTGCATGGGTCGCCATCTCCAAACATGGCATTATTGGACCATTCTGGTTCGAGGACGACAACGAGCGGTTTGTGACAGCAACGGGGAGCTCATTTAGAGCACATTTTTTGAGCGCCAGTTAAACAAAGAGTTTTTGTGATACAGACTTGAAACTTTAGAGATGTCTGCTACATAGACTTAACCTAATGTAGCTGAATTTTTGTGTAAATCTAAATAAAATTTTGGAAGTTATTAGATTTTTATTGATAAACGTTTTTTTTGTGTCTATGTAAGGCGCACCGGATTATAGGGCGCATTAAAGGAGTTGTTACGACCGGGTCGCATGGTGCTGCAAGGTTCGTTCTCCCGGGATGCAAACGGACGACTCTGGACAGGACTTGCAGGTAGGAACATGATTTATTCTCATAAATCATAAAAAGAAGACAGAAACAAACCAAACGTAGCGTGCCTAACACAAGGAAAGCTAGCGGAATAGCTCACAAGGAAAACACTAAGACGGGACTTAGCGTAAGACACGCACAGGGAACTAGAAAACATTGAACGTAGCAGTTGCGTAAAGCAAACAAAGAAGCCAGACCGACTGACTGGCAAAGGCAGGCTTAAATACTACTTAAAAATACGGTCTCTGATTACAAACAGGTGCGCGTCCCAAACACAAGAGGCAGGTGAAAATAAAAAGTAGCTATGGTAACCAACTCAGAGGAGCACAAACAGGAACTCTAGGAGTCCAAAACTAACAGAAAACACAAGTGACTCGAAAAACTTAAACAGACTATGATCCGGGCAGCGGATCATAACAGGAGTCATATTATTATTATTTTTTTCTAAATGTAAAAGACTTCCTTGTGGTCTTCATAACATGTAATGGTGGTTCTTTGGTCAAAATGTTGCATATATGATGTTTTACAGATCATCTTTAAGCCGCTTTCTGACAGTCGCTTCCGGATGCGCCGTTTTGTGGGCGGTCTTATTTACGTGGCTCACCTTCGACAGCGTCTTCTCCCCGTCATCTTTGTTGTAGCGGTGTAGCGTGCAAGGACGGGTGAGGAAGAAGTGTCCAAAGATGGAGCTAACTGTTTTAATGACATTCAGACTTTACTTCCATCAATAACGGAGCAGCATCTCCTCATCCGGAAACAACAACACCGGAAATGTGTCCCGTGAATAAACCGTCCGACCGGAACTCTCTAATAACTAAATTAGAGAGTTCCGGTGTGAACAATGTAGACTCACTACACCGGTATGTTTTAGCGCTTTCATGGCGAGTTTACTGACAGATATAAGTAAGAACTTTACACTACTTTATATTAGAAATGGCAACAGCGCAGGATGAAGAAGAAAGAAAATAGAGAAAAAGAAGAAGCTCATCTACTACAGAGGCAGACGCGCGCAATTTTTCAGGATTTATGCAGATCCCAAATACAGATCAGCAGGCACCAGAAGGTAAGAAAAGTTTATTTTGCATAATATTGCGAAACAAAACGTCAGATAATATGTCTTACCTTAAACACACACCATAATAATACTCCTATGTTGAAGCACAGTACAATCCATCAAGCGGTGCGGCTTCATAGCTTACCAAAGTCGTACTAAAACATTTTGATAGATTTTTGAGCGCCGTGTGTAATGTTCTATATTTTCAATGGAACATATAAAATGTTGGTGTTGTTTACTTAAGTCATATTGCCATCATAGTGCAGTCCACACGTATCTCTTATGTATAACTGCCATCTACTGGTCACACTTATCATTACACCATGTACCAAATAAAATTGCTTCGAGGTCGGTAAGCAAAACCAGAATTATTCCGTACATTAGGCGCACCGGGTTATAAGGCGCACTGTCAAGTTTTGAGGGGGAAAAAAGATTTTAAGTGCGCCTTATAGTCCGGAAAATACGGTATTTGAGTATTTGTCATTTTACCTCCTAACAAAGAGGCGAACGGTATCGGATTGATACCCAAATGTGTGGTATCATCCAAAACTAATGTAAAGTATCAAACAACAGAAGAATACGTGATTATTACACTTTAACAGAAGTGTAGGTAGAACATGTTGAAACAGAACAGGTAGATGAATAATTCAATTTTACAGTTTGTCCTTAATAATGTTGGCAAAATAACAGGTAGATAAATGACCCAATATGTTACTGCATACGTCAGCAGACTAATCAGGAGTCTTTGTTTGTTTACTTACTACTAAAAGACAAGTTGTCTAGTATGTTCACTATTTTATTTAAGGACTAAATTGCAATAATAAACATATTTAATGTGCCCTAAATTTTTTGGTTAAAATAAAGCCAATAATGCCATTTTTTGTGGTCCCCTTTATTTAGAACAATATCAAAAAGTACCAAAAAGTATTGAGATAATTTTATTACGGGTACCAAAATATTGGTATCGGGACAACACTATGCGGGCGTCAAAAACACACTAATAAACATGTCATGTTAGTGACATCGCAATATCAAAGTTTAAGTGTAGACGTGGATGAATTGCGTCATATAGCATTAATGACATCGACTACATAGTTCACACGTTCATGGTTACTGGAAAACGACACGATTTTTACATTGATTCCGACTAAATTTTGCGACGTTAAGCAGGAATTGTGTTGACGCTGAACAACGTGATTGTCCCCAATAAACAAATAGTGGATGCTAGTTGCTAACAGTGAAGACTGTCCACAATAAACAAATAGTGGATGCTCGTCGCTAACAGTGAAGACTGTCCACAATAAACAAATAGTGGATGCTAGTTGCTAACAGTGAAGACTGTCCACAATAAACCAATAGTGGATGATAGTTGCTAACAGTGAAGACTGTCCACAATAAACAAATAGTGGATGCTAGTTGCTAACAGTGAAGACTGTCCACAATAAACATATAGTGGATGCTCGTCGCTAACAGTGAAGACTGTCCACAATAAACAAATAGTGGATGCTAGGTGCTAACAGTGAAGACTGTCTACAATAAACAAATAGTGGATGCTAGGTGCTAACAGTGAAGACTGTCCACAATAAACAAATAGTGGATGCTAGGTGCTAACAGTGAAGACTGTTCACAATAAACAAATAGTGGATGCTAGTTGCTAACAGTGAAGACTGTCCACAATAAACAAATAGTGGATGCTAGTTGCTAACAGTGAAGACTGTCCACAATAAACAAATAGTGGATGCTCGTCGCTAACAGTGAAGACTGTCCACAATAAACAAATAGTGGATGCTCGTCGCTAACAGTGAAGACTGTCCACAATAAACAAATAGTGGATGCTAGGTGCTAACAGTGAAGACTGTCCACAATAAATAAATAGTGGATGCTAGTTGCTAACAGTGAAGACTGTCCACAATAAACAAATAGTGGATGCTAGTTGCTAACAGTGAAGACTGTCCACAATAAACAAATAGTGGATGCTAGTTGCTAACAGTGAAGACTGTCCACAATAAACAAATAGTGGATGCTCGTCGCTAACAGTGAAGAGTGTCCACAATAAACAAATAGTGGATGCTCGTCGCTAACAGTGAAGACTGTCCACAATAAACAAATAGTGGATGCTAGGTGCTAACAGTGAAGACTGTCCACAATAAACAAATAGTGGATGCTAGGTGCTAACAGTGAAGACTGTCCACAATAAACCAATAGTGGATGATAGTTGCTAACAGTGAAGACTGTCCACAATAAACAAATAGTGGATGCTAGTTGCTAACAGTGAAGACTGTCCACAATAAACAAATAGTGGATGCTCGTCGCTAACAGTGAAGACTGTCCACAATAAACAAATAGTGGATGCTAGGTGCTAACAGTGAAGACTGTCCACAATAAACAAATAGTGGATGCTAGTTGCTAACAGTGAAGACTGTCCACAATAAACAAATAGTGGATGCTAGGTGCTAACAGTGAAGACTGTCCACAATAAACAAATAGTGGATGCTAGTTGCTAACAGTGAAGACTGTCCACAATAAACAAATAGTGGATGCTCGTCGCTAACAGTGAAGACTGTCCACAATAAACAAATAGTGGATGCTAGGTGCTAACAGTGAAGACTGTCCACAATAAACAAATAGTGGATGCTAGTTGCTAACAGTGAAGACTGTCCACAATAAACAAATAGTGGATGCTAGGTGCTAACAGTGAAGACTGTCCACAATAAACACATAGTGGATGCTAGTTGCTAACAGTGAAAACTGTCCACAATAAACACATAGTGGATGCTAGTTGCTAACAGTGAAGACTGTCCACAATAAACAAATAGCGGATGCTAGTTGCTAACAGTGAAGAGTGTCCACAATAAACACATAGTGGATGCTAGTTGCTAACAGTAAAGACCGCCTTGTGAGTCTTAGCTTCAGCACAGACACAGATAGCAGAAGTATGTGTGGCGGACTATTAGCTGCCATTGTGTAATGTTAATGCTTGAGGAAGAGACACTCACTGATGTTTTGCTGGTCGCCTCGTCAACAAAACGGTGTAAGAAACCTTTTACTGGCCTGTCTGTCCTCCACCCTCTCTCTCTTCTCTCCGCCTGTCTGTCCTCCACCCTCTCTCTCTTCTCTCCGCCTGTCTGTCCTCCACCCTCTCTCTCTTCTCTCCGCCTGTCTGTCCTCCACCCTCTGTCTCTCTCTCTCTCTCTGCCAGTCCTTGGAGCGATAGACGTCATCTGGTGACGTCACGTGAGCACACTGCCTCCCACCGCATTGGAGTGCGGTGGGAGACACATCCATCCATCCATTTCCAACCGCTCTTCCAATATTATCACGCATTATAGACAACGTTTTGATGCATACATAAAATAAAATAAAAAAATTAAAAAATAGAAAAAAATTAAATAAAAAATAAAAAATTTATATATATATATATATATATTTTAATTTATTTTTGTTTATTTTTTTAAATTTTATATATATATATATATATATATTTTTTTTTTTTTTAATTTTTAATTTTTATTTTATTTATTTATTTAGTTTTATTATTATTATTTTTGACTGGTTTTGGGTTTTGTATGATAAAGCTGTAGAAATATTTTACATTTTATACATTCATGCCAAATAGAGTGAATAAATGCAGTTATAATTAATGTCATATATATATATATATATATATATATATATATATATATATATATATATATATATATATGCATCCATTTTCAACCGCTCTTCCAATATTATCACGCATTATAGACAACGTTTTGATGCATACATAAAATAAAATAAATAAATTAAAAAGTTGAAAAAAATTAAATAAAAAATTTATGTATATATATTTTAATTAATTTATTTTTTTATTTATTTAAAAAAAATTATATATATATATATATATATTTTTTTTAAATTTTATTTTATCATTTTGAATTTTTATTGTATTTATTTATTTATTTTTTTTTTTTTTTTACTGGTTTATATATATATATATATATATATATATATATATATATATATATATATATATATATATATATATATATATATATATATATATATATATATATATATATATATATATATATATATGGTGTGGTGTATTCTGCAGCTTTATCATACAAAACCCAAAACCAGTGAAGCTGGCACGTTGTGTAAATGGTAAACAAAAACAGAATACAATGATTTTCAAATCCTTTTCAACTTATATTCAATTGAATAAACTGCAAAGACAAGATATTTAATGTTCCAACTGAGAATCTTCTTTTTTTTTTGCAAGTAATGATTAACTTACAATTTAATGGCAGCAAGACATTGCAAAAAAGTTGTCACATGGACAAGCCTTTCCTTTTAGCAACAGCCAGTAGATATTTGGGAACTGAGGAGACACATTTTTGAAGTGGAATTCTTTCCCACTCTTGCTTGATGTACAGCTTAAGTTGTTCAACAGTCTCCCTTCTGCTATTTTAGGCTTCATAATGCGCCACACATTTTCAATGGGAGACAGGTCTGGACTACAGACAGGCCAGTCTAGTACCGCACTAAGGCGCACAAAAAAATCGACAGTGCGCCTTATAACTCGGTGCGCCTAATGTACAAAATAATTCTGGCTGTGCTTACCGACCTCGGAGCAATTTAATTTGGTACATGGTGTAATGATAAGTGTGACCAGTAGATGGCAGTCACACATAAGAGATAAATGTAGACTGCCATATGACGCCAGTAAACAACACTAAAACTGAAAATAAAGAACATTACGCACGGCGCTCAAAAATCTGTCAAAATGTTTTTAGTACGACTTTGTAGCCGAACCACTTGATGGATTTTCAGCCCATTACTGCTACCATAGTCAGAGGTACAAGTATTACTATGGTGTGTGTATAAGGACCGCAAAATGGCACCCATTAGCAGACATATTATCTGGCGTTTTGTTTCACAATATTATGCAAAACCAACTTTTCTTACCTTCTGATGTGTATTTGAGATCTGCATAAGTCCTGAAAATGTGCGCACGTCCGCCACTGTAGTCGATAAGCTTCTTCTTTTTCACTATCTTTGTCAATCCGTGGACATTGGGGTGTTGTGTTTTCCCGGAATGCAAAGGAAAGTGGGCGCGGGCAAGGCGTGAAGGTAAGGACATGTTTATTTTTACACTAACAAAAAGAACAAACGAAAAGCGCGCACAAGGCGGAAGTACAAAAACTTGGCTAATGAAACAAAGCTTACACAAAGGCAAAAACTATAAACATGAAATATACAACACTTACCGTGGCATGAAAAAACGTGCAGGGAACAATGGCTTGGAATGAAAGGTAGCAGAGGTAGTAAGGATAATGTCACCAGGACGATCAACAGAAAAAGACCGGCTGAAATAACAGTGACATGATTAGTGACAGGTGCGCGAGTGCAAAACGTGAGACAGGTGCGGGACATGAGGACAGGTGAAAACTAATGGGTTGTCATGGAAACAAAACAAACAAGAGTGCACAAAAGGTTGTAGTTTACCCCTCAAACTTAATGCATTGGGAAGGACATAACACATAAGAGGTCAGGTCACCCTGACAGTACTAGTTCTGTTGGTGGGGTGATATTTGAACATTGGACAATTACCTAAGTTGTTATGATAGAATCAGACCACAGGAAGCTTATAAATAACAGGGGAAGACCAAGACTGGTGTGCATTCTTTCTAATTTCTTCGAGGGTGTACCATCTTACGTCTCATGAGATACTGTCTGTGTAAACACATGTCTTTCCAATCCAACTGTGTACCATCTGATTGGGTAAATAAGCTCTTGTAACCAATACTCTTTTATTCCTGTTTAAGACTCGGACTTTTCCACTACAAGGTCCAAAAACCAAACCGAACATAACCAAAACAAAACATGATCACACAGACATGACAATCTTCTTGTTATGGGACATTCATCCTCTGCTGTTGCCATTTCTAATATAAAGTAGTGTAAAGTTCTAACTTATATCTCATTATGGAAGTATTAAAAACTACCGGTGTAGTGAGTTTACATTATTCACCCAAGGAACTTTAGTTATTAGAGAGTTCCGGTCGGACGGTTTTTCACGGGACACATTTCCGGTGTCGTTGTTGCACCAGTGAGCCACGGATGAGGAGATGCTGCTCCGTTATTGATTGAAGTAAAGTCTGACGGGGAGAAGACGCTGTCGAAGGTGAGCCACGTAAATAAGACCCGCCCACAAAACGGTGCATCCTGACGCGACTGTCAGAAAGCGACTTGAAGATGATCTGTAAAACATCATCTATGCAACATTTTGACCAAAGAACCACCATTACATGTTATGTAGACCAAAAGGAAGTCTTTTACATTTAGAAAAAAAAATCATAATATCTTTAATGCGCCTTATAATCCGGTACACCTTTTGTATGAAAAAAGACCTGAATAGACCCGGTCATCGGCAGTGCGCCTTATAATGTGGTGCGCCCTATGGTCCAGAAAATACTTTCGATATACCACAGGCATGATCAACAAATTAAAGGCAAAATCATAAAATGATGAGGATGACTTACATACTTACTGCCGCATTACCGGCAGAAAGTTGGACTCGTTTCTAAGGAGGGTTGGACTCCGCCAGGACAGAATTTCTAAGTGCAGTCAGGGTGTTGAGGCGATCCGGTTTGGTTAAAGTTAAGTTAAGTTAAAGTTAAAGTACCAATGATTGTCACACACACACTAGGTGTGGTGAAATGTGTCCTCTGCATTTGACCCAGCCCCTTGTTCAACCCCTGGGAGGTGAGGGGAGCAGCATTTTGGGATTTAACCCCTAATTCCAACCCTTGAATTCCAAGCAGGGAGGTAATGGGTCCCATTTTTATAGTTTTTGGTATGACTCGGCTGGGGTTTGAACTCACAACCTACCGGACACTCTAACCACTAGGCTACTGAGTAGGTGGCTACGGGATTAGGTCTCTGCTTTTTGCAGATGATGTGGTCCTGCTGGCTTCATCTGGCCAGGATCTTCAGCTCTCACTGGATCGGTTCGCAGCTGAGTGTGAAGCGACTGGGACGAAAATCAGCACCTCCAAGTCCGAGTCCATGGTTCCCGCCCGGAAAATGGTGGAGCGCCATCTGGTTGGGAAGGAGATCCTGCCCCAAGTGGAGGAGTTCAAGTACCTCAGGATCTTGTTCAGGAGTGAGGGAAGACTGGATTGTGAGATCCACAGGCGGATCAATCAGTAATGCGGACCCTGTATCCGACTAAATTACGCGACGTTAACCAGGAATTAGGTTCATGCTGCTCCTCCACATGGAGAGGAGCAAGATGAGGTGGTTCTGGCATCTGGTCAGAATGCTCCCCTGTCACGTCGGGGTTTTCGCAGCTTACTGCGGGGTTCGTTCTCCCGGGATGCAGACGGACCACTCCGGACAAGACGTGCAGGTAGTAACATGATTTATCCATCCATCCATCCATCCATCCATCTTATTCCGCAGCATCTTAAGCAGGGAAGCCCAGACTTTCCTCTCCCCAGCCACTTCGTCCAGCTCCTCCCGGGGGATCTCAAGGCGTTCCCAGGCCAGCCGGGAGACATAGTCTTCCCAACGTGTCTTGGGTCTTCCCCGTGGCCTCCTACCGGTCGGGCGTGCCCTAAACACGTCCCTAGGGAGGCTTTCGGGTGGCATCCTGACCAGATGCCCGAACCACCTCATCTGGCTCCTCTCCATGTGGAGGAGCAGCGGCTTTACTTTGAGCTCCTCCCGGATGGCAGAGCTTCTCACCCTATCTCTAAGGGAGAGACCCTCGTTTTGGCCGCTTGTAACCGCGATCTTGTCTTTTCGGTCATAACCCAAAGCTCATGACCATAGGTGAGGATGGGAACGTAGATCGACCGGTAAATTGAGAGCTTTGCCTTCCGGCTCAGCTCCTTCTTCAACACAACGGATCGATACAGCGTCTGCATTACTGAAGACGCCACATCTCACGATCCACTCTTCCCTCACTCGTGAACAAGACTCCTAGGTACTTGAACTCCTCCACTTGGGGCAGGCACTCCACCCTTTTCCGGGCGAGAACCATTGTCGGCAGTAAGTCGGACACGTTAACATGATTTAATTCTCAACAATCAAAAGGAGTACAAAAAACGTAAAACAAGCCGAAGGCCCAACGTGCTGATCGCACTTGGAGCTATCGCTATCACTTGGCATGGACTAGAAACAAGCAAAACGTACGTAGCAGGTTGCATGAAACAAACAATGACGCCAGGCCGACTGACCGGCAAAGGCAGGCTTAAATAATGCCCCTGATTAGTGCTCGGGAAGCAGGTGAGCGGACGAACTCTAATCAGAGACAGGTGGAAATAATAAGTAACCATGGTAACTAAAACAAACAAGGGTGCACAAAAACAGGAACTAATAGAGTACAAAACTAACAGAACATAACAAAACATGATCCGGACCATGGATCATGACACCCCCCTCCTTGGGAACGCCTCGGGATCCCCCGGGAAGAGCTGGGTGAAGTGGCTGGGGGAAGGGAAGTCTGGGCTTCTCTGCTTAGGCTGCCGCACCCGCGACCCGACTTCGGATAAGCGGAAGAAGATGGATGGATGCATCATAAAACCATCCAATGATTTAGAAAAATCTTTCAGTGTCAGTATCAGCAGTACTGTTACTTGGTATAGGACTGTTATCAAATTTGTACACTTTGTAGAAATATACATCTTTCATACCTCATTCATTTTTGTAATAATGTAAACTATATGTTACACCGTTTAACTCAGATTAGTACCGTGTTTTTAAATGTTTATCATTTTATGGCTGAATCAGCTGCAGAGAGTGTCAAACTCCAGCTTTGTGAACCTGTAATTGTCAGGTTCAAACACTGATGACATCTATTAAACAAGACAAGAGGCAAAGAATTAAACTGAGACAGAATTCAATTTGGACTCAATTGAGGAGAGTCGCCTGTACACTGTACCCTTGCACAGTATCTCAGCACGCTCTGGCGAAAGATTGTACTCCTCCTTCTTTATTTGACTTTCTCCGACCACATGGCCACAGCTGCTTCCAAAGGGAAGTGGGTCGTAAACAGCGTTGCCTTTGGTTACCGAACAGTTCAAAAGAAGAGGTCGTAAAATAGTTCTAAAAGACATTCGTCAAACAGTTCAAAAAGGAGGTTCAAGAAGAGGTCGCCTGGAGGGGAGTCTGGTCCTGCTTCCTCTCCGCTTTGAAGTCCTTGGGTTAGAACAATATCTTTCTGTTGATTACCATACATGAAAGAAAACAGAACACCTTAATTTTGCTTCCCCCCCCCCCAACACAGTGGTGTTTTACGAGCCTTACTCTGGGTAGGTTCCAAAGACAGCTTTTGTCTTCTCACCAGACACTCAATGTAACACAAAGTTTTTGTGATAACTTACAAACAATTATTCTAACAGTAATGTTCATTCGCAACAAACATAATGTGCACTTTATTAACACTACGAATGAGAAACAACATCCATCCATTTTCTACCGCTTGTCCCTGTCGGGGTCACGGGGGGGGGTAGCTGGAGCCTATCTCAGCTGCATCCGGGCGGAAGGCGGGGTACACCCTGGACAAGCCGCCACCTCATCGCAGGGCCAATGAGAAACAACATGATAGTTCAAAATGAATACTGTCATTATATAATAATTCAACAATAATCCCAAAGTGTACAAAAACTGATTTTATTCCACAAAAAAAAAAAAAAAAACTACAAAAAAAGCAATATAAGCAGTCATGTTCTTATTTTTTTCCTGAAAAACCTGCAAGACAATTAAGAAAGTTCACTAAAGTGCATCTTAGGCTGGTTATTTACAGACAACTGAATGTATAGCAACTATTACTTATTGATAATAAAGCTAACAATAAAGACAAAATGTAGAGATGTCCGATAATATCGGACTGCCGATAAATGCTTTAAAATGTAATATCGGAAATTATCGGTATCGGTTTCAAAAAGTCAAATGTATGACTTTTTGATACGCCGCTGTGTACACGGACGTAGGGAGAAGTACAGAGCGGCAATAAGGGGGGGTGGCTTGTGCAGCCCTTTGAGACACTTGTGATTTAGGGCTATATAAATAAACATTGATTGATTGATTGATTGATTGAATAAACCTTAAAGGCATTGCCTTTGCGTGCCGGTCCAATCACATAACAGTGTTTCCCATTAACTGCCAAGATACCTGTGGCGGTGGGGGCGTGGCTATGGGCGTGACTATGGGCGTGGTCACCATTACATCATCGAGTAATTTGCATAATTTACTACAATGATTTGATTTTCTCTAAAAAGGCTCAAAAAATGTATACTTACTAATTAATAGGGATGTCCGATAATGGCTTTTTGCCGATATCCGATATGCCGATATTGTTCAACTCTTTGATTACCGATACCGATATCAACCGATACCGATATCAACCGATATATACAGTCGTGGAATTAACACATTATTATGCCTAATTTGGACAACCAGGTATGGTGAAGATAAGGTACTTTTTAAAAAAATGAATCAAATAAAATAAGATCAATAAATTAAAAACATTTTCTTGAATAAAAAAGAAAGTAAAACAATATAAAAACAGTTAAATAGAAACTAGTAATTAATGAAAATTTGTAAAATTAACTGTTAAAGGTTAGTATTATTAGTGGACCAGCAGCACGCACAATCATGTGTGCTTACGGACTGTATCCCTTGCAGACTGTATTGATATATATTGATATATAATGTAGGAACCAGAATATTAATAACAGAAAGAAACAACCCTTTTGTGTGAATGAGTGTAAATGGGGGAGGGAGGTTTTTTGGGTTGGTGCACTAATTGTAAGTGTATCTTGTGTTTTTTATTTTTATGTGGATTTAATAAAATAAAAAAAATTAAAAATAAAAAATAAAAAAAAACGATACTGATAATAAAAAAAACGATACCGATAATTTCCGATATTACATTTGAACACATTTATCGGCCGATAATATCGGCAGACCGATATTATCGGACATCTCTACTAATTAATAATAACAGTTTTGTTTTAAACGTCCATCCATCCATCCATCCATTTTACAATATAATTACAACACTTTATGTACATATTTATATACAGATTTGAACAATAAGTTATTCACTGAAATATATTTATTAATTGTGGTTCTTACAAAAAATATATCTTATAAAATATAAAAGCTAAAATGTCTCAAAGCTCTGCCCCTTTAATTAGTGCATACTAAATAATTTAACTTTAGCCTACTACTACAACCATATTATTTACCAGCAACATAAAGTGAAACAGAGGCAGAGGTGTCCTGCCACAGTCAGTAACAAATAAACAGAAAACAGTAGTGGTGGTAGATAGACACAGAGCTTCATCAAACATCTGAGCCACTGAACAAAGAGCCCCAAAAATCTTGAACTTTAGACTTCCATCAGTTTTACTCCCTACACTTAACCATGTGTTTCCTACTGCCTGCAGACTTTGCACTCTTTGTTATATACACATGTTGTGTTTCTAATATAAATACATTTAATAAAGTCAAATACAAATAAGGCAACAAGAGAAGTATCCTGCACTTCTCTTTTGTAAAGTAAATCTGAACAGCCGATATGGGCATCTACATCAACTATATGATTTGCCTGAGAAGCTGGAGAGGACAAAAAAAAACAAAAAAACAATTTTTAAAATTATTATTATTTTTTTTAAATTTTTTATTTGTGGCGGACGTAATTCTTTCGTGGCGGGCCGCCACAAATAAATGAATGTTTGGGAAACCCTGCATAATATCTACGGCTTTTCACACACACAAGTGAATGCAATCCATACTTGGTCAACAGCCATACAGGTCACACTGAGGGTGACCGTATAAACAACTTTAACACTGTTACAAATATGCGCCACGCTGTGAACCCACACCAAACAAGAATGACAAAACACATTTCGGGAGAACATCCGCACCGTAACACAACATAAACACAACAGAACAAATACCCAGAACCCCTTGCAGCACTGACTCTTCCGGGACGCTACATATACACCCCCCGCTACCCCCCTGCTGTTTTGAGGCATGTTAAAAAAAAAAAAAGCACTTTGTGACTTCAATAATAAATATGGCATTTTTTTTTCCATAACTTGAGTTGATTAATTTGGGAAAACCTTGTTACATTGTTTAATGCATCCAGCGGGGCATCTCAACAAAATTAGGCATAATAATGTGTCAATTCCACGACTGTATATATCGGTTGATATCGGAATTGGTAATTAAGAGTTGGACAATATCGGAATATCGGCAAAAAAGCCATTATCGGACATCTCTAACAAAAAGTCATACCCCACTATGTATTTCAAAAAAATAAAAGGTCTTATTGGGTAATAATCCTTCTTACCAGGTGTAAGCATGTCCCAGCGAAGCAGCTAAGGCTATAAGTCCGACTGTGGCCGCAGCACACAGCGATGAAACCTTCACAACGTAGGATGTGCCTGGAAGAAAATACAACATTTTCATTGCAACACACGGTGGTACCGTACAGTATGTTCTATACATTCATGCACCGGTCCTTGTTTGAAAAACATATTTCAGAAAAAAGAAAGCTTGAAGCATGTTGGTGCATGGAATAGTGAGAGTGTAGTATTGTGTGCTTTGGACTGTACTAATGCAAAAGGAAAAAACATGTAAAGGGACTGCATTCAACACGAAATAGGAAATAGATGTAACAAAATAAGAGCACAGGAACTAATAGAAAACGTCCCTGCAGAGCATGACAAAAGAACAAGAGTGCGCCATCACTTTGATAAAGAAGGTGAGAAGCACTTTTACGTTCAAGAAAGAGCTCATAGCAAAGTACGCTCGCCATTTTTCCCCCCAACAAGAGTCTTCCATAAAGGTAAAAGTGATGTTCAATGTTTATTTGTACATTTAATTCGCCATTTATATTTATTTTGCATTGTTTTCAGCTTGTAAAACCTACAAAACTCAAATGGTAAATGGTAAATAAAAACAGAATACAATGATTTGCAAATCCTTTTCAACTTATATTCAATTGAATGGACTGCAAAGACAAGATATTTAACATTCGAACAGGAAAACGTTGTTATTTTTTGCAAATATTAGCTCATTTGGAATTTGATGCCAGCGACATGTTTCAACAAAAAAGCTGGCACAAGTGGCAAAAAAGACTGAGAAAGTAGAAAACATGCTCATCAAACACTTATTTGGAACATCTCACAAGTGAGCAGGCTAATTGGGAGCGGGTGGGTGCCATGATTGGGTATAAAAGCAGCTTCCATGAAATGCTCAGTCATTCACAAACAAGGATGGGGCGAGGGTCACCACTTTGTCAACAAATGCGTGAGCAAATTGTCCAACAGTTTAAGAACAACATTTCTCAACCAGCTATTGCAAGGAATTTAAGGATTTCACCATCTACGGTTTGTAATATAATCAAAAGGTTCGGAGAATCTGGAGAAATCACTGCATGTAAGCGATGATATTACGGACCTTGGATCCCTCAGGCGGTACTGCATCAAAAAGCGACATCAGTGTGTAAAGGATATCACCACATGGGCTCAGGAACACTTCAGAAAACCACTGTCAGTACCTACAGTTGGTCGCTACATCTGTAAGTGCAAGTTAAAACTCTACTATGCAAAGCCAAAGCCATTTATCAACAACACCCAGAAACGCCGCCGGCTTCGCTGGGCCCGAGCTCATCTAAGATGGACTGATGCAAAGTGGAAATCTGTTCTGTGGTCTGACAAGTCCACATTTCAAATTATTTTTGGAAACTGTGGACGTTGTGTCCTCCGGAACAAAGAGGAAAAGAACCATCCGGATTGTTCTAGGCGCAAAGTTGAAAAGCCAGCATGTGTGATGGTATGGGGGTGTATTAGTGCCCAAGACATGGGTAACTTACACATCTGTGAAGGCACCATTAATGCTGAAAGGTACATACAGGTTTTGGAACAACATACAAAGCAACGTTATTATGGACGCCCCTGCTTATTTCAGCAAGACAATGCCAAGCCACGGGTTACAACAGCGTGGCTTCGTAGTAAAAGAGTGCGGGTACTAGACTGGCCTGCCTGTAGTCCAGACCTGTCTCCCGTTGAAAATGTGTGGCGCATTATGAAGCCTAAAATACCACAAAGGAGACCCCCGGACTGTTGAACAACTTAAGATGTACATCAAGCAAGAATGGGAAACGTTCCCAAACGTTTCCTGAGTGTTGTTAAAAGGAAAGGCCATGTAACACAGTGGTAAAAATGCCCCTGTGCCAACTTTTTTGCAATGTGTTGCTGCCATTAAATTCTAAGTTAATGATTATTTGCAAAAAAAGGGAAGTTTCTCAGTTGGAACATTAAATATCTTGTCTTTGCAGTCTATTCAATTGAATATAAGTTGAAAAGGATTTGCAAATCATTGTGTTCTGTTTTTATGTACGATTTACACAACATGTCAACTTCACTGCTTTTGGGTTTTGCATAATCAGTCTTGATTAAATGTGTTTTAGGGCAATATTTCTGGGTTTCGGAAACTGATTGATTTGCTTAACATGATTTCTTAAGGGAAAAATGGCTGATTCGTTTTTTTCGTTTAACATTTTAGAATGGATTACCCAAAAACCGAGGTACTGTGCTTCAAGCTGTTTTAACATTTTTATGTCAAATCTTACAATTCGGATTCTTTTCGCATGTATAAGATAAAACTTGGTGTTAAAAGACCACAGACACACAGCATGTTGTTCAAGTCGTTACCTGTTACTTTGGCCCAAAGAACACAGGAGCTTTTTAAATCCTGGGTATAAGAAATAATTATAACGTTCGAAATGTACTTCGTCAATCAATAAATGTTCATTTTTGCAAACTGTGATTGCCCTTACCTTGTTCCACCGGCTAACAACTCGCAAGACCACATAGTAGTTTCTGCCTTTCTCCAGAGGAGCATTGAAGAAGCCTCCGCGATAGAAGCCATCTCCAACAGTGAAGTTCACATCTGCTCCGACATGGCTGATGTGCATCTGAGCTGCTATGTGCCTTTTCCAGGAATCCTGTTTGCTCAAAGCGTCTCCATTCGCAGGAGAGGAGCAGTCAAACGTCATCATGCCGTCTATGGGAAGTACAAAGACTTGGTACAAACTGTCAAAAAAAGAAAAGAAAATGACAAAACTTAAGATCCATCTCAGAGCAACATGTTTATATAGATAATGGAGATAAGACAGTGTATCAGTGCACATGCTGATAATGTTCATAGGCTACATCAGGGGTCCCCAAATTACGGCTACCGGCCCGCCAGTGTCCAAAATCCGGCCCGCGGGAAGCCCCAGGTTGAATTTTTATTATTTTAAAAATAATATATATTTTTTTATTTAAAAAAATTAAATCTGTCCTTTCTAATCCATTTTATACTGCTTGTTACTCTCTGTGTGTCCTAGCCGCTCAGGCAAATCATATTGTCTATAAATGCATTTTCCCATCGGTAACATGACATCATCGGCAATGTGCACGCTCTTTCAGTCAATTAGTGCGCGAGGAATATACTGTATATATATATATATATATATATATATATATATATATATATATATATATATATATATATATATATATATATATATATATATATATATATACACTAACGTTCAAAAGTTTGGGGTCACATTGAAATGTCCTTATTTTCAATGAAGATAACTTTAAACTAGTCTTAACTTTAAATAAATACACTCTATACATTGCTAATGTGGTAAATGACTATTCTAGCTGCAAATGTCTGGTTTTTGGTGCAATATCTACATAGGTGTATAGAGGCCCATTTCCAGCAACTATCTTTCCAGTGTTCTAATGGTACAATGTGTTTGCTCATTGGCTCAGAAGGCTAATTGATGATTAGAAAACCCTTGTGCAATCATGTTCACGCATCTGAAAACAGTTTACCTCATTACAGAAGCTACAAAACTGACCTTCCTTTGAGCAGATTGAGTTTCTGGAGCATCACATTTGTGGGGTCAATTAAACGCTCAAAATGGCCAGAAAAAGAGAACTTTCATCTGAAACTCGACAGTCTATTCTTGTTCTTAGAAATGAAGGCTATTCCACAAAATTGTTTGGGTGACCCCAAACTTTTGAACGGTAGTATATATATATATATATATATATATATATATATATATATATATATATATATATATATATATATATATATATATATATATATACCCATACCTGAATGGTATAGGCTCCGGAACCCCCGCGACCCCAAAAATGGACCAGAAAAATGGATGGATGGATACACACACCCAGCCCGGCCCCCGACCAAATTGTTTTAACCCAATGCGGACCCCAAGTCAAAAAGTTTGGGGACCCCTGGGCTACACGTTCTGACTTCCTGCACGCTACCATCTAGAGCAGTGGTCCCCAAAATCCGACCCACGGGAAGTCCCAAGCTTTAAAAAATAAATAAATAATAATAATAATAATTATTATTATTTTTTAATCAAGTTTAAAAAATGATATATATATATATATATATATATATATATATATATATATATATATATATATATATACAGTATATATATGGTAGGTAACACTTTATTATGGGGAACATATGCACCATTAATTAGTTGCTTAAAACATGCAAATTAGTAACATATTGGCTCTTAATTAGTCACTATTAAGTACTTATTCTGCATGGCCTTATTATACAACCAGTAAGCCATTAGCTAAGTCTTCCCTAACCCTAACCATAACCCCAAACCTAACCCTAACCCTACCCCTACCCCTAACCCTCACCTTTACCCAAATAGACCCCCTTTTTAGACCAGTTGATTTGCTGTTTCTTTTCTTTTCTCCTCTGCCTCCCTCTCCCTTGTGGAGGCACAGGTCCGGTGGCCATGGATAAAGTGCTGGCTGTCCAGAGTCGGGACCCGAGGTGGACCGCTCGCCTGTGCATCGATTGGGGACATCTCTGCGCTGCTGACCCGTCTCCGCTCGGGATGGTTTCCTGCTGGCCCCACTATGGACTGGACTCTCATTATTATGTTAGATCCACTATGGACTGGACTCTCACACTATTATGTTAGATCCACTATGGACTGGACTCTCTCACTATTATGTTAGATCCACTATGGACTGGACTCTCACACTATTATGTTAGATCCACTATGGACTGGACTCTCACACTATTATGTTAGATCCACTATGGACTGGACTCTCTCACTATTATGTTAGATCCACTATGGACTGGACTCTCACACTATTATGTTAGTTCCACTATGGACTGGACTCTCACACTATTATGTTAGATCCACTATGGACTGGACTCTCTCACTATTATGTTAGATCCACTATGGACTGGACTCTCACACTATTATGTTAGATCCACTATGGACTGGACTCTCACACTATTATGTTAGATCCACTATGGACTGGACTCTCACACTATTATGTTAGATCCACTATGGACTGGACTCTCACACTATTATGTTAGATCCACTATGGACTGGACTCTCACATTATTATGTTAGATCCACTATGGACTGGACTCTCACACTATTATGTTGGATCCACTATGGACTGGACTCTCACTATTATGTTAGATCCACTATGGACTGGACTCTCACACTATTATGTTAGATCCACTATGGACTGGACTCTCACTATTACGTTAGATCCACTATGGACTGGACTCTCACTATTATGTTAGATCCACTATGGACTGGACTCTCTCACTATTATGTTAGATCCACTATGGACTGGACTCTCACACTATTATGTTAGATCCACTATGAACTGGACTCTCACTATTATGTTAGATCCACTATAGACTGGACTCTCACTATTATGTTAGATCCACTATGGACTGGACTCTCACTATTATGTTAGATCCACTATGGACTGGACTCTCACACTATTATGTTAGATCCACTATGGACTGGACTCTCTCACTATTATGTTAGATCCACTATGGACTGGACTCTCACACTATTATGTTAGATCCACTATGGACTGGACTCTCACACTATTATGTTAGATCCACTATAGACTGGACTCTCACTATTATGTTAGATCCACTATGAACTGGACTCTCACTATTATGTTAGATCCACTATGGACTGGACTCTCACTATTATGTTAAATCCACTATGGACTGGACTTTCACAATATTATGCTAGACCCACTCGATGTCCATCGCATCCGGTCTCCCCTAGGAGGGGGGGGGGTGGGGGGGGGGGGGGTCCTAAAGTCATTCACATTGACATCCCACTGGGTTGTGAGTTTTTCCTTGGCCTTATGTGGGCTCTGAACCGAGGACGTCGTCGGGGCTTGTGCAGCCCTTTGAGACACTCGTGATTTAGGGCTATATAAATAAACATTGATTGATTGATAGGATGTTTTAGTTTTTTATCTTTAATAACATTTGCAAAATAAAAAAATAAAACTGTAGAATTTTGAGGACAAATACTTTGGGGGATACTTGTTGTTACCTTATTGGGTCGAGAGTACTGGGTGACCTGTGCAGCCTCAAATTCGGTGCAGGAGAGTCATATTCTCTGTAGTGGACATCTGGTACAGGTGGTGCTGTCAAATAGTAGCATGCATGTACATTAGTCATCAATCCAATATAACTGTCAGTATTTCCCCTTCCATACTGAGATTCCCACATGGGAATTTAATAGGAAATTGGACTACACTAGTTGAAGAGAACCCTACAGTGTCCCAATTGTATATCTCTCTTATTGCCTTGACTGACACAAAATAGGGGCAGATGGGCACTGAGACTCTGGATAGAGAGCCATCAAAAACAGCATGATAAGGATTACATACATTTGACACACCACTTTATTCAAACGCATTAGTGTTGTCCCGATATCAATATTTAGGTACTGGTACCGAAATGTATTTCGATACTTTTCTAAATAAAGGGGACCACAAGAAATGGCATTATTGGCTTTATTTTAACAACAAATCTTAGGGTACATTAAACATATGTTTATTATTGCAGTTAAGTCCTTAAATAAAATAGTGAACATACTAGACAACTTGTCTTTTAGTAGTAAGTAAACAAACAAAGACTCCTAATTTAGTCTGCTGACGTATGCAGTAACATATTGTGTCATTTATCTACCTATTATTTTGTCAACATTATTAAGGACAGGAAAATGAATTATTAATCTACTTGTTCATTTACTGTTAAAATCTGCTTACTTTCTCTTTTATGTATTTTTATTTTATTTTATTTTTTATGTATTTTTATTTTTATGTATTTTATGTATTTTTATCTATTTATCTATGTTCTTATGTTTTTATGTGTTATTATGAGTTTGCACTAAATTAGTTTTGCATACAATTTCGTTGTACAATGTAGAATGACAATAAAGACATATTCTATTTTAACATGTTCTATCTACACTGCTGTTAAAATGTAATCATCACTTATTCTTCGGTTGTTTGATACTTTACATTAGTTTTTGGATGATAACACACATATCGATCCGATACCAAGTCGTTACAGGATCATACACTGGTCATATTCAAAGTCCTCCTGTGTCCAGGGACATATTTCCTGAGTTTATAAACATAATATCAATGAAAAGAAAACAAAATAAAAAATAGCGATGTAATCACAGTAGTATCGACTAGATACGCTCCTGTACTTGGTATCATTACAGTGGATGTTAGGTGTGGATCCACCAATGGCGTCCCGGAAGAGTCGGTGCTGCAGGGAATTCTGGGAATTTGTTCTGAAGTGTTTATGTTGTGTTGCGGTGCAAATATTCTCCCGAAATGTGTTTGCCATTGTTGTTTAGTGTGGTTTCCCTACATGGCACATGTTTATGACAGTGTTGGCGTTGTTCATACGGCCACCCTTAGTGTGACATGTATGGCCGTTGAGTAAGTATGCGATTCATTCACTTGTGTGTAGTGTGCTCAAAGTTAAGATGGTAGATGGTTATTGATCTGACATATTGGAATATGAAAGAAGATTTTGTGATGCTAAAAAAATATTGATGTAATCATAGTATAGACTAGATACTGTCACGGCCAGGGCGCATTCGCCCTTATTTTTGCGTCCTGATGAGTGCGCTGCGGGCCACGCCCACAGGCTCTCTCTCTATCCGTTGCGGGCGTGCCTCCTCGCGCCTGCAGACAATCTGCAATCTGCGCACCTGCCCGTGATGAAGGAGCTGCCTTCATAAGCCTGCTCAACCTGCCATCCCGGGCCGGAATATAGTCTTCTGTTGGTGATCAGTAAGCGATCATCTGATGCTTGATGCAACTCTCGCTTTATGCTCTCTCTCTGTCCTGATCTCTGTGCTTTTCCTGCGTTGATTGTCGTGTCCTCCCTAACCCCGCAGTTCCCTGTGTTCATCCCCGAGTCTAGCTGTGCGCCTTGTGCTCCCGGATCTTCCCTGGCTCCCTCGCGGTTCCTGGTTCTCGACTCCTCGCCTGCCCCCGGACTACGACGACTCGCTCCTGCCCCTGGACAACTCTGCCTGCCTTGCCCTTGTCGGACTGCACCGCTCCTCTCAACACGCACCTCCAACATTTACGGTAAAACGCTCCAGTTAAATACTACACATAGTCTTACACCATACACACTCTTGGATTTTGTCACACTCCATTTCTTTAGATTAGTTTAATAGTTAGTATTGTTTAGCATTATTATATATATTGACTATATACATATAAAAAAATATTGAACAATACTTCCCCTTGGTGTCTGTTGCCGTCATCTCCCTTAGTCCAACCATAACAGATACGCTCCTGTACTTGGTATCATTACAGTGGATGTCAGGTGTAGATCCACCAATGGTGTTTGTTTACATTGTGACGGCGGTGTAGTGAAGCATGTTTAGCTATTCCTCGTCCTGCAGAGATAATACTCGTAAGAAATGTACTTTATATGCGGAGGTAGGGGATCAGTACTTTTTATTAGTATCCCAGTACTATACTAATACCGGTATACCGTACAACCCTAATACGCATTAACTTTTACTAAAAAGCGGTTGATTTGGAAAAAGTCTGTCAGTAGAATAGCTATGTCCTGAGAGAAGATGATGGTAACAATCCTGTCCCGTCGTACCTGGTAAACTGGTGTTAGTGGTGATGGTGGCTGTGAACCCAGCGGACATGGCAGTGATTGAGATGCTGTAGTTTGTGGCTGGAAGCAAACTCAGACAGACTTTCAGCCACTCTGCCTGAGAGCTCAGAATCCGCTTCCTTTTTTCAAGAAAGGATCTGTCGTAGTCTCTGGATCCCACGTAGAACACCTAAGACTCAAAGCTTTTATTCATTTGGACTGCCGACACAGGTTCATACCTGACGAGCAACAACTTGTGTCACCTTGTAGATTTCTGTATCTTCTTCGTACTTCTCTGCTCTCCATTGGACACATTTTTCATCGGAAACATTGAGATGATCGATGGGTGGCTTGATTTCTGTGAGCGATATTACAACATTAATATCTCACCTTTCAATTGTCAACACAACTTCAATTAGTGCCTGAGAATGTTCTCAATCATCCAGGCTGTTGTATTCTCAGGGCATGGAATCAATCACAACTGGACTGGTCTGATTGTCTAAGACAGGGGTGTCAAAGTCAATGCCTGAATGACCTATGATATCTGATTAGTATTAGAACCGGCCCACAGGCCACGGCCGCCTGCTGCTGTTTTGCACGCACCAATTTTTTTTGTTTTTTGTTGGTATTTTTTGTCATTCAAAAAATACAATCATGTGTGCTTACGGACTGTATCCCTGCAGACTGTATTGATCTATATTGATATATAATGTAGGAACCAGAAATATTAATAACAGAATGATTTAATAAAAAAAAAAAAATAAAACAATTTTTATTTTTATTTTTATTTTTTATTTTTTTTAAATTTCTTGTGCGGCCCGGTACCAATCGATCCACGGACCGGTACCGGGCCTCGGCCCGGTGGTTGGGGACCACTGATCTAGACCACAGATCATGACAGATACATGTATGCATTATCCTGTAATATCTCACATTCTATATTGTGTTTTGGAAATTAATTTCATTTAAAAAAATAATACAAAAGAAAACACGGTAACACTTTAGTATGGGGAACATATTGTAAGTAACAAAGACTTAACTTAGAGTTATTTGGTTAGGGTTAAGGTTAGGGTTAGGGGGTTAGGGTTAGGGTTAGGGTTGGGTTAGGGTTAGTAATGGTTGTATAATAAGGCCATGCAGAATAAGGCATTAATAAGTACTTAATAATGACTAAAAAGCTGTCTTTGAAACCTACCAAGAAGAAGGCTTGTAAAAAACTCCACTGTGTAAGGGGGAAAGCCACATGAAGGGTTTTCTGTTTTCTCTCATGTATGGTAATCAACAGAAAGATATTGTTCTAACCCAAGGACTTCAAAGCGGCCAGATGGCAGGATCTGCCCAATCTCCAGACAAACTCTTTTTGAAGCATTTTACGAACTCTTTTTGAACTATTTTACGACCTCTTCTTTTGAACTATTCTGTAACCAAAGGTAACGCTGTTTACGACCCACTTCCCTCTGGAAGTGGAAGCGGTGGTCAGGTGGTCGGAGAAAGTCAAATAAAGGAGTGCAATCTTTTGGCAGAGCGTGCTGGAGACTGTACAAGAGTACAGTGTGTCCAGGCGTGTCTCCTCAATTGAGTCCAAATTGAAGTCTGTCTCTGTTTAATTCTTTGCCTCTTGTCCTGTTTAATAGATGTCATCAGTGTTTGAACCTGACACAGTTCAGTTGGGGATCAATTCAATGTCCTGGAAACACAAGCCGGTGTTTTGTATGGGTGGCAAACACACGCACAGGTGCACGTATTGCGATTGCTCCTCGACAGTTACATTTGATAACCAGGATCGTTCATAACTGAAAACAATATGGCAATAAGTGTCGGTAAACAATATCTCAAATAATAATGTATTGATAATATGACCACGGTGTGCACCTTACCTATGCATTGGAGAGTGGCCGTCTGCCACACCCCAGAGCTGCTGCACAGGGAGATGTTGCTGCCCCTCCAACTGTGATATCCATTTGCACAGCGATGGATCACAACACTTCTGTTGTTCCACACCACGTCTGAATGGGCGAGCAAGGGGACCGGGCCACATTTTGCTGGGGAAAAAAACAACGGCACTGATTGATAACAGATAGCAGCAAACATCCATTTGTAAAATATATTCTTATTCTTCCACTGGAACACACAAACAGATTCAAATGTATTGTTTTGTGCACATATCGGGTCCAGGAAAGAATATGAAACACAGAATTAAACAGATATTCTCTCTATGACAAATACAGACTTGCACAGCCAGAATGACATTTTTGCAGTGGTCCCTGACCTTTTTTGCACCACCGACCGGTTTAATATAGGCATTATTTTTTTGTGCAAGATAAATACAGCAAAATTAAGTGCATGAAAAATACAAGTCACTATAACGCTGAATTAGTGGGAGCTCTGGGCTTGTTTCTTTGCAATGAGATGCAGATGGAAATCAGCCTTTGGCTACAATCTGTCACTTTTATATTTAATATGTTCATTAAAGTGCATTGTATCATGTCACGGAGTTATAACAAATGGCAACTTCCTATG
Organism: Entelurus aequoreus; assembly: GCF_033978785.1. Lineage (NCBI taxonomy): Eukaryota > Metazoa > Chordata > Actinopteri > Syngnathiformes > Syngnathidae > Entelurus > Entelurus aequoreus. The sequence continues at coordinate 78,442,814 of NC_084736.1, read as the reverse complement.
AGGAGTTTTATTGCACATCTATAAACAAGCTTACTGGTGTGTCTAGTGCACAGGTGTCAAACTCAAGGCCCGCGGGCCAGATCTGGCCCTCCACGTCATTTTATATGGTCTCGAAATAATGTGTCAATAAAATACCTTATATTTTCTTTCTTTACTTTCTTATTTTCCTTACTAACGGTATTTAGGGTTTTTTTTCTAGTTTGACAGGGGGGAAAAAATAGTGTCCAATATTGCAACAAATATTATATTATCTAACTTTGCTGGTCAAAATCCAAATAAATACTTAAATATCTGCTGAACTTATGATTTCGAAGCAAGTTATCCACCAAATTGTACACTATGCAAATGACCAATGGATTTTTTACAGAGCCCCTAAAGGGACATGGGGGACATTTTTTTAAAAATAATTTTTATTTTTATTTTTTTAGACATGTATCTCGTGCGCACGAGATACATGTCTAAAAAAAAACACTTTTTATAAAGTTATAAAAAAATAAATGTATAATTTTTTAAATTTTTTTTTAGACATGTATCTTGTGCGCGTGAGAAACTTTCTCGTGCGCAGGAAAAACTTTTTATAAAGTTATAAAAAAAAAAAATTTTTTTTTTTTTTTTTAGACATGTATCTCGTGCGCACAAGAAACTTTCTCGTGTGCACGAGAAACTTTTTATAAAGTTATAAAAAAATAAATAAACATTTTTATAATTTTTTATTTTATTTTATTTTTAAACATGTATCTCGTGTGCACAAGAAAGTTTCTCGTGCGCACGAGATACATGTCTAAAAAAAAATAAAATAAAAAAAAATATTATTAAATATTTTTTTCCCCCCATGTCCCTTTAGGGGCTCCGTAGATTTTACTGTAAAATTAGGGAGTTAGTTTTTTTTACAGCATACTATACTTTAAGTTGAAAAAAAAATGACCAATGTTTGTTTTTTTACAGTAAAATTCTGTCGACTGAGCTGTCATTTGTTTGTTTTTTTACTGTAAAATCCACGGTTGATGATTTTATGGTAGCACATTTTATTATGGTAAAAAAAAACTGGCAGCTGAGTCGCCAAAATAAAATTAAACAGCGGTACTGTATTTCTATTTTACGGAGCCCCTAAAGGGACATGGAGGAAAAAAATTGTTTTTAATATATATATTTTTAGACATGTATCTCGTGCGCACGAGAAACTTTTTATAAAGTTATAAAAAAATTAATTAAAAAAATATTTGTATTTTTCATTTTTTTAGATATGTAGCTCTTGCTATTATTTTTTTTTCATGTCTAAAAAAAATAAAAAATAAAAATTAATTATAAATTTTTTAAATTTTTTTTTGATAACTTTATAAAAGTTTCTCGTGCGCACGAGATACATGTCTAAAAAAAAAAATTATAAAAATAAATCATAAAAATTTTTTTTCCCCCATGTCCCTTTAGGGACTCCGTACTTTTTACAATATGTTGTAAAAATAATAATAATTAAAAAAAACACACACCATATATTTTACAGTAAAAGTCTGGCAACTTTTTTTCTGTAAAAAACAGTGGTAAAATCTGCAGATTTTTTTTTACGCTTTACGTAAGACATTTAAAAAATTTTTTTTCAAATTCATAGGCAAATTAATTAATTATTTACTGTTACAAGCGGCCCTCTCATGGCAGCCATGACTGCGGTGTGGCCCTCAATGAAACCAAGTTTGACACTGTCCCACTGGTCTAATGGCCAAAGTTAAGTCGGAGAAAATGCAGTCTTTTATAAATTATTTAATGTTTCACTGCGGCCTGTTAGCAAATGCGTCACGGACCGGTACCTGTCCCCGGACCGGTGGTTGGGGACCACTGAATATTTGTGATTTTAAACATATTCAATGTAACCGCCAAAGTTGATTGCTCTGAAAAAATATGCCCCAAAAGTCAAACTAAGCATGTCCAAAGCATCATCAAATATTGTGAGAATATGATGATATTGTGCTTTTTTAAATTTTATTGTATCTACCTTGCAACACCGGAAACAAGTCTGGCCGTTAAACAATTAGTTAATAATTTTATACAACGTACAACAACCACAAATGTGTTTTTATGTGCTACACACCCATATCGCCACTAGATGGCAATATTGCTCTGCAAGCACCTTCCTGTGTGTGTCTGTCAGGTGTGCTAATTTTACTTTATTTTAGATGTATTTATTTATCATTGTTTTTTAGTGGTTACCTTATGGCATACTGTAATATAATAATGATGGTACTATTAATAATAAAATTCACGACAGTAATACAAATAATTGCATCCATCCTATGATGGATGCATTATTTATAATACAATTTATAATGCAGTATATTTCTTCTTCTTCTTCTTCTTCTCCTTTCTCTTCTTCTTATGTTGATATAATAATATTATGATAAACTAATAGATAACTATGATATGTATTTATATAATCATATTATGTAATAACATTTTACAGTTAGACATGTTAAAATCTTTCATTATTTTTCAGAGGTTAATATATTGTTAGAATATATTGTATATAATATTAAAAATACATCCATCCCTTTTCCACCGCTTGTCCCTCTCGGGGTATTATGATTAACAATAATTAAATTTATGATACCCAAAAATATTTCATAACATAATTTAGTATAATGATAACTAGAAAGAATATTATTGTAATGTAATATTAGTGTTATAATAAAATAATATATACTAAAATAATTAGATGAGAGTGCGGAAATATGACCATATCACACCAACTCTCAAATCCCTTCACTGGCTTCCTGTTCCACTCAGGATTGAATTCAAAGACTCACCAGTGCCTCCATGAAAACTGTGGAACGCTCTCCCTGACCACCTGAGGGCACCACAGACTGTGGATGCTTTTAAAAAAGGCTTAAAAACCCTTCTTTTTTAAAAAAAAAAACCTTTTTTTTTTTAGATATATGCATACTAGTTTTAGCTATTTGGCTGTACTAGTTTTCATTTATTTTTTTAATTATCTTTTTTTTTTTTTTTAATACACTGTAGCACTTTGAGAATTTTTTACTCAATGTTTTGTGCTTTTTACAATAAATAAAATCTATTATTATTATTATTATTATTATTATATATTTCTATAGTTGTATTGTATAGTATATTATATAAGTGTATTAATATTAAATACTATATGATAATATATGAGGGATATTATAAAATGTTTTTAAAAACATTATCTGTGGAGTGAATACAAAATAATAATAGCAGCAGTTGTGTTCAACTTTAGAGGTTATAATGTACACCCATGGACTTTTTTGCAGTTTGCAGTGCATGATCAAAAAAATTGGTATACAAGGTGAAAAAATATTAGAACCAGCACTCAGTAGGATGTTAATAGTACAATCACCATAAATGAACATTGCTGTTTGATCAAAACTGTGCATCATTATTTGCCTTCATCACAATTCCAAGTATTGACAGCATCATTCTGCATAATTGCTCTACCTTTGCACTTTAATGATACAGTTGCCCACTCGCCTGATGTCAGACATGTGGAAATATCATCTCCACCCTCCTGGTAATATCCAGCCATACATTTATAAAGCACAGCACTGCCAGGACGAGTGGAGCGGTCCCACTGCAGGTTAGTATGGGGGAGCACTTGAGGAGGACCACAGCTTATTTCTGCACACATGCAAACATCAATTAGTGAAAGAAAAGCAAATCAAGCAGCAGGCTTTAAACCTTTGCAACTTTTTAAATTAATATTCATTTGATAAGTAATGAACCTAAACTATAATCTACACCTGGCATGGATATGAGTCAAGTGAGTTTTTTTCTACTGTAGTCAATGTTGCTATTCAACCACTTTATACAGTGGAACCCTGTTAGAATAATTATGTGTAAGTTATCACACAACTTTAATATGCTTAAAGTCCGTTGCTATAGTTATTAGCTATTGTGCTCAAGCCGTACTTTTTTCTATCTGTGCAAGGATAAAACTTCTTGTCTGAGGGGTGGCCTCAGCCGCAGATGTTATCTTTGTTGTAACCCGCTAACAGCCAAGGACTTCGAGGACCTCAACGTAGATAAGACGACAGCACGCAGACGAAGCAGAGACAAGGCGAAATCGACAAGGCCCCCAGCACATTCCGTCACGTATTGTGCGTACTGGAGCTGCTTTGCATGACCACTCCTTTTAGAGGCAGCACTTTTATTATTTCATCATTTTTATTTTGAGATTTTACTTTTTATTCGAACCCTTTTACCGTCTTATCTTGTTTAGCTCATTCATTGTTTATGTTCTTTGTTTGTTTTTGTTTTGTTTTTTTCTCTAAACTTGGCCCCCCCCCCCCCCCCCCCCCCCCCCCGAGTCAAAATAATTGCCCAGGCCTGAACTACAAGAAACATCCACGAGCTGGGAACGGGTTTACCAC
>NC_084736.1:78420191-78438400 GCF_033978785.1 Entelurus aequoreus | reverse complement strand
AAGTTTTAATAAATTCTTGCAGATTTTCTATTTTTATAGGAATACGGGATTTGTATTGCTGCTTTAGGAGCACTGGCATTTAGAGGAGAGGAGCTACACCTCCATGTTTAGATAGCAGTTTCACACATTAATAACGCAAAATATGGATTGTTACGATCAAACTATTAAAATATTTAATCGAGATTAATCCCATTTGTCCATAGTTAACTCAAAATTAATTGCGATTAATCGCAGAAAGACATGATTTTTCGTCATTAACAAGTATACCCTAGACCATGGGTGTCAAACTCATTTTAGCTCAGGGGCCGCACGGAGGAAAATCTGTGCACACGCGGGCCGGACTATTACAACCATAGCATTAAAACAAAAAAATAACTTCAGATTGTTTTCTTTGTCTTACTTTGGCCAAAAATAGAACAAACACATTCTGAAAATATTACAATAAAATATGGAAAAAAATACAAGCAGTGGTAAAGTTTAGATCAGGGGTATCAAACTAATTTTAGATCGGAGGCCACATGGAGGAAAATCTATGCCCAAGTGGGCCACACTGGTAAAATCACGGCACAATAACTTAAAAATAAAGAAAACTTCAGATTGTTTTCTTTGTTTAAAAATAGAACAAGCACATTCTGAAAATGTACAAATCATAATGTTGTTGGGTTTATTTACACCTATATGTTGTAGTTAATAGTATTCCATCTTTGTTTGTCGTTATTTATACTTTCTGAATAAATTATTAGATAATGTTCATTAGTCAACTCATTGGTGTTCATTTTCAATCCATCAAGATAAAAGAATAATATCAAAATCAAATTATAGGATGTTATTTATGTAGTTTGCTCATTTTCCTCGGCTGATGTGCTAACATCATATGGTTTATTTTTTGTATTGCGACATCTAGTGGACACATTTAGAACAGCAGTTTCTTTCATTCAAAAATTTCGGCCCATATTCATACTTACCAAACTCATCCCGCGGGCCGGATCCGGCCCTCGGGCCGTACGTTTGACACCCCTGCCCTAGACAGAGCGTTTTTAAAGTTTTTAATACCATGACAATTAATTTGCTCAATGAAATGTTTTTAAACATTATGCTTTTTGAAACAGCTCAACACGTAAAGTATATAAACACGTTTTTAAAGAAAAAAAAATTTCACCAGATTTTCTATTTCTATACACTGCAAAAAGTCAGTGTTCAAAAACAAGGAAAAAAAATACAAAATTTAGGGGTATTTTATTTAAGCTAAGCAAAATTATCTGCCAATAGAACAAGACAATTTGGCTTCTCAAGACTTTCCAAAACAAGTAAAGTTAGCTAACCTCAATGAACCCAAAAATACCTTAAAATAAGTATATTCTCAATAATAACTGTAGAATTTTTTTTTTTTTTTTTGTCATAAAGAAATACAATCATGTGTGCTTAAGAACTGTATCCCTGCAGACTGTATTGATTTATATTGATATATAATGTATATATTGTGTTTTTTATGTTGATTTAATTTAAAAAAAAAATATATATATATATATATATATATATATATATTTTTTTTTACATTTCTTGTGCGGCTGCGGCCCGGTATCGGTGGGGGACCACTGCTCTAGGGGGCGCCAAAGGATCAGCGCTTAAGCTATTTGCCCATCATATCAGGATTTACATTCTGCTCACATGAAGTGGATTAAACCAAACCGTGAAGTGAAGGGTTGAGTCGACCGCTGGGCCTCAGCCCCCAAAGGGGGTTCTAGCACAGGGGCGCCATTGAAGCAAGAAGCACTACTAGACATGCCTGTTGTACGGAACAGATACAGTCCATGTCTCCGGAGGCTCGACAATGACAAACTTCTCAACAATCAAACCAAGTTCACAAATATTGAGTAGTCACTTGAGTCGTCCTTGCTAAATCGGTCTTCAATTTCAGTTTCTGCATTTTAGCATCACCCACTTTTCAGCACCCTTGTTTCTTGTGAGTGTGTTAACATCCACTACAATGAAAAAGCATGGATTGACAAACCGTCTCTTAAAGGCCCGACGGACGAGAATGAACGATTTTTTTCTGGCTTTTACAATTTCTGATCCACTCTTTATTTTTTTTCCGACGCGCTGTTAAACTAACATTGGCAGAGCTGCAGGACGAATAGAAAACTATCAAAGGGAGCCTATTGACTCAAAAAGAGGCTTTCACACAGAGACCCCGCAACTAAATCAATATATTGACAGCGAATGAATGGAATGTGTGGTAGAATTGAGTGTTGAGTAGACCTGGTGTTTTTCAACCTTTTCGGAGCCAAAGCACATTTTTGGCGTTGAAAAAAATGCGGAGGCTCACCACCAGCAGAAATCATTAAAAAACGAAACTCGGTTGACAGTATAAAGTCGTTGTCGCAATTGTTGGGTATGACTTTAAACCATAACCAAGCATGCATCACTATAGCTCTTGTCTCAAAGTAGGTGTACTGTCACCACCTGTCACATCACGCCCTGACTTATTTGGACTTTTTTGCTGTCTTCCTGCGTGTAGTGTTTTAGTTCTTGTCTTGCGCTCCGATTTTGGTGGCTTTATTGTTATGGTTTGACTAAGGGAGATGACGGCAACAGACACCAGGGGGTGGTAATGTTCAATACTTTATTATATATATATAGTCAATATATATAATAATGCTAAACAATACTAACTAATAAACTAATCTAAAGAAATGGAGTGTGACAAAATCCGAGAGTGTGTATGGTGTAAGACTATGTGTGTAGCTTAGCTGTTGAGTGTTACTGTAAATCAGGGGTCCCCAAACTTGTTGACTCGGGGGCCGCATTGGGTTAAAAAAATTTGGCCGGAGGCCAGGCTGTGTGTGTATATATATATATATATATATATATATATATATATATATATATATATATATATATATATATATATATATATATATATATATATATATATATATATATATATATATATTTATATATATATATATATATATATATATATATATATATATATATATATATATATTTATATATATATATATATATATATATATATATATATATATATATATATATATATATATATATTTATATATATATATATATACACATATATACATTTGTCGTCATTTAACATCAATTAACATTGATGTTCATCAACATTTAACATTGTCATGTTATCGATGGGAAAATTCATTTTTAGACAGTATGATTGGCCTGAGCGGCTAGGAGACACCGAGAGTAACAAGCGGTAGAAAATGGATTAGAAAGGAAAGATTAAAAAAAATAAAATAAAATAGCGGGTGAACAAGGGGATGGGTCAAATGCACAGGACAAATATTACCACACCTAGCGTGTGTGTGACAATCATTGGTACTTTAACTTAACTTTAACTTTACACATACAAACTGTAGCACACAAAAAGCACATTTAATTAAAAAAAAAACGTTATTATGGTCTTACCTTTACTTATAAATGAAGTCCATGCGCCGCTGTTGTGCTGGATTAATGCACCCCCTGACGGGAGTGTTATATCAACTAAAGCCCACACTTAAACATTCCCCGTGCAAGATTGAATCTATTTAAAAAAGTTATTTAATAAGAAGCCAAAAAGTGCAAAAACAATAATGTTCGTGTTGGAGGAGTTGTGAATGAATGAAATATGAAATCCGTGCTGCAGTCTGCAGGTGTACCTAATGTTGTGGCCCTGCGGTCATTCACAACTCCTCCAACATGAACATTATTGTTTTTGCACTTTTTGGCTGCTTATTAAATAACTTTTAGGCGTTTATAAATGTCGCCTATACTGTATGAAACTACAAAATAATAAACACGGAGGCTCCAGTTTACAGGAGGACCACTTTATTTACCTTCTTTCAAAAACCTCCGCTCCACTCCAACGTGTCATCACTTCCGCTCTTAGCGCCTTCAAAATAAGAGCGCAAGGCATATACTGTATAACAGCGTACAATAGGAATTTAACATCACAAAGAGGAAAGCCCATAAAAATAGGTTACAATGGATTCAATCTTGCATGTGGAAAGTTTAAGTGTGGGCTTTAGTTGATATAACATGCACCCCCTCGCTCATCACGAGCAGGTGCGCGGATTGCCGATTGTCTGCAGGCGCGAGGAGGTACGCCCGCAGCGGAGAGAGAGCGCCTGTGGGCAAATATGACAGCCGTGACATTTTTCTCTTTTTTTTGGTATTTTCCTGTAGCAGTTTCATGTCTTCCTTTGAGCTATATTTCAGTTGTTTTGATCCTTCTTTGTGGGGAAATCTTTGATGGTCATGTCATGTTCGGATGTACATTGTGGACGCCGTCTTTGCTCCACAGTAAGTCTTTGCTGTCGTCCAGCATTCTGTTTTTGTTTACTTTGTAGCCAGTTCAGTTTTAGTTTCGTTCTGCATAGCCTTCCCGAAGCTTCAGTGCCTTTTCTTAGGGGCACTCACCTTTTGTTTATTTTTGGTTTCAGCATTAGATACTTTTTGTCATGATCTGTGGTCTGGATCATGTTTTTTGTTATTTTCTGTTAGTTTAACACTCCATGTGGTTCCTGTTTTTGTGCACCCTTGTTTGTTGTAGTTTCCATGGCGACCTATTAGTTTCACCTGCCTCTGGTGTTCGGTACACGCACCTGCTCTAATCAAGAGACCAGTATTTAAGCCCGTCTTTGCCTGTCAGTCGGCCTGGCGTCATTGCTTGTGTCATGTGATTGCTTGTTTCATGCTTAGTACATGCTGCTCGTTTTCATGTCCAATCCCAAGTTTTTGCTAGTTGTTCGATTCATGCCGTGTCCACATAAGTGTTAGTTGTTTCATGCCACAGTAAGTCTTGTTTCTTCCATGCCATAGTCCATGTGAAGTGTTTAGCTTCTATGTTTCCTGCTTTAAGTTGTTTTTGTTCGTTAGCTTCTCGTGTGAACGCCACACTTTTCTTTTCTTTGGTTCCGGCCTTTGTCCTGTGTAGGATTCATTGAGAAAATAAATATGTTCCTACCTTTAAGTCCTGTCCGGAATAGTCCGTTTGCGTCCTGGGAGAACAAACCTCGCAGTAAGATGACACCTTTTGCCCTGCACGCTGCCTCCCGCTGTTTCCGACATCTACGGCTGCCACCTACTGATATGGAAGAGTATTACACGGTTACTCTGCCGAGCTCTAGACAGCACCGACACTCAACAACAACACACAGTGTTTCCCACACATTCATTTATTTGTGGCGGCCCGTTTTCTGTTTATTTGTTACTGACTGTGGCAGGACACCTCTGCCTCTGTTTCACTTTATGTTGCTGGTAAATAATATGGTTGTAGTAGTAGGCTAAAGTTAAATTATTTAGTATGCACTAATTAAAGGGGCAGAGCTTTATGAGACATTTTAGCTTTTATATTTTATAAGATATATTTTTTGTAAGAACCACAATTAATAAATATATTTCAGTGAATAACTTATTGTTCAAATCTGTATATAAATATGTACATAAAGTGTTGTAATTATATTGTAAAATGGATGGATGGATGGATGGATGGATGTTTAAAGCAAAACTGTTATTATTAATTAGTAAGTACACATTTTTTGAGCCTTTTTAGAGAAAATCATATCATTGTAAATTATGCAAATTACTCGATGATGTCATGGTGACCACGCCCATAGCCACGCCCCCACCGCCACAGGTATCTTTGCAGTTTATGGGAAACACTGAACACATCATTTGCAGACTATAATTACTGGTTTGCAAAAAATATTTGTAACCCAAATAGGTGAAATTAGATCATCTCCCACGGCACACCAGACTGTAACTCACGCAGTGGTTGAAAAACACTGGAGTAGACCATACACTTCTGAGCACATTCTTAAGACCAGAAGAAAATTACAAGCGTCATCAATATGCAAAAAGAAGACCAAGAGACAAAAAAAAAATTGGTCGACAGCTTTTCTCTCAAATATAATATCTTACGGTTTTTAGGCTGCAGTCACCATCAGTCAGGGTCTTAAAGTCCTACTGAAAGCCACTACTACCGACCACGCAGTCTGATAGTTTATATATCAATGATGAAATCTTAACATTGCAACACATGCCAATACGGACGGGTTAACTTATAAAGTGCAATTTTAAATTTCCCGCTAAACTTCCGGTTGAAAACGTCCATATATGATGACGTATGCGTGTGACGTAACCAGTGAAACAGAAGTATCGGTACCCCATTGAATACAATACAAAAAGCTCTGTTTTCATCTCAAAATTCCACAGTATTCTGGACATCTGTGTTGGTGAATCTTTTGCAAAATTGTTGAATGAACAATGGAGACTGCAAAGAAGAAAGTTGTAGGTGGGATCGGTGTATTAGCGGCGGACTACAGCAACACAACCAGGAAGACTTTGACTCGGATAGCAGACGCGCTAGCCGACGCTAGCCACCGACCGCCCGGATGATCGTGGCGAAGTCCTTAGTCCTTCCGTCGATCGCTGGAACGCAGGTGAGCACGGGTGTTGATGAGCAGATGAGGGCTGGCTGGCGTAGGTGGAGCGCTAATGTTTTTATCATAGCTCTGTGAGGTCCCGTTATACTAAGTTAGCTTCAATGGCGTCGTTAGCAACAGCATTTTTAAGCTTCGCCAGGCTGGAAATTATTAACCGTGTATTTACATGTCCCTGGTTAATAGTATTGTTGATCTTCTGTCTATCCTTCCAGTCAGGGGTTTATTTATTTTGTTTCTATATGCAGTTAAGCACGATGCTATCACGTTAGCTCCGTAGCTAAAGTGCTTCGTCGATGTATTGTCGTGGAGATAAAAGTCACTGTGAATGTCCATTTCGCGTTCTCGACTCTCATTTTCAAGAGGATATAGTATCCGAGGTGGTTTAAAATACAAATCCGTGATCCACAATAGAAAAAGGAGAGAGTGTGGAATCCAATGAGCCAGCTTGTACCTAAGTTACGGTCAGAGCGAAAAAAGATATGTCTTGCACTGCATTCTAGTCCTTCACTCTAACGTTCCTCATCCACGAATCTTTCATCCTGGCTCAAATTAATGGGGTAATCGTCGCTTTCTCGGTCCGAATCTCTCTCGCTGCCGGTGTAAACAATGGGGAAATGTGAGCAGTCCTTCCTCCGGTGTCGTCACGCTACTTCCGGTACAGGCAAGGCTTTTTTTTATCAGAGACCAAAAGTTGCAAACTTTATCGTCGTTGTTCTCTACTAAATCCTGTCAGCAAAAATATGGCAATATCGCGAAATGATCAAGTATGACACATAGAATGGATCTGCTAACCCCGTTTAAATAAAACAATTTCATTTCAATAGGCCTTTAATTTGGGTCAAGGATCTGCCCGTGTCTTGATGTACAAACACTCAGATTCTCCAGTTTAGGTCTGGTGAAGTTTTTTGGGGGTTTTTCCACTTAACATTTTGTTCCATAACCCCCAGGATTTTTAAAAGAAATGTAGAAACGCTGCCACACTGCGTCTAACCTTGACAGCAATGGTGTGTCGCTAGAGGCCTCGCTTCTGAACTTCAGCAAGTTCAAAGGCAGCAAGCCTGTTTGCCTCTGCCATCAGGAGGTCATGACAGTATCACAGAAAACCACATTAGAAGCCAGGTCTCAGCACAGATTTTGACTTTTTAAAGCCTTAAACTACCGATCACCTGATGAAAAGCATGTTTATTGTTAAGTGCAATTTTTAATGAAGCATTTTGATGCTCGATTTACAATCTTTGGGCATTTAGGTTTGTCATTTAAAAGTACATCCAACTTAAAGGTTTTTATTTGTGATCAGGGTAAAAAACAATGCAAGTCTGTTTTGTGGATTGGGGTCATTTTGCCAGGTTAGGGTTTTACTTCAGGAATAATCACAAAGAACGTCTACATGTTCAAATTAGGGATGTCCGATAATGGCTTTTTGCCGATATCCGATATTCCGATATTGTCCAACTCTTTAATTACAGATACCGATATCAACCGATATATGCAGTCGTGGAATTAACACATTATTATGCCTAATTTGGACAACCATGTATGGTGAAGATAAGGTACTTTTTAAAAAAAATAATAAAATAAGATAACTAAATTAAAAACATGTTCTTGAATAAAAAACAAAGTAAAACAATATAAAAACAGTTACATAGAAACTAGTAATTAATGAAAATGAGTAAAATGAAGTGTTAAAGGTTAGTACTATTAGTGGACCAGCAGCACACACAATCATGTGTGCTTACGGACTGTATCCCTTGCAGACTGTATTGATATATAATGTAGGAACCAGAATATTGATAACAGAAAGAAATGGGGGGAGGGAGGTTTTTTGGGTTGGTGCACTAATTGTAAATGTATCTTGTGTTTTTTATGTTGATTTAATAAAAAATAAAAAATAAAAACCGATACAGATAATAAAAAAAACGATACCGATAATTTCCGATATTACATTTTAACGCATTTATCGGCCGATAGTATCGGCAGGCTGATATTATCGGACATCCCTAGTTAAAATATTAAATTTTTGCTGCTTTTGGGTGCCAAACAAATACCATATTTTCCGGGCCATAAGGCGCACTGCCGATGAATAGTCTATTTTTGATCTTTTTTCATATATAAAGCGCGCCGGATTATAAGGCGCATTAAAGGAGTCTTTTTTTTTTTTTTTTTTTCTAAATGTAAAAGACTTCCTTGTGGTCTACATAACATGTGATGGTGGTTCTTTGGTCAAAATGTTGCATAGATGATGTTTTACACATCATCTTCAAGCCACTTTCTGACAGTCGCTTTTGTGGGCGGGTCTTATTTACGTGGCTCACCTTCGACAGCGTCTTCTCCCCGTCACCTTTGTTGTAGCGGTGTAGCGTGCAAGGACGGGAGTGGAAGAAGTGTCAAATGATGGCGCTAACTGCTTTAATGACATTCAGACTTTACTTCAATCAATAACGGAGCAGCATCTCCTCATCCGCAAACAACAACACCCGTGAAAAACCATCCAATCGGAACTCTCTAATAGCTAAAGTTCCTTGGGTGGATAAAGTAAACTCACTACACCGGTATGTTTTAGCGCTTTTCATGGCGAGTTTACTGACAGATATAAGTAAGAACTTTACACTACTTTATATTAGAAATGGCAACAGCGGAGGATGGATGTCACGTAACAAGAAGATAGATACAAAAAAGAAGCTTATCGACTACGGTGTCGGCACGGACTACAAAGGCGGACGCGTGCAATTTTTCAGGATTTATGCACATCCCAAATACAGATCAGCAGGTACCAGAAGGTAAGACAAGTTTCTTTTGCATAATATTGCGAAACAAAGCGCCAGATAATATGTCTTACCTTATACACACAATGGACTGGACTCTCACTATTATGTTGGATCCACTATGGACTGGAGTCTCACTATTATGTTAGATCCACTATGGACTGGAGTCTCACTATTATGTTAGATCCACTATGGACTGGACTCTCACTATTATGTTAGATCCACTATGGACTGGACTCTCACTATTATGTTAGATCCACTATGGACTGGACTCTCACTATTATGTTAGATCCACTATGGACTGGAGTCTCACTATTATGTTAGATCCACTATGGACTGGAGTCTCACTATTATGTTAGATCCACTATGGACTGGACTCTCACTATTATGTTAGATCCACTATGGACTGGACTCTCACTATTATGTTAGATCCACTATGGACTGGACTCTCACTATTATGTTAGATCCACTATGGACTGGACTCTCACTATTATGTTAGATCCACTATGGACTGGAGTCTCACTATTATGTTAGATCCACTATGGACTGGACTCTCACTATTATGTTAGATCCACTATGGACTGGACTCTCACTATTATGTTAGATCCACTATGGACTGGAGTCTCACTATTATGTTAGATACACTATGGACAGGACTCTCGCACTATTATGTTAGATCCACTATGGACTGGACTCTCATACTATTATGGTAAACCCACTATGGACTGGACTCTCACTATTATGTTAGATCCACTATAGACTGGACTCTCACTATTATGTTAGACCCACTATGGACTGGACTCTCACACTATTATGTTAGATCCACTATGGACTGGACTCTCACACTATTATGTTAGACCCACTATGGACTGGACTCTCACTATTATGTTAGATCCACTAAGGACTGGACTCTCACACTATTATGTTAGATCCACTATGGACTGGACTCTCACACTATTATGTTAGATCCACTATGGACTGGACTCTCACTATTATGTTAGATCCACTATGGACTGGACTCTCACACTATTATGTTAGATCCACTATGGACTGGACTCTCACACTATTATGTTAGATCCACTATGGACTCTCACAATATTATGCTAGATCCACTATGGACTGGACTCTCACTATTATGTTAGATCCACTATGGACTGGACTCTCACTATTATGTTAGATCCACTATGGACTGGACTCTCACTATTATGTTAGATCCACTATGGACTGGACTCTCTCACTATTATGTTAGATCCACTATGGACTGGACTCACTATTATGTTAGATCCACTATGAACTAGACTCTCACAATATTATGTTAGATCCACTATGGACTGGACTCTCACACTATTATGTTAGATCCACTATGGACTGGACTCTCACACTATTATGTCAGATCCACTATGGACTGGACTCTCACTATTATGTTAGATCCACTATGGACTGGACTCTCACTATTATGTTAGATCCACTATGGACTGGACTCTTCACACTATTATGTTAGATCCACTATGGACTGGACTCTCACTATTATGTTAGACCCACTATGGACTGGACTCTCACACTATTATGTTAGATCCACTATGGACTGGACTCTCACTATTATGTTAGATCCACTATGGACTGGACTCTCACACTATTATGTTAGATCCACTATGGACTCTCACAATATTATGCTAGATCCACTATGGACTGGACTCTCACTATTATGTTAGATCCACTATGGACTGGACTCTCACTATTATGTTAGATCCACTATGGACTGGACTCTCTCACTATTATGTTAGATCCACTATGGACTGGACTCACTATTATGTTGGATCCACTATGAACTAGACTCTCACAATATTATGTTAGATCCACTATGGACTGGACTCTCACACTATTATGTTAGATCCACTATGGACTGGACTCTCACACTATTATGTTAGATCCACTATGGACTGGACTCTCACTATTATGTTAGATCCACTATGGACTGGACTCTCACACTATTATGTTAGATCCACTATGGACTGGACTCTCACTATTATGTTAGATCCACTATGGACTGGACTCTCACTATTATGTTAGATCCACTATGGACTGGACTCTTCACACTATTATGTTAGATCCACTATGGACTGGACTCTCACTATTATGTTAGACCCACTATGGACTGGACTCTCACACTATTATGTTAGATCCACTATGGACTGGACTCTCACTATTATGTTAGATCCACTATGGACTGGACTCTTCACACTATTATGTTAGATCCACTATGGACTGGACTCTCACTATTATGTTAGACCCACTATGGACTGGACTCTCACACTATTATGTTAGATCCACTATGGACTGGACTCTCACTATTATGTTAGATCCACTATGGACTGGACTCTCACACTATTATGTTAGATCCACTATCGACTGGACTCTCACTATTATGTTAGATCCACTATGGACTGGACTCTCACTATTATGTTAGATCCACTATGGACTGGACTCTTCACACTATTATGTTAGATCCACTATGGACTGGACTCTCACTATTATGTTAGACCCACTATGGACTGGACTCTCACACTATTATGTTAGATCCACTATGGACTGGACTCTCACTATTATGTTAGACCCACTATGGACTGGACTCTCACACTATTATGTTAGATCCACTATGGACTGGACTCTCACTATTATGTTAGATCCACTATGGACTGGACTCTCACACTATTATGTTAGATCCACTATCGACTGGACTCTCACAATATTATGCTAGATCCACTCGACGTCCATTGCACTGGTCGCCCAGGGCGGGGGTCCCCACATCTGCGGTCCCCTCCAAGGTTTCTCATTATCCCATTGGGTTGAGTTTTTCCTTGCCCTGATGTCGTTGTGGCTTGTGCAGCCCTTTGAGACACTCGTGATTTAGGGCTATATAAGTAAACATTGATTGATCGGTTTACCATAATAATACTCCTATGTTGAAGCTCATCAAATGGTGCAGCCTACACTTATCTCTTATGTTTGACTGCCATCTACTGGTCACACTTAGCATCACACTATGTACCAAATAAAAATTGCTTCGAGGTCGGTAAGCTCAACCAAGCGTTTTCCTTACATTAGGCGCACCGGGTTATAAGGCGCACTGTCGGGTTTTGAGGGGGGAAAAGGGATTCTAAGTGCGCCTTGTAGTCCGGGAAAATGCGGTACTGCAGATTTCTCGCACTTACTGTCAAGTTGTATTGTCCATGTTTTGATGTGTGGATCTCGTTTCGTTGCAATTACTTAGAGGGGAATTCATTTCTTGCCTGATACGCAGACACTCATATATTCCGAAAGAAGCTTCATAAACCCAATCTGGTTTGGCTTCCCTCCCTCAGTAATTGGCTCGTATTGCGATCAATACAAATAGAGAAGGTGTGACGGCACGGTGAGCAGCCTGCAGACGGTAGTTCAGGGATTGTTATCTGATTTACTCTAACGAGAAGTTATTAAATACTCACACGGGGATGTGCCGCACACACACACACACACACACCGTCACGTGCCAACACAGGCTGGTTGTGCTTACCGAGTCTTGCTGCAAGGTAAGACCACCTGTTATCATACCCCCCCGAGAGTGGAATGTCAAAGAAAGTTCTGCTCTGCTCTTCACTGCCATCAGTCTGAGACGATATGTAGAAACACCCATTTAAGTAGTTTGCATAGACATACAGTATGGTGGTCAGTTTTTCCCATTGTGGAGGTTGCCCACCAGCGGGTTCCTCAGACCACCAAATACTGCCACTAGAGCCCGGATCAGGGTTGCAACACTCTTTTATTTTAATTAAAAATCGTGCAAGTCTTTTGTTTTCCAGCAAAAATGTTTTCTCTGCGTCCGTCTCTCACTCTCTCTCTCGCTCTCGCTCCAACAACGGGTCTCATGCCGGCTGCTGCTAATAAAGGCGACAGGTGATTAGATAACAAGGCCAACCTGTCGCTGTCTTCGAGGCCGGTCCTGGCACACCCCGTTCCGCGGCAGGCCCGCAGGCCACGCCTCCCTCCACACCCATGTATTAATTCATTTTTGAGAAGCCTCCGTTTTACTAATGATTTCCAATGTTGCAAAAATGTGTAGAATACAAATTAAAATACAACATTTCTGTCAACGAAGATTTGCGTCAGCCTTTGATAGTAGGCTAATATAGCTAATATAGACACTTACATCATGTGTAGCCTTCAGTATAACACTTATATAAGGCTGTTAAAGTCATTTTGATAGTAGGCTAATATAGCTAATATAGACACTTACATCATGTGTTGCCTTCATTATAACACTTATATAAGGCTTTTAAAGTAATGTTGATAGTAGGCTAATATAGCTAATATAGACACTTACATCATGTG
The DNA here is from genome assembly GCF_033978785.1 of Entelurus aequoreus. NCBI lineage: Eukaryota > Metazoa > Chordata > Actinopteri > Syngnathiformes > Syngnathidae > Entelurus > Entelurus aequoreus. The sequence continues at coordinate 78,424,809 of NC_084736.1, read as the reverse complement.
TTGCCTTCATTATAACACTTATATAAGACTTTTAAAGTCATTTTGATAGTAGGCTAATATAGACACTTACATCATGTGTTGCCTTCATTGTAACACTTATATAAGACTTTTAGAGTCATTTTGATAGTAGGCTAATATAGACACTTACATCATGTGTTGTCTTCATTATAACACTTATATAAGGCTTTTTAAAGTCATTTTGATAGTAGGCTAATATAGCTAATATAGACACTTACATCATGTGTTGCCTTCAGTATAACACTTATATAAGGCTTTTAAAGTAATTTTGATAGTAGGCTAATATAGCTAATATAGACACTTACATCATGTGTTGCCTTCATTATAACACTTATATAAGACTTTTAGAGTCATTTTGATAGTAGGCTAATATAGACACTTACATCATGTGTTGCCTTCATTATAACACTTATATAAGACTTTTTAAGTCTTTTTGATAGTAGGCTAATATAGCTAATATAGACACTTACATCATGTGGTGCCTTCATTATAATACTTATATAAGACTTTTAGAGTCATTTTGATAGTAGGCTAATATAGACACTTACATCATGTGTTGCCTTCATTATAACACTTATATAAGACTTTTTAAGTCTTTTTGATAGTAGGCTAATATAGCTAATATAGACACTTACATCATGTGGTGCCTTCATTATAATACTTATATAAGACTTTTTAAGTCTTTTTGATAGTAGGCTAATATGGACACTTACATCATGTGTTGCCTTCATTATAACACTTATATAAGGCTTTTAAAGTAATTTTGATAGTAGGCTAATATAGCTAATATAGACACTTACATCATGTGTTGCCTTCAGTATAACACTTATACAAGACTTTTAAAGTCATTTTGATAGTAGGCTAATATAGACACTTACATCATGTGTTGCCTTCAGTATAACACTTATATAAGGCTTTTAAAGTAATTTTGATAGTAGGCTAATATAGCTAATATTATTATTATTATAGAGGTTTATTTGATAGACACTTACATCATGTGTTGCCTTCATTATAACACTTATATAAGACTTTTAGAGTCATTTTGATAGTAGGCTAATATAGACACTTACATCATGTGGTGCCTTCATTATAATACTTATATAAGACTTTTAAGTCTTTTTGATAGTAGGCTAATATAGACACTTACATCATGTGTTGCCTTCATTATAACACTTATATAAGGCTTTTAAAGTCATTTTGATAGTAGGCTAATATAGCTAATATAGACACTTACATCATGTGTTGCCTTCAGTATAACACTTATACAAGACTTTTAAAGTCATTTTGATAGTAGGCTAATATAGACACTTACATCATGTGTTTCCTTCATTATAACACTTATACAAGACTTTTAAAGTCTTTTTGATAGTAGGCTAATATAGCTAATATAGACACTTACATCATGTGTTGCCTTCATTATAACACTTATACAAGACTTTTAAAGTCATTTTGATAGTAGGCTAATATAGACACTTACATCATGTGTTGCCTTCATTATAACACTTATACAAGACTTTTAAAGTAATTTTGATAGTAGGCTAATATAGACACTTACATCATGTGTTGCCTTCAGTATAACACTTATACAAGACTTTTAAAGTAATTTTGATAGTAGGCTAATATAGACACTTACATCATGTGTTGTCTTCATTATAACACTTATATAAGGCTTTTTAAAGTCATTTTGATAGTAGGCTAATATAGACACTTACATCATGTGTTGCCTTCAGTATAACACTTATACAAGACTTTTAAAGTAATTTTGATAGTAGGCTAATATAGACACTTACATCATGTGTTGTCTTCATTATAACACTTATATAAGACTTTTAAAGTCTTTTTGATAGTAGGCTAATATAGACACTTACATCATGTGTTGCCTTCAGTATAACACTTATACAAGACTTTTAAAGTAATTTGGATAGTAGGCTAATATAGACACTTACATCATGTGTTGTCTTCATTATAACACTTATATAAGGCTTTTTAAAGTCATTTTGATAGTAGGCTAATATAGCTAATATAGACACTTACATCATGTGTTGTCTTCATTATAACACTTATATAAGGCTTTTTAAAGTCATTTTGATAGTAGGCTAATATAGCTAATATAGACACTTACATCATGTGTTGCCTTCAGTATAACACTTATATAAGGCTTTTTAAAGTCATTTTGATAGTAGGCTAACATAGCTAATATAGACACTTACATCATGTGTTGCCTTCATTATAACACTTATATAAGACTTTTAATTTTTTGCGGCACCAGACAGATTTATTTTTAAATTATTTCTGTTCCAATATGGCTCTTTCAACATTATGGGTTGCCGACCTCTGACATAGTCCCAACAGGAAACGTGCGTGCTCACGTCTTTACAACACGAACGAGTGATTGAAAAACAACATTTATGTGGTTTCCAAAATGGCTCGTCATGTAGCAACATGCACTTGTTAAACGACCAAGTCTGTATTTATGTACGAGTATGTTTGTTGTCATCAGTCAGTGAACGAGCAGAATCTGACGACAATACGTGGAAACAAACAATTTTGTCGACGAGGTCTCTAATCACATTGTGTTTCTTTCCCTGGCCTGCAGATTGACTGGCAAGCTCCGATGGATAAGAAGCGGGAGTGTGTCATCAAGGGCAAGAGCAACCAGGTAGGTGGACAATGCAGCCATCTTGTTCAAAGGGATCACAGGAGTGAAGCAAGAACAGTTCTCGATAGCATCAACATTATTAGTTTCACTTCAATCAATAACATTCTCCCTACTAAGTGCTGGCTTTCAAATCTGCAACCAAAACAGGAACGTACATTAGAGATTTGTATACACTAATGTTGTCTCAATACCAACATTTGCTTTTATGTTAAAATACTAGAGGTGTAACGGTACACAAAAATGTCGGTTCGGTACGTACCTCGGTTTAGAGGTCACGGTTCGCAGTGTTTCCCATAAACTGCCAAGATACCTGTGGTGGTAGGGGCGTGGCTATGGGCGTGGTCACCATGACATCATCGAGTAATTTGCATAATTTACTACAATGATATGATTTTTCTCTAAAAAGGCTCAAAAAATGTATACTTACTAATTAATAATAACAGTTTTGTTTTAAACGTCCATCCATCCATCCATCCATTTTACAATATAATTACAACACTTTATGTACATATTTATATACAGATTTGAACAATAAGTTATTCACTGAAATATATTTATTAATTGTGGTTCTTACAAAAAATATATCTTATAAAAATATAAAAGCTAAAATGTCTCTTAAAGCTCTGCCCCTTTAATTAGTGCATACTAAATCATTTAACTTTAGCCTACTATTAAAACCATATTATTTACCAGCAACATAAAGTGAAACAGAGGCAGAGCTTCATCAAACATCTGATCCACTGAACAAAGAGCTCCAAAAATAAATAAAGTAAAGTAAATCTGAACAGCCGATATGGGCATCTACATCAACTATATGATTTGCCTGAGAAGCTGGACAGGACAAAAATAAATCAAATTAAAAAAAAATTTGTGGCGGCCTTAATTCTTTCGTGGCGGGCCGCCACAAATAAATGAATGTGTGGGAAACACTGGTTCGGTTCATTTTTGGTACTGTAAGAAAACAACAAAATATAAATGTTTTGGTTATTTATTTACCAAATTTGTAAACAATGGCTTTATCCTTTTAACTTTGGGAACACTATAATAATTCTGCCCACGTTAATCAACATTAAACTGCCTCAAGTTGTTGCTCAGATTAAATACAATTACAAAACGTTTCTTCTACGTATAAAAAGTGCAACATTAAACAGTTTCAAGTCAACTCATCATGCTTAATTTATTACAGCATTTGGGAAGCCTGTAGTGGATTTTTTATTACGTAAATGTTATATTTTTATCAACATGTGATAGCAGGGACCCTGCCATTCAAAACTAGGCTGCTGCATTACTAATTATTAATGTAACTATAGCTGAAAAAATGGTACAATAGCAATAGGAGAGACTATTCATCCCTGAACACCATGGACTTCATGTAGGCTTAATGATGCAGTTACATTATTATATCAACTATCAGAGACAGAAACTCTTCATTTAAGATAATGTCCTTTTTTGCTGCTTCAACACAGAAAAAGGTCAAGTGAAATAACAGACAGACAGGGCTTTGCTGTCCGTAACACACACACACACATACACACCTCAAAATGAGCTAACGTTACGCTAAAAGCGAATTAGCCTTCACCTCAAGCCAGGACTGCGAGCGAGCTGAGCTGCCTTTTATATTTCTAGAAGGTCAACGGGCTCATAGTGATGTTACTAGTAGTTGACTGGGAGGTGTTTATTATCATTTGGGGAGAGTCCGCAGCCTGATGCTTACCTGCTAAACGCTAAGCACTGACTACATGCGCTCTGAATACGCACTGCTGATTGGCTGTTACCGCTCTGTTTGTAACCAATCAGATGGTTGTGTGGGTGGGACAATGCTGGGTGCTGTGTAGAGGACTGACAGACGCAGAAGGAAGCGGAGGCGGCTATTTAATATGTTCGTGTGGAAACTCGTTCGGTACACCTCCGAACCGAACCGAAACCCCCGTACCGAAGCGG